>NC_045426.1:290030539-290342206 GCF_902635505.1 Sarcophilus harrisii | reverse complement strand
TCATATTATCATTCTAACTACTCTCTGTCATGGCGTATTTATGTGTCAAAATATATACAAAATGAACTGAAGCATACTAAGAATACCAAAGTATGTGATTATACACATGATAAACTTTTCTTTTCAAAGTTTAATGTTTTTGACATTTCATATAAAGCATAGCATCTCTCAAGGACACAGACAGTTCATATAATTATTGTTCTGACTGCTTTAAACTTTTTATTACTCACTAATAGATCATGACCTCCAACTTAAAGGAAGTCACTTGATCTAAACATCTTAAAATATTTTATGTCCATGAATGACATAAAGTTATATGATTCTACTGAACAATAACAGTAAGCAGTCTTTGCATATTATATATTTTTCCACAGATATGAAAATGTGTTGTACCCATGAAGTGTAAAAGTCTTAATATATTCAAAGGAAAGATAGAATCTGAAGGCTTCATTCTCACATCTAGGCATCAAAATGAACTAGTGTACAAAAGCAATTCTTATAAATACTTGAATCTAAAATAACTAAATCTACAGTTGAAAGATCAACTATTTTATTTGATTATTTTACAAATGAGGAAATTGAGTTCCAGTGAGGATAAGTGATTTAACGAAGCTCATGACACACATAGGAATTAACTACAAATGCAATGTTCATTACACTGTTGCCCCCATACAAGATACATTAAATATGATACTATTGAGAAGAAAGCTGTATCTGAATAAATTAAAAAGTCAAAGTCAGAGAGAAGAGCACATTTAAATCAATTAACATCGATCTAGTTGTCTTATATACCTATGGAATTGTAAAATTAACCATCAAAGAGGATCTTAACAAAATCATGCAAAAGTTACAGAATATAGTATCAATTTTTCTAAGGCAGTTATAGAAAAATTGGCATTTCCTTATGAAAAAGTAATAAGAGAATTTACAAATATTCTTAGAACACATTAATGGATCAAAAACCTGCTCCAAATTTTTGGAGTAAGTAGATATGACTTTACCAACTCATATTAAAAATTTGACAAGACTTAATTGTCATTTGTTTTGGCAAATGTAACCAAAAGTGGTTTATTTTCTAATTCAGTCTGTAAAATGTCTAAGATTAAAAAATAGAATCAAAAAAGTTTTCTATAGGCCACATTCTCATCAACTGAGCCAACAATGTGTTTATCAATATCAAACAAGTGTCTTTCATGCAAATTTGTTTCTATAAGTGGCGTGTTTTCTGATTGCAATTCAGACCCATGTCACTGACACTAGAAAATATGGAAGGAATATCTTTTCAGAGTCTCAGTTTAGTGATTATTACAGATCAATGCTAAAAAATGATTTTATATCATTGTAAAAGACAAAAAATTATTACCTGTCAAATAAATATACAATAATAATTCTGGCAGCTAGAATTATACATAAGAACCTCACTATCTTTCATGGGCTCACAGATAGCAAATAGTCAAATACAAAGCACAAAATATCCTTAAATACTGAAATAAACTGGAACCTAGGAGATTATCACAGATTAAACTATTGTCTACAAATGTCTAATATCATAAATATTTAGAATGAAAAGCTTTCAAAATAGAGATGTAGCAGAGGAAATTAAAATCACATTAGATCAGGATGAAGCATATCCCTATCATTCTGACTGTTCTTAGTTCTCTCCAAGTCTGTGAGGAAGATACTATTATCATCCCCATACTGCAAATGTAGGAAATGAGGAAAAGGGAAGTTTATCCAGTGAGTGTCTGAAGCATTATTAAAAGTGATAGCTTCCTAATTTCAAATCACTTATATTGTACTGTTCAGAATAGCTCTCTGGAGGATCTCAGGACCAGCCTTAGTCTTAGTGGAAGAGTGAAGGAGGCAGGAGAGCCACTATGATGGATGGTCTAAGATGGAGTGTCTGTTTCCAATCTTCTCAGCCTTTAAATACCTCAGTATGATTATATTGTTACAGCACACTAAGTATGTGCCAACTAGAAAACCATTATCTCATCAATCACACTGAGTAAGTGCTAACTATAAGCACCCTGCTGTAAGTATCTCTTGCTTCAAGTAGAACACAGGTGGCCATGCCCTTCTTGATTTCTCAGGAAGGGAGGTGGACACCAGTGGGAATTGGGGAGCCAAACTAGATACTGTTAGCAGGTTTCCTCTGGCTGAAGGGTCTTATACCTTACCCAGAGTTCTCCCACTATCTGTGCCCCTCTCCATCTCCCATTTTCTTTTGTTTTACTTGAAACAGGTATACCTAAATCCATCAGCATGGGAAATATTACATAAGCACGTAGTAATATAACACAGGCTAGTGATGATGTAACAAACAGCATGAATCAACATGAGGAATTATATATGTCCATAAGTCCTAGAAGGGAGGTATATAAATAACAATCACAGATATACCTCCTCCTTCAGCAGCCATGAGATGGTCCAAAACCAATTTATTGTCCATTACTTCATGTGTCAGGGAATCCAATGATTCCTGCAAATTTTGAAGTGCTGCAATAGTCTCATTAACAATTTTTGATGTTCACTGTTATATTTTTTCAGTGGCATACATAGTCAAAGATGGAACCACCAGATATTTCTTGGGTCTTCTCCTTTGTTTTAAGGGTCTTCTCTTTTTCTGTCTTTCTTTGATGGACAAGGTGAATATGGCTCATTGGCACCCATCTGATTCCTTCTCCATCTGTAGAGATACAAGCAAACCCTCTCCTCCAAGCAGTTAACCTATCTGGCCCCTTCCATTCATCACTTTCTGGATCTTTCCACATCACCAGGCGATTATCTACAGATAGTGGAGCTGCTCACACTGAACAGTACCCTTCTGTTGGGTTAAAAAACCTGTCTGCTGGCACCAGTGCATCTTTATCAAAAATTAAAAAATCAATGGTATAAAGAGCTAAATTTAGAAGTTCTCTAAGGTTATCCGTGGCTCCTCTTACTTTTGTTTTTGGAGGAGTATCTTGATGTTTCTGTTTCTCCTCTCTACTATTGCCTGTCCTTGGGGATTAAAAGGTACGTCAGTACCTATGTAAAATCTGATGCTATGCACAAAAGTGTGCAAAATGTTTAAAAGTATATGCAGGTCCAGTAACTGTTTTTATTGCTTTTATTGCTGTATTTTACTGCTTTGTATTGCAAAAACTTGTATAAGGAATTTAGTGACTACTCGGGTTTTCTCTTTTGCTGCTGTTATGCAAAAGTAAATCCTGAAAAGGTGTCTACTACAACATGGATAAAAGACATATGACCAAAAGATTTATAATGGATCACATCAATTCACCAAATTTCATGGGGTCTCAAACCACGAGGGTTCTTCCTTGGAAGGAACATAGGAGAGTGAAAAGGAAAGCAAGCTGTACAACCTTTTACTATGCTCCTAGCTTCCTCTTTTGTTATTTCAAACTACAAACACAAAGCTCCAGCTTTATAGAATGAGATTCTTCAACTGCCTGAAATAAAGGAGTATTGGATAACATGGTTAGAAGATGACCTGCCTTTGAATTTCCATAAAAAATAAGACCTGGAAGTCCACTATGAGAGTACACATGCAAGATATAAATCTCACCTGGATGCTTTCTCACTTGCTCTTTAAGTTCCTTAAAGAGTTGATATATATCAGAAGCTACAAATTTTATTTGAGCTGTGGCAATTCTTTTTCCACTCCTACTGAGTAAGCTGAATCAGATATTATATTTACATTTCCTGGATAATAAGTAAGAGCTAGCATGATTGCATACAATTCATTCTGCTGAGTGGACTGAAAGGAAGTTCTGACTACTCTCTTTATAGTTAAGTCATGAGAGTATACAGGACAAATGTTATGTTTGGATGCATCTGTAAAGATAGTTGGTCCTTTAAGAGAAACCTTAGAAACCTTTTCTTTTAAAATCCATTGCCAATTATGTAATAGTCAGATTATCTTTAATGGAGACCTGTATGTAAAATTTGGAGCTGTGACAAATAAAATTTGCCATTCTGGGACGTTTTCACAGTATACATTAATTTGTGCATTAGTATAAAGGGTGTATATCTTGTCAGGTCTTATTGCAGATCATTATACTACTTGTTTAATGGCCTTTAATAAAATTCTAGCCACAAGCATTGGGTAAGGAGTAAGACTTTGATCTGTTGTGCTGGGAGGATCACCCACTCGATCATACTATCTCCTTGATGAAGGACTGCTGTGTGTGCCTTTTTTGTGGCAAAACTGATATTTCCAAGGGTTTCTGAGTAACTCTTTCAATTACACTGGATAAATACAGTTAAACTTCTCTCAAAGCCTCTTGAGCTTCTTTTGTAAGCTGGTGTGGTGAGTCTAAAGCATTGTCTCCCCTTAAAATATCATATAATGGTTGTAATTGATAGGTAGGTAAGCCTAACACTGGACACATCCATTGGATATCTCCTATCAATTTCTGAAAGTCATTTAAGGTGTTCAACTTCTCTGTTCTTAAAGAAAGTTTTTGTACTGTAAGTACCTTAGGCTATACTTCATATCCTAAATATTGAAAAGGAGCATGTCTTTGAATATTTTCTGGGCCTATATACAATTGGTAGTTCCTTAGTGTTTCTTTTGTAGACATGGTCTTTTGTAGACATGCTTCTAACATTTGCTCCTCAGGTGCACACCCCAAGATATTATCCATGTAATGTAATAATATAACTATCTAACTATGCACCATCTTTTTCTTTATTTTTAGCTCCATCCTAATAATTGGACAATCTTTTTTGTTGGAACTTCATTAGATTATATAATCTCTCTGGGTTTCTTTTCCTTATCTGCAAAATGATAGAATTGGACTAAGGACTTCTAAGATCCCTTTGCTTTGATTCTTTTATTCCTTCAAACTAGAAGATGTGAAAATCATGGGACTGGAAAGTTTTCAGACTAGCTCTCTGGAGGATCTCAGGATTAGCCTGAGTCCTTGATCTTAGTGGAGGAGTGAAGGAGGCAGGAGAGTTACCACATGGCAGGTCAAAAATGAAGTCTGGAATCTGAGATCTGGCATCTTCTCTTGTGTCTGTGGCTGAGAGGTGTTGCTAAGAGAGAGAGTTTTCTGAGTCTGAGACTCCCTTAAATACCTCAGTACAATTACATCACTATAGCACACTGAGCATTTGGCAACCATTATATCACCATTCTAAGTACTAAGTATATGCTTAACTATAAGTATCTTGTTGACCTAGATTTAAATATACCTTTTCAGAGTTCAGGCCCTCTACATTTAAAGAAATGGGATTTGATTCTTTAAGGATCATTGTTAACTCAATCTAACATTCTCCTCCCTTAATAGAGATTTCAAACTCTCTATGACCTAGCAAATGATTTTTAAGAGTTGTTACAGCCAAAAAAAATCGTCATTATTTTGACAACAAATGAACTGTCTTCTGCTAGTCATAATCAGTTGGATCCTGTTTGAATCAACCTAGCAAAGATATCAAAAATACAGAAAAAGTTATGCTTGAGATTTGCTTAAGGGTTCTGATGAAGGGAAAATTCCAAACACATAGTCTATTTCAATAAAATATATTCCCTTTCTATAATTCTTTTGTTTATTTTTAATACTTTAACAATCCTGCTGTTTTTGTTCAGTTGTTTTTTCAATTGTGTCTGACTCTCTATGACCTGTTTTGTGATTTTCTTGGCAAGGATAGTAAAGTGGTTTCCCACTTCCTTCTCCAGAACATTTTATAGATGAGAAAATTGAGGCACAGCGTTACTCAGGGTCACATAAGTTGTAAATGTCTGAGGCCGTATTTGAACTCAGGAAAATGAGCCTTCTGAATTCCAAGCCTAACAGATGTCAGTTAGCTAATTAAATATTCCTGGCTTGCTCTCAAAAATTGAAAACACTCAGGACTTCAGAATGAAACCACAGGAAATAAAATAATACCTTTCCTTCTCTTAAGAAAAAAAAATAAGAAAATGAGCATTAGAGAGACAAATATTGACTCCCATGCCAAGCAAAGGAAAATATTTCCCACATTGATGTTACAGTTGAATAGGTTGAATAGATTGACTTCCCACTGTTTCTTCATTGGTTTTCTTGCGCTGACAAAACCTGGAAATATTTAGGCAGTACCTCATCCACCTAAAAATGGATAAACAGACACACATTTAAATACTACTTATTCTGACTTTTACTGAAGTGTATTTTAATTGAAATGTTGAATAGTGAATCTTAATACTGATAATCATCATGAAGTCCCTTGTTAATCTATAGATTATGATTGTTTCAATTGTTTATTATGATTATCAATAAATTTTAGCAAATCAAAAGAGATTTACTCTTTATATGGAAAGAAAAAAGAAAAGATCCAATGCAGAGAATTTAAATTAGTATAATTTTTGTACAGTAGAAACATATTTTTCCTCTTAGAGTCCTGCTATGCCAGCTTTATAAAAGCTATCTAGGGAAATAAAATCAAGATAATCATAAATAGCCTTTAGACCACTTAATAAAATCAGCTAATAATGTACTTTGAGTTTTTTTCAATTACATTTCTTTTAAACTTTCCATCAAATAATATTTAATTCATATATCACTCATTCCTTAATTTATGCTGGTTATCAGATTTTTAGATCAAGACGGCTATATTTCAGAAATGTTGCTTAAATCTTGTTCTGCCTGAAAAGACAAGAAGAAACATTGGATCACTGAATGTTAAAGGCAGAAGTAACTCTTTAAGATCATCTGGTCTGCCCCTATTAATATAGATTTATATCTGATATAAATATAACTGATAACTGATGCCTTGGGAGGCAAAGTGACTTGCCTAGAGTATTAAAATTAATAAGAACAAGAAAGACTTCAACACACCAGTTAAGTAATTACTATGAACAAAGCATTCTGCCAGATATAAGAGACAAACAAATGTCTCTGCAATCAAGGAGCTTATGTTCTATCATATCCTACTGTCAGTCTTCTGATTTCCAGTTCAGGGTACTTTCCACCATGTCTCAACTGATTCTTTTTATTGATTCATTTATTGTACATTCATCAGTTTCCTGGAAGAACATTAGTGACTCCTCAAAAATGCATTTGAAAAATTATCAGATTTGGGCATTATTTGAAGTTACTGTCAGAGCCTGCTTTGGAAAAGCAGTTAAAGCCACATTAGGCCAATTTTTAAAAAATCTTTTTTTGGAATATAGCATCTGAGCATATAAAAATACAATGATGACTAAAAAAAAATATTGCTCAAATAATTGAGAGTGAGAAGTTTGATTTATCCAGGCTCACAAAGAACACAGAGGCAGATTGTGGGTAGCTAGAATGCTTGCTTTCAACCAAGGTTTACCTAGATTCAAGTTCTGGCTTCTGACATATATTGACTAGACACATAACCCTAAAATTATGACAGATTTTATAAACTCCAATATTTTCCTGATTACCCAGATAGCAAATTCTTTCCTAATTAGAGGAATTTTAATTAATGCCTCCTAAGTCCCTTTCAAAGGTAACCTTAAGCATAATAGTAAACCAATCTGAGTGCCAAATGAAATCTCACCAGAATTAAAAGAATTCTGGAATTTTAGATCAATAAATACTTTTGAAATTCCAGATTAAATGAATAAAGGTTTAGGTTTGTCTTTTAAAAAGGACCAGGTTATGTACATTTAGCTTCAATTTGATTAATAGAGTACTACATATGTATTTTAACAGATTTTATCTAGTAATCCCAATTCAAACTTCTCAATTTAAAGAATTTTCAAAATTTAGAGTTCTCTAATTGTTCAAATGTATCATATATAAATAGATTAAATGAAAACTCATTAATTACAAAACCCCAATTATGAATTTGTATCATAAATACTTGGATAGGTGGACATTTACCACTACATATTTATAAAGAAACATTTTATCAAATAATGTATTTAAGATTTCTTAATGCAGTATTAAGACAATGAATGAAATAATTCCAAATTTTTAAGAGGCATTTTTAAAATATATAAAACCAAATCTTGTGAATTATTTATTTAGAACATCTTATGATTGTGTTCCTCTCAAACATTTCCAGTACTAGAGCCTGAGTTTCACAACTATTGTCCACAAAAAAAAAAAAAGAAAACAAAACAAAACAAAATCCTTTTTATTATTCCCTTATCCCTCTTCTTTCCTCCCTTTGATATTTTAATCTAATCTTTCTTAAAATTTAAATGCTTTGGGTCAGAGCATGCATAGGAAAAGTTTTGATACTCTGTGTAGATAGAGGAAGGGAAGGGAAAAAAGAAGAGAAGAGATAAGACATGGAGCTGTGTGACTCAACTGGCATGTTCAACTTGAGTCTCCAGTGGGGTAGTTCTTACTCCTAGTCACAGAGGTTATTGTTTGTCCTTCAGTCTTCTTTGAGTCATTGAGTCATCAGGGAGATGATGACATGACATGAAAGTAAATTGGATTTAAGTGAGGGAGAACTATGTAAAATCACCATTCTCACTTTCTCCTCCAGAGCCATCTGGCTCCAGTGGAAAGATAGAGATCAGGAAGATTAGAGATAGCCCTGGATATCTAGAACCATGTGTTAAACCTGAATCCCTCTGATTCTCATTGATTGACCAATAATAGATCGCAGGGCAAGCTCCACTTTGTCATTGTTTTGGGTATGCATGTGTGGTTGTGTACATATACATTTATATGTATGTGTATATTAGTATAATATAATTAGTATATGTTAATACAATATAATATGATTAGTATACAATATACAATATAATTAGTATATATTAGTATTTACATTGTTTGGGTCTTGATTGACTCAGAGTGAATGTAAATAGCAGTTGTTTGTGTTTTGGCCAGAAAAACCATTAGGATCTTTCCCTTCCAGATTGATACACATACACACACACACACACACACACACACACAGAAGATGCCTTCTCTGCCTTATTTCTTACCTGACCTTAAACACTGGTTGGACATTGCCTCAGTCAAACTGAGATATAATAAAAATCTTAATTAGAAAGTCAATGTCTCCTACTGCATCCAGGGCCCAATGTAATCATACTGATCTATATCTTCCTACTGGATCCAGATGGCTTTGGAGTTGAAAATGACACTAATGACTTTGCATAACTCTCCCACACTTAAAATCAATCCACTTGCATGTTATCGCATCACCTTCCTAAGATCATGGTCCTTTTTGAGAATGAAGGACCAACAATAACAACAATGTAGTTTTCGTAAAACACTGCTTCCATGGTGTAATTTCCCTACATAAATCCCTGTATTCTCCACTGCATAACTAACAAGTCTAAATTTCCCAGGCAAACATACAGGATGGTCTAAAGATCACTAAATATGTTTGCCCACACAAGCATAGCATTTTCTTATCTCCATCAATCAGTTTTCATATATGTTAATGAGAACAAATTTTCTGTAAGGCTATGCTTTGACCTTCTTCAGTGTACATATGCTTCTAATATCACTAATATTGATAAAAATCACTAATAAAAATCACATAATAAAGTGTTTCATTTAGTCAGACAGATTTCTCTACCTCATTGAGTTTGGTTAAGTGAAATTTGCAAATTCTGATTTCATTGAAGCAGAGTTAATTAGCCATCTCTTTTATATAACTAGATTACAGAGAAACTATATTTTATCTAAATTTTAACAAAAAAACAGAGAGAATTTTCATTCATATTTTGAGATATAAATATGTATATATGTATATATGTGTGTGTGTGTGTGTATCTTTTAGATATCTGTATGGCTTTGTATATCTATATCTATATCTATCTATATCTATATATATATATATATATAGAAAGGAATAGAGAGAGAAGGAGAAAAGTAGAGGACGAGTGAGACAGAAAGACAGAGATACATACAGAGAAGAAGACAGAGAGACCAAGAGACAGGCAGAAAGACACAGAATGAGAGTGGGAGGGGAAACAGTGACAAAGTAGGAAAGAGATGCATTCATATAGGAAGCAAGGAAAGAGTTTTTACAATCATTCCTTTTAGTTACATACAGAAATTTGATTTGCCCTATAACTTATTCTTATCACAAAAATACTGACATAATTCTGAATATATGTGTACACAAATGTTATATAAGTATGTGTATATGGGTGCCCTACATACCCCTCATTTCTAGTCTTTCAGCTCAGTGCAGATACAGGACCTGGAGTCAAGAAGACTTTAATTCAAATCTTACCCCAGACGCCACTTAGCTGTATGCAAATCCCAGGTAAATCATTTAACCTCTACTTGTAATATTCTGGTTAGCTTTCTGGAGGTCTTGGGACCAGTCTTCATTTCAGCAGAGTAATCACTAAGAGAATAGCCAGGGATAAAGTTCAAAAGTCTTTATTGTCTTTTTCACAGTCTGTCTTCTTTCCTGGAGCCCAGGCTAGCTTTCTGGAGGCCTTTCAGATGGGCCTTGGTCTCAGTGGGGGAAGCAGGAGAGCTACCATGAGGCTGATGAAGATGAAATATCTCTCTCCTAGTCTTGAGAGCTTGAGCTCCAGTCTCCAGTCTTCTGTCTTCCCCAACTATTGCCCGAGTTTATATGCTCTATTACAATTATATCATTACAGCATACTGAGTATAAACCGATCATTATTACTAGGAAACCATTATTTGTTGTAAGATTAAATTAATCATACTGAATTAGAGAACTCACATGCTAAACTAGATAATCATTGTATTTTCAATTCCACTGAATTAACAACTTGTTGTAGGACTAGATCAACCATACTGAGCTTTAAGTATACTTCTCCAAGAGTTCTGCCCTTTACATCCACCTGCCTTGGCTTTATTAGCTATAAAATGGGGATAATAATAGCATTTTTCTCCTAAGAATGTTTTGAGGATCAAATGAAATAGTAATTGTAGATTGCTTATCACAGTAGGTGATACATAGCAATCCCTACATAAATGTCAGCTGTATAAATCCTACCAATGTATCCAACCAACCATCATTACCAGCCACACTTTATGATCTACTGACACCAACTTCTTCACTGTTTCTCAAACAAAACTTTCACTATCCTAATTCGGGGCATTTTCCCTCATATCTGGAATGTTCTTCTTCCTCATTTCCAAATTATGCCTTCCTTGGCTTCCTTCAAGTCTTAGCTAAACTCACCCTTTCTATAAGAAGTGTTTCCAATAATATTTAATGCTCATACTTCCCCTCTATAATTAACTCCATTCATCCTATAATATTTGTATATTCTTGTCTGAACATTATCTGCCCCAATAGATTGAGTGGTAGTTTTCTTTTATCCCTCATTATGGGGATGCAATCTCCAACTTTTAGCTGTTTGAAAAACACAGTAGACAATTAATATTAATTACCTTACTGGTTAAGTCTGAAGTTCAATAGCAATTGAATAACTGCCCTATTCAATTAGGCAGTGAATAGATTAAAAAGGTAGTGAAACTTCTATTGTCTTAATTTTCCATAAGAATAAAATATTCATTACTCTCATTTTCAAAGACAAAAAGTATCAATTTTGTTTCTTGAGAAGAGTGCTTGTTCCAATCTGTGAATGGATTTCCTTTCTACAAGGCAGTTTCTTTGAAGTTTTGTTTTTCTTTTCTATGAATTTTATAATATTTTGAATGGGACATGACTAATATTCCTCCCTGTATTTTATGTTTTGTGAGGAGTGGGGTGCATACATATACATACACAGATATGTATATTTTATATAAATATTTATATAATTATATAGATACTTGCATTGTACAATTTATGTAAATTAAACTCATCTTCCTGCATTCAAATTTAGCCTCAAACACTTAATAGCTATATGACCTTGGGCATTATGTAAATCATAAATTCTATAAATGTTATATAATTATATTTTATATATTTATATACATTTGATAGTAAGAGACTGAGATAATATTTGAACTCAGGTCCTCCTAACTCTTAAGAATTTATCTAACAAAACAACAAAGTCACCTTTAATTATATTTTTACCTTTATTTTGCTAGTTCTTTTGTTTTTAGAAATCTCTAAGCTAACAGTGAAGCAGTGCCATGCTTGTGAAGCTCTATTTTTCAATTCAATTCATTTCAACATTTACATTAAAAACCTATTTGTTTGACAATGAGAGATACATATACCATAAAAAAGTAATCCTTCTTTTACCTCAAGAATTTAATATTCTAATAGAATATAAAATAGAGGTAGAATTCTAAAAATAGAATCAAGAATAGTTTAAAAAGTCATCATCATTAACTCTGGATATAGCTCACTAGATTGTTGACTGGTCAGTTCAGTAAGTTAGAGTCAGTTCACTCATACAATCAAGTCACTGGTATAAATTTGAATTAAATACCTCCAACTATTTTTTTAAACTTTCACATCCTGTTAACAAATCAGGTGATTTTAAAAATAATTAACCTATTTTTTCATACCTTAGAACTAGGTGATTTGTTTTTGATTAAGTAGTTTTCAGTACCTCAGGGATGAATAATATCATTAAAATAGATGAGAATATCATTCATATGGAGAAAACTGCAAAAGTATACACAGAAATTTACCCATGCTGTATAGCTGACTCTTTTATGTTTACCCATGAATCTTCAATAAGGAATATGCCTCAATGTTCTGGGCATCTTCTTTTAGATTTCTTGATATTGTTTGAATGATAGAGCATATGATTTGTCCATTATTTCTGTTTTTATTCATCGTGTAGGGATAGCTAGGTGGCTTAGTAGAGCAATGGGCTTAAAATCAGGAGGACTCATCTTCCTGTGTTCAAATCTAACCTCAGACACTTAAGAGCTGTGTGACCCTGGGGTATATCACTTAACCCTATTTAGCTCAGTTTTCTCATCTGCAAAATCTGTAAAAATGAGCTAGAGAAAGAAATAGCAAACCCACTTTAATTCCATTGCTAAGAAAATCCCAAATGACATCATGAAGTGCCAGATACACAGTTATTTTGTAATAATGAGGGATAAGCCAACAGGGAGTAATGGATACTTGTATTGTAAGTTGAAAGAACTGAATTCTAGTCCTAAAACCACTAAGTATGCTAGAGACAGATCTTTTCAGTGTAATCATTTATATCTTGGGGACAGTTGATGGAGAATCAACAAAAAAGGCTTGTTTAGTTGATTATTAAGAACTGAAAATGTGATGAAGAAAATGTTAATAATGCAGATTAAACTTAAAAATGTATATGAGCATATTTGGGGTGGGGAAGAAGAGAACCTGTTCTTAAGCATTCTCTAGCTCATCTCTAATTGGAACTATTACTAATGAACTTTGTGATCATGGGATTCTCTAAGCCTCAATTATCCCAATGTTCAAGGAGGGAATTAGACCATATTTCTGTCCCCCTGTGATTTGACTCAAAGTATTTACAAAACTTTCAATAGCAGTTTCATAAGAGAAACAAGAACATTTTCTAGGAACAAAAGTTTTTTAAAAAGATCTGTGTTCTATAACATCAACAGTTAGGATTGAAAAATCTGCAACAACACAAAAGTATGGAGAATGTTTGAATTGTATAAGGTGATTGGAAATAAGGCAGAATGTTAGTTTCATTTCAAGTAGTTAAAGAGAAGAGGCAAAATGTCTCCTACAAATACATATGTTTTTTAGGTAACTGGATTTTTTCCTCTTGCCTAGTTGGCCCAATTTGAAGCAAGTTGCAGTGTTCTTCCCACCCACTTTTTAGTTCACTGTAACATACTTAGCACAATCAAGAACAGATAATCTGGTTTCTGTAGTTGTTAGCACCTCTTCTCTTTCATCTTCCTTACTGAAGGTTACGTATAAATGATTCAATAGGAATGTATATGCAATAAGCTGTTGATAGAATATTTTGAATATAGTTGTGCAGGTGTGTTCTTTTTTGAAACAATCTGCTGTATTCTAAAATTCATAGGGAAATTTTACCTATTAAGAACTGTATTCTCAAGAGAATTCTGAGGTATAATATGATATATCTATTCAGGAAGGTAGTGAAAAGTGAAAAAAACAAGCAAACAGTTGCATCTTTCTCCTTTAGATAATAGACCTAGCTATTTCAGGCAATAGTCCATAGCTCAATAGGTAACCTTATTATAGTACTATACTCAATAGGTAACCTTATTATGGTACCATGACCCAATAGAGTAGGCAAAGTACAGAACAATCAATGATAAAATCATGCTACATGACTAAGTTAGTAAGTAGGTTATAGTATTTCACTTTCTATTTATCTTGGACATATTCACTCTCACTATACAAACATTACTGATAAAGTCAAGAATCTTTGGGAGAAGAGTGACTAGGATTCTCTCATGTAACTAGTATGATTGAATATCAATTTTCATAAGCATTGCTAAAAGGGAAAGCCAAATTGATCAGTGTTGGAGTCCAGCTCCTGTAGTGATGAAAGATGTGACATATCAGGACCAGGTGGAGAAGTCCTGGTTATAGACTTTTCAAAGTTTATTCATCAGAGATACAAATATATACCTCAAACGCTCATAGGTTTGATACACAGTATACTCTTTTAAAATTCCTATAGCCTAACAAAATTCTACTATGATGTAAATGATTAAGCCCCAGATCTTGGTTACTTAGACAGATGTAAATAGTTGAGATATGCCTCAGAGTAAAGTTTATTATACCATTATCTCATGTATCTTTCTCCCAAATACCTTTAGTCTCCTTATGGACATTCTTTCCTGCCCTAAATTCAAAGGTTTAATTTTTAATCCAAAGAGTAGTGTTTGCATTTTGCTTCAGTCACTAGATTATTAATTTATTATTTTGACAAGCAGTCTCTGCTATTTCGATAAGGGAGTTTTGGTGAGCCAAGTTATAGTAAGACTCAAAACCTGTAATGGAGTCATATCTTGGCCCTCTACAGATCAGAATAATGTCTTCTTATAGTATTAAATTATAAATCTAGATGATTAATTTGGTTACCCCTTCACTGGAGTAATATTGTTATTATTCATCAGAGGTCTAGCTTCTGAATGAAGAAGCAACTATGTGATAGAAGTAACAGTACAATTCCTTAATAACTGGATTTTTAAAACTCACTACTACGCCCTCCTTACTATCCTGGGAACTCTTTTTTCAGCTCCATCTCTGTATCTGATCTTCCTTCCTATCTATAAATAGTCACTATTTGCTGAGTCCCTTGATAATTCTGTGTTGTATATAGTGCTTATCAACCCTTCTGTCATCATTATTTAGTCAAGTGTCAGGCCCTTCATTTACTTTTTGGGGTTTTTATATATTTAAAAAAGAAAGAAATTGTTACTATACTTCTTTTGATACCATCCACCTATTTAATAAAAGACTAAGTCTCCTTTGGGAGTGACCAGACAAGAGAGTAAAACCCTTTTTTTTTCCCTTTCAGGAGTGAGATTTGGGAAAGTACCTAGTAGCAAATTAGCATATAAGCAATTGTTATTGGATCACCACTAAAGCTGAATGCACCAGCAATTGAAAAGATGTCCGTGATTCACTAATAAGTCACTAATAAGAAGAATATGGTGAAATAAATCCTCAGCTAACTAATAGAAAGATGCCCAATCAACCAAAAAGAATTGTCCTTTGTAATATTCTCTCTAAAATGTAATATTCTCTGTTGAGGTTTTCTTGGGGTCTCTGTTGGCAGCCTTCATTTCAGTTCAGTAATCACCCCAAATGCAGCCAGGTGTTAAAGTCCAAATCCTTTATTGTCGCCTTCAAAATCTTGTCTCCTTCACTTGAGGCTTAGATAGTTTTTCTGAAGGCCTTCCAGATCTTGGTTTCTGTGGAGAAGCGAAGGAGGACACCCTGCCACCACTTTTCTGGTCTTCACTCATTCTCCTTCTGGCTGAATTTGTTCAAGCTTATATGGTCTCTTATCAAAGGCGTGAATCTTGTAGAACTATAGCAAGTACTAAGTACATGTACTGAACTAGAGAACTGTTAAGCACCATGCTAAATAACCATTGTCTCTATCAATTCCACTGACTTAACACCTTGTTTTAAGTTCTGACCCATAACAGTCCTTGCCCTCCCCAATGCTTTGAAAGATATGTGTCTTCCTTTTCCAACATTTTGCTCCTTTGAGGGGATAGTTTTCTTTCATAAGGAGGAGAGACATCTGAAAATCAAAACTTTAATGTACTAAATGGATTTACTGAGCCATGGAATATAAAAATTGGATGATTTCCAAGTTGCACTTCAATTCTTACATTTTTTGCATTTTGGAAGGGATCTTAAAAGACAGTCTAATCTAATTTTCTGTATGAGGAGATAGGGAAACAGAAAAGGGATGTGAATTGCCTATATTCACACAGCTGTCTCCTAACTCTCTTGTCCTCTTAAAAGTGATAATTAGAATATCAAAGTACTTTGAACATTGCTACAAAGAAGGTGAACTGACATTAGCCATTACTTTAATGAATAACAATATGATTAAAAGAACTATGAAGGAACCAAACTATATTACCTCCTCCTGGACAGATTAGTGATGAAGCACATATTTCCATATTTGGACATTGTGAAGGTCTGATTTGCCTCCCTTTCTTTACTGGTTAAAGGAAGCTCCTTGAGCAACAAGATGGCTCTGAAACTAGCATGTTAAGTTTTTTTATGGGCTTAAACAAAAGGAACACAAGATACTGACATTTTTAGTATGTTGAGAATATGATATTCCTTCAGTGTGAGTCTATACTGTGGGTCTGCATACACGCACGCACACACACACACACACACATACACACACAGATGTATCTGTATGCAAATGTATTACCCAATGGCTAATTACTCCAAACCTAGTAAGTGGATCTTTGGCCAGCAAATCTGGCAGGACTGACCAGAGTTTGTATGCCAATTGTATCATTTTGAATATCCAGGAATAAACTACACACTCTGATAAAGCATAGCATTTGAGTGGAGGATATAGCCAACAAATGAACAAACTAGAGCACATCACAGGTCTGGTGATCCTGCTTTTGTTACTTTTATGACTTTGGGCAAGAAAGTCATTTTATCATCTCTGGTCCTTAGTTTCATCATCAATGAAGTGGGAAAGGATATATTGGATTAGGTGACTTCTAATGTCTTATTACTTATTCTTCTCTATCATCTCCATTCTACAGATTAAGAAACTGAAACCCAGACAGATAAAGTGACTATTACACCTTCTGCAGCAAGTTGGCTCTGTGGCCCTGGGCAAGTCATTCTACTTCATAATGCCCAAGACATCTCTAAAAAAGGGAATTGCTAAACAGTTAAAGTTTTTGTTGATTAAACATTCATGAAATATTTCTTATACTGATGAAATGAGAGGTGGATCAAAAATGGTGTCACATTCAGAAGTCAAACTCAGATCCTCAAGGCATTGCATTTTTCTGAATCACATGCCTTGAAATTACATAGGCTTATTTTGTGTGCATTATAAAATAATTGGATTTAAAACTATGTGACTTGAAACCAAAACTTCTGAAAACAACCTCAGAATTTCTTCCAGTTAATGTTTTAACCTAAAAGACTGAAATAATTTTATTTATTAATAAAATGTTATCAGCAATAAAGAGACTGCTTTGGAATCAGTAAGACCAGGATTCCAGGTTTACCTATGTCATCTATGCCATCTAAATGAAAGGGGACAAATTCTTTAACTCTTCTGCAACTCTTTAAGATTCTATGTTTCAGTCAAGTTCTAAGAGTTTCTATACTGCGAAAGTTAAGAAATCAGGTCTAGATAAAATCAACAGTGTAATCTGGCAAACCATTCTATTCTTTTTCTAAAAATATTCCTGGTCAATTCTAAAACTTCCAGCAATGTTTAGAACCTCTATAAAATATTTGTCTATATTTGGAGTGTTTTTGTACATGTGAAAATAAAAAAAAATTCTTCAAAGTACTAGAATGGCCCTGGTTTTAATGGACAGATGTAACATATCTTATCCTAAAACCAGTAGTTTTAGGCTATATTTTCTTTGTAAAATAGTAATGCATAATTTGACATCATTGGAATTATTTTCTTTGTTTCTTAGGCCTATTCCTCTCCAGAAATATTTTTAAATTTTAATTTTGATTATTATATCTGAGAATTTATGCTCCCTAAAGTTTGATGATTCTGAATGTTTCCCTTCAGCAAGTCAGTTTTGAATTATAATTAATAGTTTTCTCAAATAATAGATAATAATCCCTCAATAAAATAAACCATCCTTCTAGAGCTCAAGGCAAAATCCAGCTAATTTGCAAAAGAAAACTATGATTAGTTTTTGTCATATTTTTGGAGAATCATCTTAAATTCATTCAATCTTTTGACCATTTCCTTTAAGGAGTTTCCTTTTCAAATAGTCAAGGGCAAACTCAAGGGGTACTTTCTTTAATTGAATAATCAAAGACTTCCCTCTTCTCTTAGATTGATCATTACCCTCATCCAGTTGAGGCTCAGTGAAATAGCTTGCTTTTAGGCAAATAAATCAAGGACCCCAATCCTTCATCCAATAATTAATTGCCCTAATTACTTCAGGGAGAAGTCCTTCTAGAGCAGAATTGGAGAGAGTAATGGTACTTTCTGAAAGACTGACAAGGTTTTTCTTTCAAATTAACTCAAAGGTTATAAACTAGGATAATTATTTTAATGTTCACTTAATTATTCCAAAAAGGATTACAGGGGAAAGGATGCATTAGCTATGTTTGACATGTCAAAGCACCTTGAGAATCTGATCCCCATACCTCCCTTTGTAACTTCATCTCCCATTACTTCCATCCACAAAATTTTTTCACTCTGGAAAAATGGCCTAAAATTATGAATCCTCAAATTAAATCTTGAACATTCTTGTCCTGAACAGAGTCCTATTATTTTTTCTGCCAAAGCTGACCTCCCCATTTTATTCTGATTATCCAAATCACATTTATCTGATGAAGCCTATTTAAAATCTCCCATCTTTGGAATGGAAGTTGAAATAGTACAATCTTAGTCTTGGATCTTTTACTGATTATTTGTGTAAACACAGGCCTCTCTTAAGCTCATATTCCCCATCTGGTAGTCCAAAGCTTTTAAATACCAATTAAGTCTGGTGTGTTCTCTTTTCCCCTTAAATTCATAATATTCACTGCATGAACCATTCATTTTGCAATTAATCATATACTGTCTTGTAACATTATATGTATTATTATAGATAATATTTAACATTTAATGTATTTATATCATATGTATCTGAACTTAAAGGACAGATCCAAGTTTAGCTTTTAACACTGACTAGTTGGAAGAGTAGGAGAAAGTCACTTAAATCTTCTGATTCTCATTTAGCTCATATGTAAATGGAGAGTGTAAAATCTCAGAGATCATGTAGTTCAATACACAATTTTATAGCAATCTTCTTTGGCAGGTTGTCATCCAACTTCTACTTGAAGATCTTCACTACCCATTCCACTCTTTGAAACCTCTAATCATGGCATAGAATTCTTTTATTTTTCCATTGAATGAAAAAATCAATTTTTCTAACAAATAAATAAATGAAAGAAAACACATTTATTAAGTATTTACAATGTACTCTTCTTTTAATTTAACTAGTTCCAGATGCTTTGCTAAGTGCTATTGTACAAAGACATAGATAATAAGGTTGATAAGGGACCATGAGGATTTATTGGTGTATAATAAGAATGTTAAACTTGGATAACCAAAAGACTTAGCAGGATATGATAGCTGTTTTCATGTTTTTGAAGAGCTGTAATTGGGTAAAAGCTATGTTAGCCCCTGGGGACAGAATTAGAAGCAATAGTATGAAGTTATTCCTTTGTGATTTCTGGATTTCTCATGGACAAATTTCCCTTTATTCCAAACATATTCCTCTTTCATCTTTCCATGTTCTGATATGAGATATCAGATCCAGTTCTACTTTCCTCCCCAGCTCTAACGATAAATAACATTGTTGGCTATCTTTTCAAGTAGGTTGTATCTTACCTCATGCTCCCTCTTCTCCCAACCAATAAACTAAACAAGGAAGGGGAGTAGACATACATATTTCTCCCCAGTGCCACTTCTAAACCCTTCTCTGACCCATTATGTAGTAACTTTCTTTTTTATGGTTCAGTTTGTCCAGATATATTACTTTTTGTGGAATTTTTTTTCTCAAGGAGTTCAGAATTTGGAGCATAATTTTCCTCTTTTCCCCTCACCCTTGTCATATTTGTTCTATCTTATCAATATTTATCAGTGTCCTTACTATACAATATCCCCAATTGAATTTAGAATACTCTAATAACTGAATTTATAATAAACTGAATTTAGTGTACTCTAATAAGATTGAATGCAACAGTACAATTATATCTCTTATTCTGAAGACTGGCCACTCTCAATACAGGCTAGTATCCAGAATGAGACTTGTGCTAAGAATCCTTCTCCTACCTATTTCTC
The DNA here is from genome assembly GCF_902635505.1 of Sarcophilus harrisii. Taxonomy (NCBI): domain Eukaryota; kingdom Metazoa; phylum Chordata; class Mammalia; order Dasyuromorphia; family Dasyuridae; genus Sarcophilus; species Sarcophilus harrisii. The sequence goes on along the minus strand of NC_045426.1, from coordinate 290,321,859 downwards.
AAGGCTGTTGTGAGGACAAATCTTTCTAAACTTTAAGGCTCTTTGTGAATATGAGTTATTTTATGGTGTTGGTTGTCTCCTAATCTATGTTGTGACCTTCTCCAGAATAGCAATCTTCCTACTTTTTTGTATTTATTTTATACCATAGTAAACATAAAAGTGGTCAACAAATATTGGAAATTTTGATTTAAATAAGGAATTTCACATGGTGAATCAAAGTTTTTTCTTTTCTTTTCTTTTCTTTTTTTTTTTTTGATCTGTATAAAAGTAACCCAATGAACAACTTGCTGAACCCTGTAGAGATACCAATTGAATTTACTTTGCACCCTTTTTGGAGGGCTTTGGAATCTTGCCAAGTAGCAGAGCTTCATGGAGTGAAGACAGTGACAACATTTTAGCTCCAACCTCTATTCAGTGACAGGAAACGCTAGATTCTAGAGACAAGATGTAGCATTGTGGTTTGTTCCATAACACTTTGTTACTTCTTAGAATAAAAAACTTCATCTATGCCAGATTCTACCTCATTAATATTTTATTGCTACCTTTCTCTTAGGGATAGCAGAGCAAACATATTGCATTTACTCCAATAAATGAGACTATTAAGGGGACAGAATCAACAATTTTAGGGCTGTTGTCTTGGCTGTGGTGGATTTGGCACAGATGATTTTTTGAAGAATTTGCTTTTGTGTGGTTTTCTAATGTGCTTGCATCAATAATACTTAAAAGTAGTAGGAAAAGTCAATAAGAATGACTAAGTTCTTTTGTCCTGCATACAGAATTAGAATACAAAATTGGTTAATCTATTAAAAAGGCTTAAACCTGAAGTCATTAGCTTTACATAACTTTCTTTATAGTCTACTGTGCAGCCTATAATTTAATTCAGGAAAACTTAAAATATACCTTTGTATTAAATACTCTTTTCTAAAGTGTTGAAGACAATTTAGGTTATGTTTGGGATTGAAGGTAGATGTGGTAGGAATTGCAGGTGGTTGTTTAATATTCATTGTGGATCTTGATCAAATGTTAGTGTGACTTTAAATTTTCATTGCACAGCTGCATGTCACTGCAAATAATTTCATTCTGTATAAATATATAGGGACTTCAGGGGCGAAATAGAATTGACTCCTCTTCCATCACTTAGGGGAGAATTCCTTCATCCTTTCTTCATACATATAAATGGGAGTAGGAGTGCAGAGGAAAGGGAAGTCTGTCTTTCCATGCATCCATATTCTAGAAGGGTTAAGAAAGGAGAGCTGGATTCTACCCCTTTCAAAACAGCAATCCAGCACTGCATGATTGAGGGACTCCTAGCCACAAGAGGTCCCTTAGCCAATGATTGAAAATGAAGGCCTTAGTATCATCAAATAACGGAGCAGTAGAGTTGGAAGTTAATGTTGTCTAAGCTACTCATTTTACAAAGTAAAACAGAAGCTTACACTGAAGTAATTTGCCTAAGGCCACAAAATTATTAAGTATGAGTGACAGAGCTATCAGTCAGATCTGCTTAGTCTAAGAATGTTGCTCTATCCACCAGATCATGTTGTCCTAGAGGTAAGGAATCCCCCATGCATAACATGGGAAATTAGAAATTTTGCTTCAGACCTTTTTGTAGATATTGAGCATAACACTTAGAAATAGTGTATACTTAAATAATTTGTAATTATGCTACTAATTTCTCTGGAGAGGAGAATATAAGTCTGAGTGATTTTAACTGTGGAAATTGCCAGTGTAGAAATTCTCAACACTAAAGAAGACCAACAAGTCTAGGACACTTTAGAAAGCTTCCTGGAGCGGCACTGTCAAGTTAGGTGACTTGTCTATGACCTCTTAACTAGGATCAGAGGCATCACTTCATCCTTTGTCTTCCTGACTTCAAAATCAGCATGCTATTCACTCTGCTGTTCTGGGTGTAACTATCCATGCCTCAAAAACAAACAACCAACACACACAAAAAAACATAAAAACTCTTCACTTTTTTTAGTAGACTATTGCATCAGTGTAGGTAATTTTCTATCCTAGTGCATAGGGACATTCTTTTCCACTTACAATCTTTGAGGTTACATTATTCACATAACCAGAAGAGGAACTTGAATCCAAGTCTTCCTGATCCTGCAGCATGTTCTCTAGCTATTATACCAGGCTGCCTCTTTCTCTTGTGAATTCATGTTTTTTACAACATTTCTTGACTTCCAAATAGTTTTCCTCATAATTACTATAACATAAAGGTACAAGTATTATTAACTTGACTTTAAAAAGAAGAAATTGCCTCTTAGATGAATGAAATGTAATATGGCATATGTGCATGTATAAATAATTTAAGTGGACCAGATAGTCTTTGTTTGACTTGTCATCTGTGTCATTACTTGGTGCCGGATGTTGATCTGTCCTATCTCTCTACTTCTCCATCTCCTTATTTTTTCCAAACCTCTTAAATCTAGTCTTCCCTTTCCCACCCTAACTTAGCTTTTGCCAAATTCACATAAAACTTTGTTCTTTCTGTAAATCAGCTAGTGTTCTTTGAGGAGTTAGATGTTAGCAATTTAAGGTATTATGCCTTCAGGTTATATTTTCTTCTTGAAAAGAAAATTTTGAAGGATGGGAACTTAAAAGCTAAAAAAACATGCCAAATACTATTATAGGAAAAAAATTACCATTATGGTTAGTAATAGGAACATATTTCTGGACAGGAAACCCAGCCTCGTGACCTGAAAATACCTTATGTGAACTTTCTCTATTCTGTCTATAAATAATATCATCCACCGTTTTATGTCTTTTCTCTTTCTACTTCCTTCTCTGTGATTTCCTCTTCTTAATTTTCCTCACTCTTTTCTTTCTCTTTTACTTTTGCCTTCCTTGTTCTTTTTTTTATCCTTTTTCTGTTTATTCTTCATGTTTCTTCCCCATCATCACAGTTTCATCCTTTTTCTCTATCCTGTCTTTTCTTTGTTTAGCAAGGGAAATATTTGTTTTGTGCACCACGGTCATTTTGTTTACCAAGTAGTGCCTCCACTTACCCAAATATAATTTTATTGTTCATTTCACCAGCCTATTTTACCTAATTTCCCCTTCATCAAGCTCTCAATATAGCCCTCCCCTTCCATCTATTTTCTTATGCAGGAATCCCCTGTCTTAAAAACAACCCAAGAATACCTGGTTCTTCATATTCACTCCTTCCAGTGCAAGATTCATTATATGTTTACCCATTGTTCTGCCTTGGTTTTACTATAACTGACCAATTTAAAATAGTTAATTTTTTCAAGAAGGGTATCCAGAGGTCTAGACTTTTTTACACCTGTACAGCTGTGCTGTTTCAGCCTCTCCTTCCATCTGTTATTTATTCTGCTAGTAACAGCAGACACTGAGCAGCTGAAAAATCAGCAGGAGAAAGAAACAAAGCTGACAATTTACTTTAGAAATAGCACAAGACCACAGTAACGATCAGAGCAATGCTGAATACAACTTGGAATCACTGTCAGGCGACTGCAAAATTTATCCATCATATGTAAACAAGCTGTTGCTTATCTTCTTAAGAGCTACATTAATTATCTGGGAAAAATTAACTGGACTTTCATTAGATTATATTCCACAGTGCTACTGCAGGAAGAAAATGGCATTCAGTTAAAAGATAGTAGAACAAAGAATATAGGACAACCTGGTAGGCAGTAAGGGAAAAAAACAGGAAATCTTCACTATTTAAAACCTGAAGATGTATATTAATACAAATAAATAGAATTTTCTGACCTAGTTTATAATATTTTAGTGGTTCACCATTTTAAAGCAGATAACAGGATTAGGAGAGAAAAATGACCCAGTTTCAAAAAGAAATATAAAAAGAAACTGAATCAATAGGATATAGAAATACTGTGAAATTATATCAGTGGAAAAGGGTTATGAAGAAAGCAACTTCTACTTACAGCAATTGTGTAAAAAGAACATTTGTTAAATGAGCTGAGGAGGCAAAGAAGGAGAGATAACTTAGTTGCTTTGACACTTTCATTCAATATTTTCAGTTAGTAGTATTTACTGTACTATCACTGTCCATCACTCCATACTTTTTCAAACATTCTCACATCTTTTCATTCTAGTAAATTTTTGTTCATATCATTCCATAAATCTTCCATAATCAATCCATGTTTTGTTTTTGTTTTTATTTTTGTTTTCTGAGTAACAGTCTAGCACTTTGGGTGTCCATCTATTTTCTCTTTCTAGAGTTATAACTAACAGGAATCTAAAAATTTTTTCATTATCAGGGGAACTAAAAAGAAAAAAAATAACCTTATAGAGTGGTTCTTTTCTGACTTTTTGTTTTGTTTTACATAATCATTTCTCCCTTTTTAGAAACATTTGCTCTTAATCTCTCAATCATCAAATCTAATAGCCTTCTTTTCTATTCTCTTCCTTTTTGACATCTCTACAACATGTAAAGCTAGTGATCACATCTTCTTGAATAGTTTTTCTTCTCTAGATTTTTGTGTCACTACTCTTTCATGGATTCTTCTACCTATCTGACTACTCCCTTTTGCTCTCCTTTGCTGGTTCTTCATTTCACATCTACTAACTATCAATATTTCCCAAGTCTTTGTGCTCAGCCCTCTTTTTTTTTCCTTCTCTACTGTCTTAAATTGATAATATCATTACCTTTCATAAATTCAATTATATCAAAGTAGTTGATTCACACACACACACACACACACACACACACACACACACACACACATCTAGCACCAAGCTCTAATTTGTCTTCTATGGAGCATAGGAGCATAGGAAAACTATCATGGAAGAACTTGAACTGGATTTCTAGAAGGCATCTCAAGTTCAATATGTCCAATAAAGATAACATCTTTTACTTCTTCCCAATCATTGAAATTGTTTTCTACTCCTCACTTTCACTGCCTCCATGTGTCTGATCCATTGCCAAATCTTGCCAGTCTCCCAACCATTCATTATGTATATCCTCTTCCCTTTACTCAACTACCAATGAATAAATCTAAGCTCTTATCATTTCTCATTTCAGCTACTTCAATAATCTCAAATCTCTTCCCATAAATTACTAAAATTTTAATCTATCCTCACTAAGCTGATAAGGAAAATTTACTGAAACATGGTTATACCCAAGTCACCATTTTAATAAATTTCATTAGCTCCCTATTACATCCAAGAACAAAATAAAGCTTTCTGTTTGGCACATAACACTCTCTACTATGACTGCTTTCTAACTCTCTGGTCCTCTTAAACTTGGCTCCTCCTTTATGACATAGTTACACTGGCCTACTTAGAGATCCTGAAACATAATTCTCCCACTTCCAAAATTTTACACTGGCTGTCTCCCCCCACAATCCTGGAATACTACCTTTCTTCCTCACCTTTTACTCATCTCTTACTTTTCCTAATTTTTTTCAAGACTCTCATCAAATCCTACTCTTTTTTCAGTCTCTCAAGTGGCCAATATATCTGAGATTACTTTCTATTGGCTCTGGATATTTTTTGTTACATATAGGTAATTTTACTTTTTTTATCTCTTTTGGTATTCATAGTGATGTGGTTAGGTCAAAGAAAATGCATGAATTCAAAGCTCTTTGGACACAGATCATATCATCTGATCATTTATCAACTGCATAATGGCTCATTTTTAAATATAAATTTAACTCAGTTTCCTCTATATTTAAGAAATGAGGCCTTATTAGAGAAACTTGCTTTGAAATTCTTTTTGCAATTATTATTGCTAATTGTATTTTCCCCTCATTTATTTTCTCTCTCCTTTCAGCTTGTCCCTCCTCAAAAATGTTTTAGTACTGATCACTTCCTCCCCCAGTATGCCCACTTTTTTATCACTCTCCCCACCTTTCCATATCTCATTCCCCCCTATTTTCCTGGAGGGTAAGATAGATTTCTATATCTCTATTGAATATGTATGTTATTTCCTCTTTGAGCCAGTTTTGATGAGAGTAAGGTTCATTCTCTTACCCTCTCTTACCTTTTCCCTCCACTGTAAAAACTTTTTCTTGGTTCTTTTGTTTTGGCAGATCATTTGCACCATTCTATTTCTCCCTTTTCCTTTCTTCCAGTCTATTCCTCTCTCATCCCTTAATTCTATCATTTTTTTAAAAAAAGATATTATCCCTTCATATTCATCAGAAATGAATAAAATTCACCTGTTTCACTGAATGTCCATCTTTTCCCCTGAAAGATAATGCTTAATTTTGTTGGGTAGTTGATTCTTGGCTACAATCCAAGTTCTTTTGCTGTAAGGTTTTAAAAGCCTCTAGGAGTAAGGAATGCAGTTCAAGGCATGCGGGAGGACCTGAGGGTTGAGATATACTGAGGTGCAGGCGAGTTCTATGTGGAGGTGGGGCATAGCTCCAAGATGCAGTGTCTGACCCCAGGTACCATGCCTCCCTCCTTAGTTTTCTCAAAGCCTAGCATGCCTCCCTCCTTCTTCTCAGGTCAATCCCTTATGACCTCCCCTTCCCCCAGATGCTCAGGGGTTATACCATACTTATACCATATGTGCTACCTAAGAATAAAGTTCTCTTTCACTTTACCCCTACCTCCTGGTTGGTCTTTCTCTGTGAAATCCTGGTTGGTGCCCAAAGTGGGTAAATGTGGCCTAGCTATGCCACTGATGGGTGGGCAGTTAGAGTAGTTCTAAGGAAATCTACAAAGTTAGAGTAGCATTAGGGAACACTACACTTTGCCTTTTAGAATATCAAATTCTAGGCCCTTAAATCCTTTAAAGAGGAAGCTGCTAAATCCTGGGTAATCCTGATTGTGGCTCCTCAATATTTGAATTATTTCTTTCTGGCTGCTTTGCAATATTTTTTCCTTGATCTGATAATTCTGAAATTTTGGTATGATGTTCCTTGGAGTTTTCTTTTTGGGGTCTCTTTCAGGAAGTGATTGGTGAATTCTTTAAATGGCTATTTTACTCTCTGATCCTAGGATATCAAGGCAGTTTTCTTTGATGACTTTCTCAAAGATGATGTCTAGGCTCTTTCTTTCATCATAGTTTTCAGGAAGTCTAATAATCCTTAGATTGTCTTTCCTAGATCTATTTTCCAGATCAGCTCTTTTTCCAATGAGATATTTTATATTTTCTTCTATTTTTTTTCATTTTGGGGGGTTTTGTTTGACTGATTCTTGAAGTCTCATTGAGTCATTCACTTCCATTTGTTTAATTCTAATTTTCCAGGAGGCAACAGCTTTAGGTTGCCCTGAACTGGTGCTAACTGACTTCCAGTGCTGGGTGGGAATGACCAGGTCCTTTGTTATTCTGGGGTTCAGAAACTCATTATTTGCCTTTTGTATTTGCATTGGATGTCTCACAGATAATCTGCTGATTCACTGGCTTGTAACCAGGATAGAGTAGTCTGCAGTGCTGTATTAGGCAAAATACCAATAGATCCACTGTATGTGGACACCACACCACCCTAGCTTTCTGCATTTCACCTATACTCAGCTATCTCCCTTCCTCCCTCTCCCCCCACCCAATTGAAACAGACCTTTTCTGAAGTTCTTCTGAAACATCTTCTGCTGGAAATTTGTTACACTCCAAATATTTGTGGGTTCTGCTACTCCAAAACCAGTTCAGAGTCTTTATCTGTTGTTGATCTGAGGGACTCCAGAAGAAGTTCAAATAAAAATCTGTCCACTCTCCAGCATCTTGGCTCTGCCACCTATTCCTTGATATTCAACTCATACCTCTGCTCTCTGTCTATATATACTCCTTCTAACTGCCATAGTAATGATGAAGTTCTAATAAGAAACAAGTATCATCCTCTCATGTAGGAATGCAAACAGATAAACTTTATTAAGTCCTTTATGATATCACTTTCCTGCTGATTACCTCCTTATGCTTCTGCAGAGTCCTATATTTGAAAATCAAATTTTCCAATCAGCTCTAGTCTTTTCATCACAAATGATTGAACATCTTGTATTGATTAATTGACCACCTTTTCCTCTGAAAGATTATTTTCAGTTTTGCTGGGTAGATGATTCTTGGTTGTAATTCTAGCTCTATTACTCTCCAGGATATCATATTCCAAGCCCTTTGATTCTTTTTTTATATAGTTTTTTTAATTGACAGAACATATGCTTAGGTAATTTTTACAACATTGTCCCTTGCACTCACTTCTGTTCCAACTTTTCCCTTCCCTCCCTCATATTATTAGAAATGGTTTCAGTTTTTTCATCTGAAAATGGTTTGTTCATATCCTTTGACCATTTATCACTTGGAGAATGGCTAGAATTCTTATACATTTGAATAAATTTTCTATATGTTTTAGAAATGAGGCCTTTATCAAAACTCTTGAATATAAAACTGTTTTTTCCCAGTTTATTGCTTCCCTTCTAATCTTGTCTGCATTAGCCTTGTTTGTACAAAAACTTTTTAACTTAATATAATCAAAATTATTTATTTTGTGATCGATAATGATCTCCAATTCATTCTTGGTCACAAATTCCATCCTCTTCCACAGATCTAAGAGTTAACTATGCTGTGCTTTTCTAATTTGCTTATAATCACTCTTTATGTCTAGATCATGAACCCATTTCAATCTTATCTTGGTATAGGGTATTAAATGTGGGCCAGTGCCTAGATACTACCATACTAGTTTCCAAATCCCCTAGCAGTTTTTGTCAGATAGTGAGTTTTTATCACAAAAGCTGGAGTCTTTGGATTTGTCAAACACTAGATTACTATAGTCATTGACTATTTTGTCTTGTGAGCTTAACCTATTCCACTCATCGACTACTCTATTTCTTAGTCAGTACCAAATGGTTTTGATGACCCCTGCTTTATAATATAGTTTTAAATCTAGCACGGGTAAATCATCTTCATTTGCATTTTTTTCATTAATTCCTTTGAAATTCTTGTTCTTCCAGATGGACATTGTTATTACTTTTTCTAGCTCTGTAAAATAATTTATTGGGAGGTTGATTGGTATAATACTATTAGTTCAATAGTTTTCTTACTTTTAATTTATTAATTTCTCCTTTGAGTTTCAGAATATCTAATTTGGTATTTAATTGGGGTTTTTTAATTTGTACTTTTTCTAGCTTTTAAAATTGTATATCTAATTCTTTGTTGTCTTCTTTCTCTATTTTATTCATGTAGCTCTGTAGAGATATATAATTTCCTCTAACAATTGCTTTGACTACATCCCATAGGTTTTGCTACATTGTCTCATTATTTTCATTCTCTTTAATGAAATTAAGGTTTTTTTCCTGTGATTTGCTGTTTGATCCAGTCATTGGTTTTCAGTCTATCTTTCTCTGGCCCTTTATTGAACATAATTTTTATTGCATTATACTCTGAAAAGGAAGCATTTACTATTTCTGCCTTTCTGCATTTAATTATAAAGTTTTTATGCCCTAATACATGGTCAGTTTTTGTGTAGGTGTCATGTACTGTCGAGAAAAAGTATCCTTTCTGTCCCAATCCAATTTTCTCCAGAAGTCTATTATATCTAGGTTTTTAGGATGCTATTAATCTCCCTATTTTCTTTCTTGTTTATTTTGTGGTTAGATTTGTCTGATTCTGAGAGGGAAATATTGAGGTCCTTCAATAGAATAGTTTTGTTGTCTATTTCTTCCTGTGTTGTCTTAAAATCTTTTGTAGGAATTTGCCTGCTCTTTCACTTGGTACATATACATTTAGTATTGTTACTGCTTCATTATTTACAGTACCTTTTTCTTTTCTTTTTTAAATAATTATAACTTTTTATTGACAGAGCCCATGCCTGGGTAATTTTTTACATTATCCCTTGCACTCACTTCTGTTCCAACTTTTCCCCTTCCTCCCTCCACCCTCTCTCCCAGATGGCAAGCAGTCCTATACATGTTAAATATATCACAGTATATCCTAGATACAATATATGTGTGCAGAACTGAACAGTTCTCTTATTGAACAGTAAGAATTGGATTCAGAAGGTAAAAAATAATCCAGGAAGAAAAACCAAAATGCAAACAGTTTACATTTATTTCTCAGTGTTCTTTCTTTGGGTGTAGCTTCTTCTGTCTATTGTTGATCAATTGAAATTGAGTTAGATCTTCTCTTTGCCAAAGAAATCCACTTCCATCAGAATACATCCTCATACAGTACCATTGTTGAAGTATATAATGATCTCCTAGTTCTGCTCATTTCACTTAGCATCAGATCATGTAAGTCTCTCCAAGCCTCTCTGTATTCATCCTGCTGGTCATTTCTTAACAGAACAATAATATTCCATAACATTCATTCATATACCACAATTTACCCAATCATTCTCCAATTAATGGGCATCCATTCATTTTCCAGTTTCTAGCCACTACAAACAGGGCTGCCACAAACATTTTGGCACATACAGGTCCCTTACCCTTCTTTAGTATCTCTTTGGGGTATAATCCCAGAAGTAACACTGCTGGATCAAAGGGTATGCATAGTTTGATAACTTTTGGGGCATAATTCCAGATTGCTCTCCAGAATGGTTGGATTCATTCACAACTCCACCAACAATTGATCAGTGTCCCAGTTTTCCCACATCCCCTCCAACATTCGTCATTATTTTTTCCTGTCATCTTAGCCAATCTGACAGGTGTGTAGTGGTATCTCAGAGTTGTCTTAATTTGCATTTCTCTAATCAATAGTGATTTGGAACACTCTTTCATATGAGTGGTAATAGTTTCAATTTCATCATCTGAAAATTGTCTGTTCATATCCTTTGTCCATTTATCAACTGGAGAATGACTTGATTTCTTATAAATTAGAGTCAATTCTCTATATATTTTGGAAATGAGGACTTTATCAAAACATTTAACTGTGAAAATGTTTTCCCAGTTTGTTGCTTCCCTTCTAATCTTGTTTGCATCAGTTTTGTTTTTACAAAGGCTTTTTAATTTGATGTAATCAAAATTTTCTATTTTGTCATCAATAATGATCTAGAGTTCATCTTTGGTCACAAATTTCTTCTTTCTCCACAAGTTTGAGAGATAAACTATCCTATGTTCCTCTAATTTATTTATAATCTCGTTCTTTATGCCTAAATCATTAACCCATTTTGATCTTATTTTGATATATGGTGTTGTGTTGGGACCATGCTGTACTCTTTTGCAAGACATAGTTTTCTTCCTTACTTCTTTTAGTAAGATTTTTTTTTCTTCACCTGAAGCATAATTTCAGTTCCAGCCTTTACTCAGTGTCAAATATGTTTATTATAAACAACATATTTTAAGATTCCATTTTTTGATTCACTTTGTTATTTGCTTCCAGTTTATGGGAGAGTTCATCCCATTCACATTCACAATTATGATTACTAGCTGAGTATTTCCCTCCATCCTATTTTTACCCCTATATATACACTTTTGTTCTCTCTATCTTTTTCTTAGTGGTGTGTGTGTGTGTGTGTGTGTGTGTGTGTGTGTGTGTGTGTGTGTTTATTCATTCCAACCACTACCTTATCTCCTATCACCCTCCCCTTGTTTTAGTAGTGTTTTTTTTTTGTTTTTTTTTTTACTTATCCCCCTCATTACCTTATCTCCTACCACACTTTTCCCCTTCTCTTAGTAGTGTGTGATGAGTGCGTATTTTAAAATCAGCCAGAGTCAGGAATTCAGGTTAGGGGAAAATATTCAATCTTTATTCTTAGTGGAGATGAAGAAAGATCGGAGGTAGAAGGGAATTGACAATAGCAATGTGTGCAGCTGAGTCAAGAAGCTAGCTAGACCAGAAGCCACAAGACCAGCAGCCACCAGAACAGAACCCAACTAGCCGTCCCTCTCTCCTTCCCTTCCTGCCTCTCTGCCTCCACCCACAAAAATTGTCATTTCCTGTACAATACATCAGGACTTGCACAGAGAATGGCGGGGGCCATTCTTTCTCCAAGCATATATATTAATATAGTCCAATTACTATTTAGCCTCACATGCTTGGGACCTCAGTGCATCAACTCAAGCCTCAACCCATTACAGTAGTGTTTTTTTTAACTCACTCCATTCACTACCTTGTCTTCTAGCAACACTTCCCCCATTCTTTCCTTTCTGCCTAGTGTTTCTTCCCTCTCTTTTATCCTGTCTCTCCCTCTTCTTTTCCTGTTTCTCCTCCTACTTCTTTATAGTGTTAGATTAATTTCTATACACATCCAAATGATTATTATTCCTGATCAGAGCCAAAACTGATGAGATTAAAGCTCAAGACAATGCTCATTCCACTCTATTCTTTCCATTGTAATAGGCCTTTTGCAGCTGTTCATGTGAATTAATCAGTCCCATTATACCTTCCCTTTATATATATATGTTTTCCTGCTGTTTACCTTTCTTTGCTTCTCTTGAGTCCTATGTTTGTAAATTAAATTTTCTATTTGGTTCTGTTTTTTTTTTCAATAGAAATGATTGAAAATTTCTTACTTCATTAAAGCTCCATCTCCTCCCCTTAATGATAATGCTGAGTCTTGCCGGATAGTTAATTCTTGGACCAGTAATTCTGGTCCTTTGTCCTCTTGAATATGTTATTCCAGGCCCTCTGATCCTTTGTTGTAGAAATTGCCAGATCCCAGATAATTCTAACGTGGCTTCTTGATATTTTAGTTATTGGTTTTTTTTTTTTTTTGGCAGTTTGCAGTAATTTTTCATTCCAATTGTAGTTTTGAAGTTTCACAACAATTTTTCTTGGGGTTTTCCTTGTGATATCTCTTTCCAAAGATTACCGATGGGGTCTTTCAATCAGTATTTCCTGCTCTTTTTCTAGAATATTGGGGCAATTTTTTTTTAATGATTTCTTATAGAATGCTGCCCAGGGTCTCTTTGTAATGGCCAGAAACTGGAAACTGAGTGGATGCCCTCAATTGGAGAATGGCTGAATAAATTGTGGTATATGAATATTTTGGAATATTATTGTTTGATAAGAAATGACCAACAGGATGATTTCAGAAAGGCCTGGAGAGACTTACATGAACTGATGTTGAGTGAAATGAGGAGGTCCAGGAGATCATTATACACTTCAAAAACAATACTATATGATGATCAATTTTGATGGACCTGGCTATCTTGAGTGAGATGAACTAAATCAGTTCCAATGGAGCAAGAATGAATTGAACCAGCTACACCCAGTGAAAGAACCCTGGGAGATGACTAAGAATCATTACATAAAATTCCCAATCCCTATATTTTTGTCTGCCTGCATTTTTGATTTCCTTCACAGGCTAATTATACATTATTTCAGTCTGATTCTTTTTGTACAGTAAAATAGCTGTTTGGACATGTATACTTATTTTGTATTTAATTTATACTTTAACATATTTAACATGTATTGGTCAACCTGCCACCTGGGGGAGGAGGTGAGAGGAAGGAGGGGAAAAATTGGAACCAAAGGTTTGGCAATTGTCAATGCTATAACATCACCCATGCATATAACTTCTAAATAAAAAGCTATTTAAAAAAGTTTTTACTAAACTAATAAAAGTCTATACAATGAAGGAAAAAAAAAAAGAATGCTGCCCAGACTCATTTTTTGGCCTTCAGATAGGCCAATAATTTTTAAATTGTCTCTTTTGGATCTATTTTCCAGGTTAACTGTTTTACCAGTGATGTATTTTACATTTTTCCCCATTTTTTCATTCTTTTTTTATTTTGTTTGACTGATTCTGTCTCACTATGTTATTAGCTTCCATTTGCTCTGCTCTAATTTTTAATGTGTGATTTTCTTCAGTTAGCTTTTGCATCTCTTTTTCCATTTGGTTAATTCTACTATTTAAAAAGATTTATTCAGACTTTTTTTGTTCTTTCCTTTTCTAAGCTGTTGACTCTCATGCATACCTCTCATTTCCTTTCTCATTTTTTTTCTTCTACCTTTCATCTTTGCCTTTTAAAGTCTACTGTGACCACTTCCAAGAAGTCTCTTTGAGCTTGAGACCAATTTATTTCATTCTTTGAGATTTTTTCTGTGGACTTTCTGTCCTCATATGAGTTTGTATTTTGGTCTGCCTTTTCACCATAGTAGCTTTCCATGGTCAAGATTCTTTTCTGTTTCTTGCTCCTTTTCTTTCCTTTTCTTTTGGTATTTCCTCTTTTTTTATTTTTAAGGTGGAACTCTGCTCCTGGGTTAAAGGTAGTGTTGTCCTAAGCTTCCTGTACAGCTCTTAAGCCTTGGCTTTGATCACTGGGGCCCTTTGTGTTTTCTTGTTCTTTTCAGGACAAATTCTGATTACCCAGAGTTTGCCTTCTGAGCTAGACTTAGAACTACCTCACTGATTTACTCCTCTACTGAGCCAGGACTGAAGGTCTTAATTGCTGCTTTGTTGTGATTAAGACACTCTCATTGACATTCTCAGACTATCTGAGCTGGACTGAACATCCTTTTCACCCCAGTGAGACTGACCTTTCTTGAAATTTTTCCAGTCTATCTTGAACTGGAGAATGGTTTCATTCCATCAGACTCTGTTCAGAGGCTTGGTCTTATGTGGTTTTTCAAGGGAAACTGGGAGAACTGGAGGAGCTTCCTAACTTTACTCTACCATCTTGCTTCCACTCCCAGAAATGTCTTTAGATAAATTTCTATGTTCCTAATGTAACTTTTTCAGGATGAATTCCATTTGCACAAGATCACACAAGTAGCAAGTCACAAGGCTCAATTTAAAATCCAGTTCCTGACTCCAAATTCCTGACTCTAAATCCAGCTACATATCATGACTGTCAATGAATAAGTGCTTTCAACCTTTTGAGTCTAAGTTTCCTTAGTGCAAAATCCAATCCAATCTTTTTTTGTTTGTTTGTTTGCTCAGTACAAGGCATGGTTTTAGGCCCTGTAATACAAAGATAAAATGAAACTGCTCCTCTCCTGTCTTGTATCTGAGGGTACAAGATGCTGTAGTGGCTAGAGAACCAGCCTCAATACCACATGATTATTCAAATTGTGCCTTTGATTTATACTGATTATGTGATCTTAAGTCTCTTATTTCTATTCTTCAATTACTAGATATTTGAAGTTGCACTCTAAGACTATAATTTGAGACAAGGCCCCAGCCTGCATTGAAAGAGAAAACTTCCTTTCTCAGAAGTTTCCTATACTAATGAAATCCAAGATCTCATATCTAGTTCTATCCATACCTTATCTTCCTTACATCAAGAAATTTTTATTAGATTGATCACAGATTTAAAGATTGAAGGGACTTTAGAGGTCATTTAGTTTCATTCTCTCATTTTACAGATTCTGTAATAGTCATAGTGTTTCTGTCATTTTCAAATGCCATATAGCTCATCTTTTAATAGAGGTTTAAGATTCACACAACACTTCACAAACATTATCTCATTTTATCTTCACAGCAACTGTCAGAAGTAGGTGATATTATTAACCTTATTTTATAGGTGAAAAAACTGAAACATAGCATGTCTCATAAGTCATGTTGGTGTCATTTATGTTAGTGTTAAATTTATGTCCATGATATTAGTGTGATTATTGATTCCACCAAGAAGGAGATAACAGCTAAGAAAATGAAAGTAAATTTGATTTTAAATAGAATAAAGTATTCCACATTATTTTATATAAAGAAGCAATTGGAATAATAATAGCTGTACTTCTCTTAATAAAGGATTGTAGAGTTTGCTATTTGCTTTCACTACAAATTTCTTGAAAAAGTACAAGTATTATCTACATTTTGCCACTAAGAAAGCTGAAATATTAGGAAGTAACATGCTTTGAGGACTAATTTACTTAGGTTTTTGACCCAAGTTTTCTGATTCTAAAACTATTATTCTGTTTGTACTTGGAAGAGATTTCTAACTCAACCATGTGTCAGAATCAACTGTCTCTTTGACATGAGGAATAAAGTTTTCTAGGCCATTTGATTACTGAAATAATCCACTTAAACCATTTGGACATTTTCATTTGAATATCAAAATAATTTTTTCCACTCTCTTTGGGATACTCGAAACCTGAGCAATCCTTTGTCACCTGCAGTTTCCAAGCATGACTAGAAATTTGCAATATTTCACTCCCTTTTAGTACAATCCTCAAATTCAACCTTTTTTTTTTCATTAAAATAGTAGATGAGAGCAGGATTTTTAAGGAAAGAGCTGTGCTCTGCCACTGGTTAAAGCAATAAATTAAGTGACTAAGGAGGGAGCATAAAGGAATGGAATTTTCTTGATTTATGCTTAGCACTCTGGTAAATTGGAGTTTCAGGAATGTTGCTGTAGTTATATACTGCTCCAGCATGCCTGTTTGGTGAAGGAAGATTTGTCATCCCAAGAATAGCCAGTAAATAAATTGGTTTCATGAATAGCCAGTTAATAAAAGAGTGTGGCTGGCCATTCAGTAAATAATATAGTGGCAAGAGTACTGTGTTTAAAATCCTGGTGCTGATTATTCTTATGTAACTTTGGATTAATAATACTATCATAGATTTAAACTTGGTAGGGATCTTAAAGTTCTATTTGGTCCCACCCTCTCATTTTGAAGATGAGGAAATGAACTTTAAAGAAGTTACACTATTTACCCATGATTATTATTGCTGGTCAGTTGTTTTCAGTTATGTCTGACTCTTAGTGAGCCTGCCTTGAGGATTTTCTTGGCAAAGCTACTAGAATGGCTTAGTATTTCTTTCTTCAGCTCATTTTATAGTTGAGAAATTTAGATAGACAGATTTAAGTGACTCTTTCAAGGTCACACAGCTAATAAGTATTTGAATCTAGATTTGAACTCAGGAAGATGAGTTTTCCTGATTTCAGGTCCCCACTCTATTTTACTACCTAGCTATTCATGGTTTCATAGCTAATAAATATTAGAGGGAGATTTTGAACCCAGGTTTCTTTGAGTCCAGTTCTAGTCCAGAACTCCATTCATCATTCCATTCAAATTCTCAGTACCTGTTTCCTTTTCTCTAAAATTATGGGTTTCAATTAGATAACCCCAAAGGTCTCTTCCAACTCTATATTCAATGATCCTAATCACCTTGGGTATATAAAAAAATCTTTAGTTTTGTGTGATTTGTGGTTATACTAATTATCTTACTATATTGAAATAAAGTGAGAATATAAGGGACTTAATTAAAGGAAACTCCTTCTACTAATACAGATCAGCATATGCTTTGAAATATATTGATCAATAATCATTTAAGTACTTTACTATATGCTCACTTTACTATATGCACAGTGGATAGACAGTAGAGACTTTAGCAGGAAGATTCATCTTTCTAAGTTCAAATCTTAGTTGTGTGATCCTGGGCAAGTCATTTAACCCTATTTGCTTCAGTTTCCTCATCACTAAAATGAGGTGGAGAAGGAAAGGGCAAATCACTCCAATATATTTGCCAAGAAAACCCCAAATAGGGTCACAAAGAGTGAGATACAAATGAAACAATGGAATGATAAGAATTTGGATATGCATACATATATATGCATACTTGGGATCACAGTAAGTCAGACATAACTGAAAATGTCTGACTAAATAAGTACTTCATATTCCTATATCTCAGAAAGCAGCAGAATGCAATTCAAACAATTTTTTTATAAGAATGCTTGAGGAAATAGTCAATGACTATAGCAATCTAGTATTTGACAAATCCAAAGGCCCCAGCTTTTGGGATAAGAATTTATTATTTGACAAAAACTGCTGGGAAAATTGGAAACTAGTGTGGCAGAAAGTAGGGATAGACCCATACTTAACACTATATACCAAGATAAGGTCAAAATGGGTTCATGATCTAGACATAAAGAGTGATATTATAAGTAAATTAGAAGAACATAGGATAGTTTATCTCTCAGATTTGTGGAGGAGAAAGGAATTTGTGACCAAAGAAGAACTAGAAATCATTCTTGATCACAAAATGGATAATTTTGATTATATTAAATTAAAAAGGTTTTATACAAACAAAATTAATGCAAACAAGATTAAAAGGGAAGCAATAAACTGGGCATCAAGCCATTCTCCAACTGATAAATGTTCAAAGGATATGAACAGACAATTTTCAGGTGAAGAAATTGAAACTGTTTATAGATCAGAGAAATGCAAATTAAGACAACTGAGATACCATTACACACCTGTCAGATTGACTAAGATAACAGGAAAAGGTAATGAAGAATGTTGGAGGGGACACTGGGAAAACTGGGACACTGATACATTGTTGGTGGAACTGTGAACGAATCCAACCATTCTGGAGAGCAGGTTGGAACTATGCTCAAAAAGTTATCAAACTGTGCATAACCTTTGATCCAGCAGTGTTTCTACTGGGATTATATCCCAAAGAGATCCTAAAGGAGGGAAAGGGACCCACATGTGCAAAAATGTTTGTGACAGCCCTCTTTGTAGTGACAAGAAACTGGAAACTGAGTGGATACCCATCAACTGGAGAATGGCTGAATAAATTATGGTATATGAATGCTATGGAATACTATTGTTCTGTAAGAAAAGACCAGCAGGATGATTTTAGAGAGGCTTGAAGAAATCTACATGAACTGATGCTAAGTGAAATGAATAAAACCAGGATATCACTATACGTGGCAATAAGAATACTATATCACTGTATATGATGAATTCTGATAGAAGTGGCTCTTTTCAATATTGAGATGATTCAAACCACTTCCACTTGTGCAGTGATGAAGAGAGCCATCTACACTCAGAGAGAGAACTCTGGGAACAGAGTGTGGAACACAACATAGCATTCTCACTCTCTCTGTTGTTATTTGCTTGCATTGTGTTTTCTTTTTCACTTTTTTCTTTTTCTTCCTTCTTGATCTGATTTTTCTTGTGCAACAAGATAACTATATAAATATGCATACATATATTGAATTTAATATGTATTTCAACATATTTAATATGCATTGAACTACCTGCCAGCTAGGGGAGGGAGTGGGGGGAAGTAGGGGAAAATTTGGAACAAAAGGTTTTCCAAGGATCAATGTTAGAAAAATTATCCATGCATAAACTTTGTAAATAAAAAGCTTTAATAAAAGGTTTTTTAAAAAGAATATTTGTGGGTTAGAATAAAAAATGAATTTTTAAAAGTGTCCTCAATTTTAAATTTGTCAACAAAGGTACTGAAATTATCAGCTCCTCGTGAATCAAGGTCATATTTATAACTCCATTCCCATTGAGGAATTTTTGAAAATCCTTTTTTAAAACTTTGTCATCTCTGTGCTGAGTAGTCCTGAAAATTTCAGTTTTGAAAAAAAAAATGGAGTTCTGTTCAGGTATTATTTTCCTTTGAATTAGTTTGGAAAATGATTCTAAGAACTACATGAAATTCTGTGTTTCTCTATGTGATTGAATACTTCTCTTGGGCAGACTGCTGAGAACTGTCTTAACTTTAAGTTAAGAGGACATGAATGATTGACCTTACTCAAGCAAAGTTAGTTAAAAAGAATAGATATGCCTAACTTGTAAAGGTACAATTATGAAACACAAAGCAGAAATGCATGTTAAGTTATGGTTCTGCCTTCCCTCACCACCTACCTCTATGGAGGTGACACAAAGGAGTTGGCTAATCAGTCCACATGGAATGAAGAATCTCTTAGTTCTTCTAGCCTTCTCTAAGGATAGAAGTTGCTTTGAGGAGAGATTTAAAACCTGGTTCCTCTTTTCTGATGTAATTAGACTCAATCATAGCTTAACATAGAGATATTTGGGATTTTAAGGGCTTATTGTGGGGAGACTAGGGAAAGAGTGAAGAGTAAAGAATTTGAGGAGGAAATGTCACAAATTCAAAATATCAAATATAAAAAAAATCTACTCTGATTTTTTTTTCAGCAGGAAAACATTCTATTTTTTATACTTGTGGATTTTGTTCTCAACTCATTTGAGTGCTATTTTCCTCAAGGAACACTTTAGGTTTCTTAAGGATAGGCTAGTTCTAAAAGGTCAAGAATTTCAAGGGAATTAATGAAAAAAAAAAAAAAAACAAATGAAAGTGGCCTAGCTGTACCAGATCTAAAATTATATTATAAAGCAACAGTTACCAAAACCATTTGGTATTGGCTAAGAAATATATTAGTTGATCAGTGAAATAGGTTAGGTTCAAAGGACAAAAGAGTCAATAACTAGAGCAATCTGGTGTTTGACAAACCCAGAGACCCCAGCTTTTGGGATAAGAACTTACTGTTTGACAAAGAGTACTGGGAAAATTGGAAACTAGTATGGCAGAAACTAGGCATCGACCCACACTTAACACCGTATACCAAGATAAGGTTAAAATGGGTTCATGACCTAGGCATAAAGAATGAGATTATAAATAAATTAGAGGAACACAGGATAGTTTACCTCTCAGACCTGTGGAAGAGGAAGGAATTTATGACTAGAAGATTATTACTGATCACAAAATAGAAATTTTTCATTACATCAAATTGAAAAGTTTTTATACAAATAAAACTAATACAAACAAGATTAGAAGGGAAGCAATAAACTGGGAAAATATTTTTACAGTCAAAGGTTCTGATAAAGGACTCATTTCCAAAACATATAGAGAATTGACTCTAATTTATAAAAAATCAAGCCATTCTCCAATTGATAAATGGTCAAAGGATATGAACAGACAATTCTCAGACAAAGAAATTGAAACTGTTTCTAGCCATATGAAAAGATACTCCAAGTCATTATTAATCAGAGAAATGCAAATTAAGAGAACTCTGAGGTACCACTACACACTGTCAGAGTGGCTAGAAAGACAGGGAAAGATAATGCTGAATGTTGGAAGGGATGTGGGAAAACAGGGACACTAATACATTGTTGGTAGAATTGTGGGTCATCCAACATTCTGGAGAAGTTTGGAACTATGCTCAAAAGTTATCAACTTGCATACCCTTTGATCCATCAGTGTTACTACTGGGCTTATATCCCAAAGAAATATTAAAGAAGGGAAAAGGACCTGTATGTGCCAAAATGTTTGTGGCAGCCCTCTTTGTAGTGGCCAGAAACTGGAAACTGAGTGGATGCCCATCAATTGGAGAATGGCTGAACAAATTGTGGTATATGAATATAATGGAATATTATTGTTCTGTAAGAAATGACCAACACGATGATTTCAGAAAGACCTGGAGAGACTTACACAAACTAATGCTGAGTAACAACCAGGGCCAGGAGATCATTATATACTTCAACAACAATATTATATAATGATCAATTCTGGTGGACCTGGCCATCTTCAGCAATGAGATGAACCAAATCAGTTCCAATGGAACAGTAATGAACTGAACCAGCTACACCCAGCAAAAGAACTCTGGGAGATGACTAAGAACCATTACATTGAATTCCCAATCCCCATATTTTTGCCTACTGGCATTTTGGATTTCCTACACAGGCTAATTGTACAATATTTCAGAGTCTGATTCTTTTTATACAGCAAAATAATGGTTTGGTCATGTATACTTATTTTGTATTTAATTTATGCTTTAATATATTTAACATCTACTGGTCATCCTGCCATCTATAGGAGGGGGTGGGGGGAAGGTGGAGAAAATCTGGAACAAAAGGTTTGGCAATTGTCAATGCTGTAAAATTATCTATGCATATAACTTGTAAATAAAAAGCTATTAAAAAAAAGGATAGGCTAGTTCTTTGTTGTGTACCTTGTATTATCAGCATATATTAAAAATAGCATTAGATTAAAGCCCTGACCTTGACACGTGTGATCTTATCCTCTTTGTCTCATTTTCCTAATCTGTGAAATAGAAATTATATAAAGATTATGATTCTTATTTTATAAATTTAGAAACTAAGAATCATATAGTTTAAGTGATTTCCATGTTAACTGAGTTAACTCATTTATTGCGTGGCTCAGGGATTTTGTGGAGGCAGGAGAAGTCATTTGACTTTTCTACCCATTTTCTTCACCATTTACTAACAAATGCTTTCTAACTCCACTGTTGAATGCACCAGAAAAATTAAAAAACACCCATACCCAAAACTAATTATCTAAAATCAAACTTATTGAAATTAGGGTTTAGAGTGAATCCATTGTATTCATAGCAAGATAAAACATAGCTGTTGATTGAAACCCTGGGTACTTACAACTGATGTAAGCATGTATTCCACTTTGGCAGCTTTGTCTTTGGATCTTTTGCTAATCTCAACTATGTTAGTATTAGCAACAGGGATTTGTGCTTACAAAGAAAACATCTCACACCACTCCTACTACTCTTAATATGAGAGAAACTTCATCCAATGCTAATATAAGTATATTTTTTGGTTAGGAAGTTCTCTTTAAGGGAAACTACATGTGACAATGATGTAAAGGAAACCTATCCTATCTGAGAGAACTTAGAGAGGGGGAGGAACATTGTGCGAATCTTACTCTCATCAGAGTTGGCTCAAAGAGGAAATAATTGACACATTTGTTTTACAGAGAATCTTCTCTCACCTCATTAAAAAGTGGGAGAGGAAAAGGGAAAAGGAAAAAGAGTAATAAGGGAAGAGTACAAGAAAGGGGAAGGGATACTAAAGAGAGAGAGCTGGGTGATGCAAGTGGGACCAATAAGTTTAATACTAAGGAAGGGGGGGAAGGAGGGCAAGAAAAAGAAAAGCATAATCTGGGGGTGTTAGGATGGCAGGAAATACAGAATTAGTGATTTTAACCATAAATGTGAATGGTATGAACCCCCCATAAAGAGGAGGCAGATAGCAGACTGGATCAAAAGTAAGAACCCTACAATATGTAGTTTACAGGAAACACATTTAAAACAAGGAGATACATACAGAGTAAAGGTAAAAGGCTGGAGCAGAATCTATTATGCTTCAGGTGAAGTCAAAAAAGCAGGGATAGCCATCCTTATCTCAGATCAAGCAAAAGCAAAAATTGATCTAATTAAAAGAGATAAGGAAGGAAACTATATCTTGCTAAAAGATACTATAGACAATGAAGCAATATCAATATTAACCATATATGCACCAAGGGATATAGCATCTAACTTCCTAAAGAAGAAGTTAAGAGAGTTGCAAGAAGAAATAGACAGCAAAACTATAATAGCAGGAGACTTCAATCTTGTACTCTCAGATTTAGAGAAATCAAATCACAAAAAAATAAGAAAGAAAATAAACAGGTAAATAGAATATTAGAAAAATTAGGTATGACAGATCTCTGGAGAAAACTGAATGGTGACAGAAACGAGTATA
Organism: Sarcophilus harrisii; assembly: GCF_902635505.1. Classification (NCBI taxonomy): domain Eukaryota; kingdom Metazoa; phylum Chordata; class Mammalia; order Dasyuromorphia; family Dasyuridae; genus Sarcophilus; species Sarcophilus harrisii. The sequence goes on along the minus strand of NC_045426.1, from coordinate 290,298,791 downwards.
CTTTCTTCTCAGCAGTTCATGGAACCGACACAAAAATTGACCATATATCAGGACATCAAGACCTCGAAATTAAATGCAGGAAGGTAGAAATGGTAAATGGTTTCTTTTCAGATCACAATGCAATAAAAACTACACTCAACAAAACGTTAGGTGTAAATAAATGAAAAAGTAATTGGAAACTAAATAATCTCATCTTAAAGAATGATTGGGTGAAACAGCAAATTATAGACACAATTAATAACTTCACTCAAGATAATGACAATGGTGAAACATCATACCAAAATTTGTGGGATGCATCCAAAGTAGTAATAAGGGGAAACTTTATATCCTTAGAGGCTTACTTGAACAAAATAGAGAAAGAGAAGGTCAATGAATTGGGCTTGCAACTTAAAAAGCTAGAAAAGACCAAATTAAAACCCCAATCAATTACTAAACTTGAAATTTAAAATTAAAAGGAGAAATTAATGATATTGAAAGTAAAAACTATTGAACTAATAAATAAAACTAAGAGATGGTTTTATGAAAAACCAATAAAATTAAAACCTTTGGTAAATGTGATTAGAAAAGGAGAGGGAAAACAAATTAGTAGTCTTAAAAATGAAAAGGGAGAACTTTCCACCAATGAAGAGGAAGTTAAAGAAATAATAAGGGGTTACTTTGCCCAACTTTACGCCAATAAATTTGATAACCTAAGCGAAATGGATGACTACCTCCAAAAATTTAGGCTTCCCAGATTAACATAGGAGGAAGTAAATTTTAAAGTCCCATTTCAGAAAAAGAAACAGAACGCTATTAATCAACCTAAAAAACCCCAGGACCAAATGGATTTCATGTGAATTTACTAAATATTCAAAGAACAATTAGTCCCAATGTTTATAAACATTTGAAAAAATATGGAATGAAGGAGGGGCTACCAAATTCCTTTATGACACAGGCATGGTACTGGTACCAAACCAGGTTTGAAAAACAGAGAAAGAAAATTAAGAAACTCCCTAATGAATATTGATGCTAAAATCTTAAATAAAATAAGAAAAAGACTACAGAAAATCATCCCCAGGATAATACACCACGATCAAGTAGGATTTATACCAGGAATACCAGTTCAATATTAGGAAAACTACGATAATTGGCCATATTAATAACCAAATTAATAAAAACCATATGATTTCCAATAGATGCAGAAAAAGATTTGATAAAATTAAATTCATTCTATTAAAACACTTGAGAGTATAGGAATAAATGGACTTTTCCTTAAAATAATCCAAGCACTATTTAAACCACCAGTAAGCATCATATGGGGGACAAAACCGCAAACCAAAAGATCCGGAGGAAACAAGGTTGCCCATATCACCGTTACTATTTAATATTGTATTAGAAATGCTATAAACAATAAGACCTGAGAAAGAGATTAAAGGAAAAGAATAGGCAATGGGAAACCAAATTATCACTCTTTGCCGATGACATGATGGTATACTTAAAACCCCAGAGATTCTACTAAAAAGTTATTAGAAATAATCCTAACTTTAGCAAAGTTGATGGTTATAAAAAACCCAATAAAGTCATCAACATTTTAAATCATAACAAAATCCGAGTCAGAGTTACAAAGAGAAATTCCATTTAAAGTAATTACTGATAGTATAAAATATTTAGGAATCTATCTGCCAAGGGAAAATCAGAAACTTTATGAGCCAAACTACCAAACACTTTCCACACAAATTAAGTCTGATCTAACCAACTGGAAAAATATTAAATGCTCTTGCATTGGGCGAGCAAATATAATAAAGATGACAATAGTCCCTAAACTAATCTATTTATTTAGCGCTATACCAATCAGACTTCCCAAAAACTATTTTGATGACCTAAATAAAATAACAACAAAATTCATATGGAAAAACAAAAGGTCAAGAATTTCAAGGGAATTAATGAAAAAAAAAAATCAAATGAAGGTGGCCTCGCTGTACCAGATCTAAAATTATATTATAAAGCAGCGGTTACTGAAACCATCTGGTATTGGCTAAGAAATAGACTAGTTGATCATTGGAATAGGTTAGGTTCAAAGGACAAAATAGCCAATAACTTTAATTATCTAATGTTTGACAAACCCAAAGACCCCAGTTTTGGGGATAAGAATGCATTATTTGACAAAAATTGCTGGGAAAATTGGAAATTAGTATGGCAGAAACTAGGCCTTGACCCATACTTAACACCGTACACCAAGATAAAGTCAAAATGGGTTCATGATCTAGGCATAAAGAATGAGATAATAAATATTAGAAGAACATAGGATAGTTTACCTCTCAGACCTGTGGAAAAGGAAGGAATTCATGAGCAAAGAATAACTAGAGATCACTATTGACTACAAAATAGAAAATTTTGATTATATCAAATTGAAAAGTTTTTGTACAAACAAAACTAATGCAGGCAAGATTAGAAGGGAAACAATAAACTGGCAAGATTAGAAGGGAAACAATAAACTGGGAAAACATTTTTACAGTCAATATATAGAGAATTGACTCTAATTTATAAGAAATCAAGCCATTCTCCAATTGATAAATGGTCAAAGGATATGAACAGATAATTTTCAGATGATGAAATTGAGACTATTACCACTCATATGAGTGTTCCAAATCCCTATTGATCAGAGAAATGCAAATTAAGACAACTCTGAGATACCACTACACACCTGTCAGATTGGCTAGAATGACAGGGAAGGATAACGCGGAATGTTGGAGGGGATGTGGGAAAACAGGGACACTGATACATTGTTGGTGGAATTGTGAACACATCCAACCATTCTGGAGAGCAATTTGGAACTATGCTCAAAAAGTTATCAAACTGTGCATACCCTTTGATCCAGCAGTGTTTCTACTGGGCTTATACCCCAAAGAGATACTAAAGAAGGGAAAGGGATCTGTATGTGCCAAAATGTTTGTGGCAGTCCTGTTTGTAGTGGCCAGAAACTGGAAAATGAATGGATCTCCATTAATTGGAGAATGGTTGAGTAAATTGTGGTATATGAATGTTATGGAATATTATTGTTCTGTAATAAATGAACAGCAGGATGAATACAGAGAGGATTGGAGAGACTTACATGAACTGATGCTGAGTGAAATGAGCAGAACCAGGAGATCATTATATACCTCAACAACGATACTGTATGAGCATGTATTCTGATGGAAGTAGATTTCTTCGACAAAGAGAAGATCTAACTTAGTTTCAATTGATCAAGGATGGACAGAAGCAGCTACACCCAAAGAAAAAACACTAGGAAATGAATGTAAACTGCTTGCATTTTTGTTCTTCCTGGCTTATTTATACCTTCTAAATCCAATTCTCCCTGAGCAACAAGAGAACAGTTCAGTTCTGCACACATATATTGTATCCAACATCTGCTGTAACCTATTTAACATATATAGGACTGCTTGCCATCTGGGGGAGGGGGTAGAGGGAGGGAGGGGAAATATCGGAACAAAAGTAAGTGCAAGAAATAATGTTGAAAAAAATTCCTGGCATGGGTTCTGTCAATAAAAAGTTATTTTTTTTAAAAAGGAAGTTCTCTTTATTCCAAATTGAAATTTGTTTTTTCTTTAAACAATGTTATTTATGAATACTCTGAACCTAGTAGGTATGCTGTCAACTAGTTATCCTAGTAATAATAATTGTTTCATTAGAAATCTGAGTGGAGGAAATCACAAAGAAAATCAGACATAGGTCAATTCAGAGAACTGTTATTTCCTAGTCTATAAGGCAGAAAGCAAAAATAAGAAAAAATCTAAAATCATTAGCTAGAAGCTATTTTATATTTTCCATGTATTTTATATTTTTATTAATCCGTTATTATCATGTTTTTGAAGCTGACAGGGGCAAGGTGGTTTAGGTTTGGAGGTTATTGTTGTTGTTCTTGATTCCCATGGATAAGTTTGTTTTGGCACAGCTGAATGGCACAGTGGATATAATGCTGTGCCTGGACTCACAAAGATTCATTTTCCTAAGTTCAAATATAGCTTCAAGCACTTACTAGTTGTGTGACCCTGAGCAAGTCACTTAACCTGGTTTGTCTCAGTTTCCTCATCTATAAAATCTACTGAAGAAGATAATAGCAAGCCATTTCGGTCTCTTTCCAAGAAAACCCCAAATGTGATCATAAAGAGTTGAATATGACTGAAAATGACTAATCAACAACAACTGAAAGTTTGTTTCAAAAAGAAATCCAGAAAAGAAGTCTAAAATAGATTGAACATTTTCTGTGACTTTTAAAAAATGAATTGCATTTTGGTGTTATCAGATCTATATGGAAACAAGAAAGTGGATAGAATGTAGGACTAGACACACATAGTTATATATAATTTGAAAATTAAAGTTGATTTTCCTAAGTGCTGTTTAGTTGTGAGTTCTGTGAAGGATGTTGATTTTTTGATAAAATACCATTAGAATCAATGTGTTCCCAGAAATATATTTGTAATCAAAAATAGAAATCAATCTCATTAATGTAAATTAAAATATCTCCTAGGAGTTACTACAAGGGAAAGAAATATAAGGTAAGGTGGTACCTTCCTATCAGGAAGAACATCAATGAAGTATGGTTAGAGCGAATTAATTAAATAAATAAATGATTAAATATGGTCATAGGAGAAAGAGAAACACACACACACACACACAGAGAGAGAGAGAGAGAGAGAGAGAGAGAGAGAGAGAGAGAGAGAGAGAGAGAGAGACATAAACAGAGAAAGACAAGGACAGAGACAGAGAGAGGTACAAAGAAAAAAGGAGAGGGGAAGACAGAAGCGAGGTGGACTAGGTAACAGTGAGGCTCAGGATAAGACAGAAACTTGTGAACTATTATTTTATTTTAAGGAAAAATGTTTTTCTTAGAAATTCCAACTTTAGACCTCTTGTGTGTGCCAGGAGCTTAAAAATGGGGAGAATAATATGTGCCCATGAACTCTTTAGCCAGAAAGCATCATAATCAAAATCAGATCTTCAAATAATCTCTGGCAATTACACTGTGGCCTTAGCAATGTCTTTCATTCTTATCAATTTTACACATTTACCTTATAAAATGTATTTGTAAAGCAAAATAATTTCATTTTACTCATCTTCATTTCTGTTCTCACCATGCAATCAGATTATCTCCCATTAAAATGTTAAATGTAAGTAGAACATACCCATGTCATGTTCCTTTAGCATTTGAGTTCTGTCATCAAGTAATTTTTAGTAGGTCACTCCATCTCTTAGCTCTGTACATTTTCACTGAATGTCCACCATGCTTAAACTTTTCTCCCTCTTCATTTCTGTCTTCTAACCTATTTGTTAGAAGTATTTCCTGGTTATCGTTTAATGCTTGTATTTTCCCTGTGTTGATAATTTCCAATTTGTCTTGTATCTATCTTGTTTGTACATATTTTTGAGTGTTCTCTTTCTGGTTTGTGATCTCCTTGAAACCAGGGACCTCTTTTTCCCCTTTCTTTTTATTTCTCCTAGGTTAGCATAGTGTCTGGAACAAAGTACCCACTTAATAAATGGCTCTTGATTTGATTTAAAGACACTCAATGTATTGTCAGACAAGCATTTCAAAACTCAAAGGAAACGACAGCTTGACTACACTTTATATATAGTGGAACTAATCTTTGAACATTTTAAAAAACTTTCTTCAATGTGTTGAAAGTTTGGTACAACTTTTAAAAGCAATTTATATGTTTGCTGCTTTCTTGTTTTTAGTAAGTACTGGGTAATCTTGACTCCCATCTCAACTTTCTGTCTGCCCTTCACAAAGAACAGGTGAAAAAAAAAAGTCTGAAGAAATAAAATCAGTAATTTTGCATGTAAAAATAATTGTCAAACTAAAGAATTGATGGTATGAGATATCTATTCCTTTATTAGACCTTTTCCCAATAGTTCCAATCCTAGGCAAGTTTTTATCTGCTAACGAATAGAAGAAGAATAGACAAGTATATTTAAGAAGAAACAGAAGGACCAGCTTCTGTTATGCAATACAGTTGTCCTTTAGTGACTAGAGGCTGCCTGATGTATTCCTTGGGAGAAGTTTCTGTGTAAACCTAGAGCCTTTCATTAAATGTATTCCTCGATGGCCCAACTTCCCTAAAGAAAAATGAGTGAAATGAAAGAAACATGCTACAAAAATAAATATTCAGTAAACAGAAACTATAGCTATTCACAGCCCATAGCATAGGTCTCTGGTATATAAAAAGTGCTTAATAAACTTTTTTCAATATATGCAGTCATAAAGAGAGTCTTGTCCTCTTGACTCAAAAATCTAATACTTTTCATTTCATTGAATGTAGTTGTATCCTCAGGGCCTAACAGGCCTTGGTTCATAGTAGATGCCTCCTAATAATTGTTGATTAGTTGGTTGATTGAATGAAGCATGTAATACTTGCTCTCTTTCCTCCCTTTTATCTATAATGTCTGGTACCCTGAATAGTTCCTAATTCATTTTGTGTAAAGGGACAGAATTCTGGAGAAGTATACTTGAAACAAGGTGTTAACTCAGTGAAACTGATGAGATAATGGTTCTCTAGTTCACATATATCTAATATGATATAATGATATAATCACTTTAGTTTGATATAATGATATAATCACTCTAGACTGGCTTATACTCAGTATACTGTAATGATGTAATTGTAATAGGGTAGTTAAATGGTGACAAAGACAGACTCAGATTGAGACTGGTTGAGACTGGCAAACTGAAAGACTGCTGACTCAGACTGAGGCTGTGTCAGACTATGACAGACATAGAATGTGAAGGAGACAATAAAGACTTTGGACTCTATTCTTGTCCGTTCTCATGGTGTCTATCCTGCTGAGACCAAGACCCTTCCAGAGGACCTCCAGAAAGCTAGCACAGACATTACAATGTTGGACATACAATATTTATTAGTGATACTGTTTAAGATGAATACTAATGTGTTAGATAATTATTTAATATCAATTTGTATCAGACTTGCATTACATATTTTGATTAGAGTTCTTATTTCAGAATGTATATATTTGATATTCTCAGAATTAATCCTAAGTAGTATGTTTTAGTAGCCTACAGCTACTAAAGCATTTTAAGCAAACCTCAAATCAAGTAATACCCTGATCAACTGCTTTCTCTGACATATATAAATGGCCTTACTTGGGCAAGTCACTTAACACTACACTCATTTCTCTGAAAAAAAAATGTCTATGACTAAAAGATGCAGAGAAGATGTAAACTTATAAATGATACCTGTAGTCTCCTCACCTGGGAGTGGTCTATGCCAATAAAATCATAGGTCCCATTCCCAATTCTGTCCATATAATTAAAGCAATTGGGAAATCCACAAAGAACTAGAAAGTTGAGCAGAAGTTAGAGAAAGGATTGTTGAAATAAAATTGACAATTCATCTTATAAAATTCAAATGAAGGTTGTGCTTTAAAATATTGGGAGTTAACAATTATTTTAATGTGTATTGAGGGCCCACCTATGTGTTAATAGCTGAATATTACAGAATATGACATATAAAAGTCAATGGGGAAGTTTCATTAAAGTCAGTTTAAAATGTAGATGAATCCCTGTCCTTCATAGTTCAGTTATTGGTTTATATAATAAAATTCAATCTCTTGTGTATTTAGTCAAAAACAAATCAAAGATTGTAGCCTTGTATTGTGTAAGAAAAATACGAAAAGCTAATAATAAGAATCACAAAAAGGTTTTTCTTTTCTTCTTCCCTCTCTTTCTGTTTCCATTCCTTCCTTTTTTTCTTCCCTCCCTCTATTTCTTCTTGATTTCCTTCCTTCATTCTTTTCTTCCTTCTAGTGACAGATGATGGGAGTACTGGTAATTACAGGCTCAGGGATTTTTGTCCACTGGAACGCATCTTGTCAACCTGCAAGGCATACATCTTTATCATATGTTTAAATAAATGAAAAATGTTTTCATCATTTCATTGATATGTTTCTTAATATGCCAATAGCTTATTTTTCATACTATCTCTGTAGACTTAGAAGTCATTTTCTTCACTTCAGCATTACTTTTTCTTTTTCTCTTTCTAACCATATTGCTTGACTCTTCTTAGATTTTTCCTATTAATTACAGTAATATTTCAGTAGCTACTGAATGGACAATACATTTTTAGAAAGTTTTCTCTAAAATTTTTCTCCCAGGAAAATGATTGTGAAGTAACATGGTCATTGTTATCTCACAAACCAGGAATTTTCTCAGAACCCCAGATAAAGGGAAAAGAGCATGAGTCAGAGAAGCATACTTATCTATATCTTACCATTGGACTTAGGTATCTCCAAAGGAGAGAGTAAAGCTGGTAACTTTGCTTTACTTAAATTCAATTCATTTACAAGTCATGATGTCATCTTCCTGATATTCTCGTGTCCTAAAATGAAGAAAAAAAATGATTCTGGGTTCTAGTATTAGTTCTGTTACTTATTAGTTGTGTGACCCTAAATAAATTAAAAAGCCTTATTGAGGATCATTTTCTTCCCTTATAAAACTGCATAATAATATTTATATTAACATATAGAATTATTATGAAGATATTAGATTACAAGTCTTAAAATATAATATAAATGTTTCTTATATTTCACTAACTAGATCTCTTAACTATAAGATGTAATATTAAATATTATCTACTAATATCCATAATAAGTTTATGTACTTGATTCTGAAAATACTAAGAAAGGTGAAATACAATTCCTGTTCTCAAAGAACTCAGTCTATTGTCAAATATCTTGACCTCTCAGATTCCTCATCTGTGTGTGTGTGTGTATGTGTGTAAAGTAGATGGAGAGTTTAGAAGGAGCATTAAAAGTTCTGATTAGCCAAACTTCTGATATTTAGTTAATATTTTTATGTTCTTTATGTAAAGTGTGCCTGTGCCAATCATTTTCAAGCACCCCTTCTAGGGCATTAGAAGTGGTATGACAGGGTGTGGAGAAAAATATAACCCTGTTTCCTTATGTCTGACAGTTTATACATAATTCATTTTCAGAATGCTCCTTGGCTTAGAAAATAGGAAACATTGGTGAACTTGAAAGGGAGCCTCGTGATGAACTAATCCAAAGTTCTCATTTTTGGAAAATTTGTAAAATTCTTTGTAAAGAAAGTGAGGCCATTAAGTGACTTACCCAAATTCATACAATAATTGGCATCTGTGATTTCAGTCCACATCTCTGAATTTATATCCAGTACCTCAAATTGCAATTAAAAGTCAGATTATTATTATTTACTTCTATTATATCACTCTGATTATGATACTAAATCAATATTGCTGCTTTTTTTTTTACTTTTTATGAAAGAGGAAATGAAATAAACAATAGTAAAGACTTTAAAGGGCAAAGAACATACATTCAAACTTTTTTATGAGTTACTCAGCATTTGACAGGATTCCTTTTTTTTTGACAGTTTACTCAAACATTTGGTAATTAACCAGAATTATAATACAAAAATATTGGTTTCAGTGAGGAAATAATATTGAGTATCTTTGTGGATTCCTTTCAGATTTCTCATATGAATAAGAACTTAAAGAACTATCAAAAATGATTAGTCAAGTTAAAGCCTCAAAGACAAATAGCATTTTGAATGCATATGATTTTTCTACATGAATAAAAAATTCTGCCAGATTAAATTATTTATTACCAATAAACATGTTTATTCTAATATACATAATAATTGCTGTGACTTTAAATTTTGATATGTAAAATCTTCTTTAGCCAAAAAAAGAATGGTTTTTTTTTTATATTCTTAAAATGTCATTTACCATCACAAATATAATAATGTTACAAATGTAAGGTGGCATATTAACCATGAATGCATTGATAGCCTCCCTCCCATTTCTACAGCAATATCTGGTCTTATTGATAGTAGTATTAGTAATTGACAATGAATTCTGACTTCTATACCCCGACTTCAAAGAAAGGGAGATGTTGAATGGATAATCTGCTGAACCAGGAATTAGGAAGATTTAAGTTCAAACCTGGCCTCAAAAACTTACTAATTCTGTGTTCTCTACATGTCACTTAACTTCTATCTGCTTCATCTGTTAAATGGAGATAATAATAGTACCTATCTCCTAAGATTGTTGTGAACTTTATGAGGTAAGTGAGATATCATTTATAAAGCATTTTGAAAACCTTAGAGTGTTACATAAATATGAGCTGTTTCTATCATTTTTTCTTTTGGTTTAGGTACTACTTGATTCCTTTATTTAAATGCAGTGAACACATTAAATAATGTAATTTTCTTCATCTTTTAGTATTCCATTGGATTCATGTTCTCATTAATATGGATATTCTCTCTAGGAATGTGAATCACAGTTCATTCAATGTCTACTCATCTTCTGGGAATCTTATCCATGTCCATTCATAAATTCCCCATAGATCAATGATTTTTCACGTTTTTCTGTGTCGTGGACCTGTCTGACAATATACTGAATTCTGTAATAGAAGAAAGTCATAAAGAATCTTGATGACATGCTAATAAGACAAACCAGGAACATAAGTATATTCCTAATATTCAGAAGTTCACTTATGTAGTGTAATGGTCCCCTTTCATTTAAAATCATTGTAAGAGGAGAATATATACTAAGATAGTAATTTTATTATTATATTTTAAAGTTTTTACTATATTATAAAACCCTGCTTTTCAACAAATATTATCATTAAAATGACCTTAAGTCATTTATAGTTAAGTCTCAAAGATTTTGCTTGGAACTCATTCTCTTAGTCACTGTTTTTTTTTTAGTATTACTTTAAATCCTCCTTTTTTCCTCTGGTTTCTTCTTCTCCTTCATTTCCTTCATATATCTTGTAAATTCATCTCTCAAAGCCTTCACAAATATGTCAATTCCATCATGGATTTTCTAAGAACATTTGGTTTTATATCTCATTGATATTTCGCATCTTTGCTATCTTTTGTAACATTTTTAACCTCCCCATAATCACATCTGGAAATTGTTAAAGTTCATGTATGGTGATTCTACTATCTTTAATAGAGAAAACTTTATTATTTTTTTTAATTTAATAGCCTTTTATTTACAGGATATATGCATGGGTAACTTTACAGCATTAACAATTGCCAAACCTCTTGTTCCAATTTTTTATCTCTTACCCTCCCACCCCCTCCCCCAGATGACAGGATGACCAGTAGATGTTAAATACATTAAAATATAAATTAGATACACAATAAGTATACATGACCAAAACGTTATTTTGCTGTACAAAAAGAATCAGACTCTGAAATATTGTACAATTAGCTTGTGAAGGAAATCAAAAATGCAGGTGGGCATAAATATAGGGATTGGGAATTCAATGTAATGGTTTTTAGTCATCTCCCAGAGTTCTTTTTCTGGGCATAGCTGGTTCAGTTCATTACTGTTCCATTGGAAATGATTTGGTTGATCTCGTTGCTGAGGATGGCCTGGTCCATCAGAAGTGGTCATCATATAGTATTGTTGTTGAAGTATATAATGATCTCCTGGTCCTGCTCATTTCACTCATCATCAGTTCGTGTAAGTCTCTCCAGGCCTTTCTGAAATCATCCTGTTGGTCATTTCTTACAGAACAGTAATATTCCATAATATTCATATACCACAATTTATTCAGCCATTCTCCAACCGATGGACATCCATTCACTTTCCAGTGAGAAAACTTTATTATTAAAAATTTAACTAAGATCATTTCCATTTTTCTTCAGTTTGTTAAACTTCCATTTTCTTCCTTGAATGCCCTCATTGTGACTTTGTGACTTTGCATATCCACTCATTATTGTTTATTCTTTTCAACTTCTATTAAAATTGGATTTATGGTTTACTCTTTATCATGTTTATGAAATGAGATTGCTCATCATCATTTTTTCTATGATTTAAAAAAGTTCCTTTATATTTTAAATAGATATTTCCTTTTGCCACTATCTCTCTCTCCCTGGAAAGGAATTCAAACTAAATAAGGTACTTCAGATCATAATTCATCCAAATTCTAGTTAGGAAGCTAAATTCTAATTATGAAGCATGCATTTCAGCTATGAATTTAATAAGGAGATTTTTCTTTATGAATTGTTCCTTTGTTTGTGAATTGTTCATCCAAACTAGATGAACTAATTGTTCATCAAAACTAATCCCATATGGGACATATATCTTCAGTACTTTGGGAGGCAGCCAGGGAGCACAGCAGGTAGAGCACTTGCCCTGGAATCAAATAAGTTAAAATTTGACCTCAGGCACTAACCATGTGAATGTGGTCAAGTCACTCAATTTAGTCAAGGATAAGTGAGGATAAAAATAAGATATTTGTAAATCATCTAGTAGAGTGCCTAAAACATAGTAGGAGTTTAATAAATGCCTGTTTTATCCTATCCCATTCTTGACATTCTCTTGTTGGTTTCAGGATTGCATTCCATGGCTTCATCTCTCCTTTAATTGCAAATTCTAAATCACATCAACAAGTTGAATGGATTTATCTATTAGGAAAGAGCTAGTATTCTTTAATAAGTGAGGTTTTCAAAGAGAAAAGAAAAATTAATCAACTGAACTGGAAAATTTTTAATTTCTGTTTGGGGAATAAATGTTGAATTTCCTATGATGTGCTGTACTTTGAGAATAAATGGATTGGTTCTTACATAGAGGATGGAGGGATCATAAAATTGTCCAATGCTTTCATTGAATCTATATAACTGAAAAACTCTTTGGAAATCAAAGCAAGGAAATGAAACCAGTTTAAATTAATAAAGTGTTCTTCTCTGCACTATATTGCATTCCAGAATATTTTTCTAGTCTAATTGCAAATGACATTTAAAATAAAAGATGTGGCTCTGTCAGGTCTGTGCAGACTAAAGAAAATCTCAGGAAGACCTGTATTTTAATCCTTTCTTAGACACTCAATAGTTGTATGACCCTGGAAGGGTATCTTATCCTTTCTTAACCTCAGTTCCAGCATCTATAAAATAATAGCACCTACTTCTCAGAATTATTGCAAGAATTAAATAAAATGATGTACATAAAACACTTTTATGATCTTAAAGTGTTAATCACATCATTATTATTGTTTTGAGTATTAATATTATCAGTTAGACTTAGATATTTACTAGCTGTATGATCTGAGACAAATCACTTAAGCTCTATCTGCTTCAATTTCCTCAACTATTATGGAATAATAAAAGCCCTTACCTCTCAGAGTTCTTGTGAGGATTAAAAGAGATAATATTCATAAAGTATTTAGCACAACACTTAGTATACAATAAGTATATAATAAATGTGTCTTTGTTTACTTCCTTCTTTCCTTGTGGTATTATCAGTATTATTCTTCTGTCATCTTTTCTTTTCCTTTGCTATTCTCCATGCTCAAGTACTTATAATCTCATGTATAGATTATTAAAATACTTTAAAACTACATACTCTGCCCCCAAGTTTTCCATCAAACTCATTTTACTTCTCTGTGTCTTCTAAAGTGGCATAGATTCACTCAAGAAACTTAAAATGGTGTAGTCAAGGAGAACTATGGCTGAACTTTTTATATAATTTTTTTTGTGTCCAATATCTTAAGCACCTTGGCAGCACAACACAAAATGCAAAACTTCTCTAGGGATATATTTAACACAGGGAAGTATATAGGTTGACAGAACTATGTGGATTCTCAAATTTCTGGACATGCCCAGCTTTAGGGTGAAGTTTCCTATCTTTCTATTTTTTCTTCCTTTTAAGATGACTAAGTCCTAAATAGGCCAGCCTCATGACCTCTATCCCAGGATTTTTGGGGTATTTTCCCCTGATTTTATCTGCTATCCTCAGGCAGCCTCAACCTGAGCAGGGGGAGTGGAGGAAGGGCTAGTTTAAGCCTTAGGACAATTGCCTGAAGTTGTTGCTTAGCTCCCCAATCTTAGCTACTTTGGCTTCCTTGGTGTAATAAGAAACACATTAAATATTGCCTAATGTTAATCTATGTCAAAATAATATTTTAATTATGTTACTCATTATATTATATTCCATGATACATTATATTCCATGATACATTATATCCATAATACATGGATATTAAATAAATAGCCTATTCACGTTTGCCCATCTTTTGGAGATATTAGCCATAAATTTACCATAGATTTTAGGTTTTTCATAATTTGTTGTGTCATGGACCCCTTTGACAATTTATTGAAATCTGTGGACACATCTCAGAAAAATGATTTTATATAAAAGAAGAAAATCTTTTTTTTTAATTATAGCTTTTTATTGACAGAATATATGCATGGTTAATTTTTACAATATTGTCCCTTGCACTCACTTTTGTTCCAACTTTTCCCTTCCCTTTATCCATCCCCTCCCCTAGATGGCAGGCAGTCATATATGTTAAACATGTTAAAGCATATGCTAGATACAATATATGTGTGCCGATCCATATAGTTCTCTTCTTGCACAAGAAAAATTGGATTCAGAAGGTAAAAAATAACCTGGGGACAAAAACAAAAATGCAAGTAGTCCACATTCATTTCCCAGTATTGCTTCTCTGGATGTAACTGTTTCTGTCCATCATTGATCAATTTGAAGTAAAGATATCCACTTCCATCAGAATACATCGTCATACACTATTGTTGTTGACGTGTATAATGATCTCTTGATTTTGCACATTTCACTCAGCATCAGTTCATGTAAGTCTCTCCAAGCCTCTCTGTATTCATCCTGCTGGTCATTTCTTACAGAACAATAACATTCCATAACATTCATATATCAAAATTTAGCCAACAATTCTCCAATTGATGGGCATCCATTCATTTTCCAGTTTCTAGCCACTATAAAAAGGGCTGCCACAAACATTTTGGCACATACAGGTCCTTTTCCCTTCTTTGATATTTCTTTGGGATATAAGCCCAGTAGTAACACTGATGGATCAAAGGGTATGCACAGTTTGTTAACTTTTGGGGTATAATTCCAAATTGCTCTCCAGAACAGCTGGATCTATTCACAACTCCACCAACAATGCATCAGTGTCCCAGTTTACCCACATTCCCTCCAACATTCGGCACTATATTTTCCTGTCATCTTACCCAATCTGACAGGTGTGTAGTGGTATCACAGAGTTGTAATAATTTGTATTTCTCTGATCAGTAATGATTTGGAACTCCTTTTATTTGAGTAGAAATAGTTTCAATTTCATCATCTGAAAATCATCTGTTCATATCCTTTGACCATTTATCAATTGGAGAATGACTTTATTTCTTATAAATTAGTCAATTCTCTATATATTTTGGAAATGAGGCCTTTATGAGAACCTTTAACTATAAAAATGTTTTTACCAGTTTGTTGCTTTCCTTCTAACCTTGTTTGCATTAGTTTTGTTTGTACAAAGGCTTTTTAATTTGATATAATCAAAATTTTCTATTTTATGATCAATAATGATCTCTAGTTCTTATTTGATCACCAATTCCTTCCTCTTCCACAAGTCTGAGAGGTAAACTATCCTATGTTCCTCTAATTTATTTATAATTTTGTTCTTTATTCCTACATCATAAACCCATTTTGATCTTATCTTGGTGTACGGTGTTAAGTATAGGTCTGTGCCTACATTGTGCTATACTAATTTCCAGTTTTCCCAGCAGTTTTTATCAAATAGTTAATTCTTATCCCAAAAGTTGGGATCTTTGGGATTGTCAAACACTAGATTGCTATAGTTATTGACTATTTTGTCCTGTGAACCTAACCCATTCCACTAATCAACTAGTCTATTTTTTAGCCAATACCAAATGGTGTTGGTGACTGCTGTTTAATAATATAGTATTAGATCAGGTACACTTAGGCCACCTTCATTTGATTTTTTTTCATTAGTTCCCTTGAAATTCTTGATGTTTTGTTGTTCCATATAAATTTTGTTATTTTTTCTAGGTCACTAAAATAGTTTCTTGGGCGTCTGATTGGTATAGCACTTGGTATAGTATTTATATATAAATAAATAGATTAGTTTAGGTAGTATTGTCATCTTTATTATGTTTGCTTGGCCTATCCAAAAGCACTTAATATTTTTCAAATTATTTAAATGTAACTTTATTTATGTGGGAAATGTTTTGTAATTTTGCTCATATAATTCTTGATTTTCCTTTGGTAGATAGATTCCCAGATATGTTATGCTAGCAACAGGTATTTTGAAAGGAATTTCTCTTTGTTATCTCTTGCTGGATTTTGTTGGTGATGTATAAAAATGCTGAGGATTTATGTGGATTTATTTTGTATCCTGAAACTTTGCTAAAATTGTGAATTATTTCTAATAGCTTTTTAGTAGAATCTCTGGGGTTCTCTAAGTATACCATCATATCATCTGCAAAGAGTGATAATTTGGTTTCTTCATAACCAACTCTAATTCCTTTAATCTCTTTCTCGACTCTTATTGCTGAAGCTAGCATTTCTAATACAATATTGAATACTGATAGTGATAGTGGGCAACCTTGTTTCACTCCTGATCTTACTGGGAATGGTTCTAGTTTATCCCCATTACATATGATGCTTACTGACAGTTTTAAATATATGCTCCTGACTATTTTAAGGAAAAGTCCATTTATTCTTATACTCGTAAATGTTTTTATTAGGAATGGATGTTGGATTTATCAAATGCTTTTTCTGCATCTATTGAGATGATCATATGGTTTTTGTTAATTTGGTTATTGCTAATACTTTTTCCTAATATTGAACCAGCTCAACATTCCTGGTATAAATCCTACTTGGTCATGGTGTATTATCCTGGGGAGGATTTTCTATAATCTTTTTGCTAAGATTTTATTTAAGATTTTTGCATCAATATTCATTAGGGAGACTGGTCTAGTTTTCTTTCTCTATTTTCAACCTACTGATTTAGGTATCAGTACTATATCTGTGTCATAAAAGGAATTTGGTAGGACTCCTTCAATCCCTATTTTGTCAAATAGTTTATATAGCATTGGAGTTAATTGTTCTTTAAATGTTTGGTAGAATTCACATGTAAATCCATTTGGTCCTGGGGATGTTTTCTTAGGGAGTTGATTAATAGCTTGTTCTATTTCTTTTTTTTTAAATGGAACTGTTTGACCAATTTACTTCTTCCTCTGTTTATCTGGGCAAGCTATAATTTTGAATATATTCTTCCATTTCATTTAAGATATCAAATGTATTGGCATAAAGCTGGGCAAAGTAACTCCTAATTATTGCTCTAATTTAGTCTTCATTAGTGGCGAATTCTCCCTTTTCATTTTTTAAGACTAACAATTTGATTTTCCTCTTTCCTTTTTTTAATCAAATTTACTAAGGGTTGACTTACCCACTTTGTTAATTTTTTCATAAAACCAACTCTTAGTTTTATTTATTAATTTCATTTTTTTTACTTTCAATTTTATTAATCTCTCCTTTTATTTTTAGAATTTCAAGTTTAGTATTTGACTGGGATTTTTAATTTGAAACTACAAGAAACTTCCCAATAGATATTTTACATTTTTTCTATTTTTTCATTTTCTTGGTTTTGCTTACTGATTCTTGTTATCTCATGGAGTCATTCATTTCCATTTGTTCAGTTCTGAATTTTATGAAATCATTTTCTTCATTTACTTTTTTAAAATTCTTTTTATATTTGTCCAATTGAATTTTTAAATGAGTTGTTTTGTTCTATGGAATTTTTTTCCATTTCGTAAATTCTGTTTTTTAATGTATTTTCTTTTCCACTTCACAAATTCTGGTTTCCTGGGAATTATTTCCATTTTCCAATTCACAAATTCTGTTTTTTAATGAGTCATTTTCTTTTTCTGTTTCACAAATTCTGTTTTTCTGGGAGTTGCCTTCTTTTTTCCATTTTATCAAATCTATCCTTTAATGAGTTATATGTCTTTTCTAAACCCTCTTCCAAAATTTTCATTTCTTTTCCCCATTTTCCTTCTAGTTCTCTTTTAAAGTCTTTTTTAATTTTTTTTCTAGGAGACCCTTGTGTGATGGAGAACTTTTGGGGCTTTATCTGGAGACAATCTGCCTTTAGTCTCCTCAGGTTTTGAAATCTGTTCTTCTCTTTCACCATTGAAGCTGTCTATCAATAGAGTCCTCTTTACATTTTTACTCATTTTTTTTAAAAAAGATAAGTCTGCATTTAGGGTGGAAGGATGTTTTTCAAGTGGCTAAGGATGTGCTGGGTCAGTACTGATTCACTCCCAGTGCTGGGTGGGCATGGCCAGATCCCGTGAGATTCTGGTGTTTCATGGTTCAGTATTGGTGTTTTGTTTTTGTGTTGGACGTTTTATAATTTCTCTGCTGATCTAGGATTGCAACCAAGGCAGAGTGGCCAACACTGCTATAGATTCCAACAAATTCCTCCCCATAGATTCTCCATCATGTGGAGTCTGCACCACCGGAGATTGCACTGCCCTGGGACTCTGCATGTTTGTACTCAGCAGCTTATGCTTAGCTGCCTCCTTCCCTTTTCTGATTGAAATTGAACTTTTCTGCTCTGTTTCCTCCCTGTAGATTCTCTGCCACTGGGAGACTGTACCACCCTGGGACTCTGTGCTGTCTGTGCTGGTGTTTGTGCTCAATCTTGTACTTGGCTGCCTGCCTCCCATTTCCAATTGAAACAAACCTTTTCAAACAATCTTTGAAATTACCTTCTACTGATATTTGTTGCCCTCCCTATTGATTTTATTGTGGGTTCTGTCAGTACAGAGCTAATTCAAAGGCTGGATTTGTTAATTAGTCTGAAGGTTGTAGAGAAGGTCAGAGAGAAATGTGTGTCATCTCTGCCATCTTGGCTCCCTCAAAAGCCATCATCTCATTTTATTTTCACAACAACCCTGCAAGGTAGATAGATGCTGTTGTTTTCCCCTCTTCATAGGTGAGGAAACTGGTGAGATCAAGTGACTTCTTAGGATCATATAGTTGCTACTTAGCAACTGAGGCCATAATGAATTCATCTCCCTGACCCTACAGTAAATAATATGGTTCTTGTGCTTTGTGTTACTGAATATCCCTGATGGAATTTGTGGATCCATATTGTACTGATATTCTGGATCACATTTGTAAAAATAACAAAGAAAAAACAGGCACTAAGAAGAAATATTGGTAATCTGAAAAAGAGTTTGCCACTCCACTTTGGAATTCATAATTTGAGTTAAAAGGAAAAGTGAGTATAAGCTGTCATACATCCTAGGGTTTGGGAAAATGGATTGAAAGATCTTGAGAGAAAGAATTCATAGATTTTCCATAACAAAAATTTCTCTTCCCACTTAGGACTATTTTTTTCCATTTCAGTAGTATTTTATTTTTCCAATAGCTAGTCTTAATATCTTTTTCAAAGATAGTTTTCAACATTCACCTTTGAAAATCTTGTGTTCCAAATTTTTCTCCCTGTCTCACTCTTTCCCCCATCCTCAAGACAGCAAGCAATCCAATATAGGTTCTAAACATATTTTTATATTCATCATGATGGGCAAGAAAAATCACATCGAAAGGATACCTAAAATTCTAATCAAGCCAAGTCAGCAAACTTTTAAGTACTTACTCTGTACTAAGCACTGAACTAAATGCTGAGGATACAAAGATAAAAACAGTCCTTGCCTCCAAAAAAATTCATGTCTTAGATAGAAAGGCAATATGCAAGCAACTATGTACAAATATGTACAGGACAAGTTGGAGATAATCAAAAAGGGATTGATCAAATTAATGATTAAGTTATGCCTTGATTTTAGTAAAGTTTTTAACCAAGTTTCCTTGTGGACAAGATAAAATGATATATACTTTAGGCAATAGTACAGTTAGATGAATTCAGAACTGATTGAATTATGGAATCAAAGGAGTTGTCTTTAATGAGTGGAGACCAGTGGAAGATGCCTTTAGCATAGAACCCCAGAACTGTATCTTTTACTCTTTATTGTTTAGCATTATTAGTAATGACTTGAAACAAAGATACAAATGGGATATTTCAGCTGAACAAAGTCTGGATGGGATAGCTAAAATATTAGCTGACACTCAGTATGAAAAAAACATTTTCATAGGATAAAACAAGAGGTTGTTTTTCATAAAATTATAAGGTAAATGTAAAATTCTACTTGGGTTTTAAATTTTAATTTCACTTGTATAAGAAAGAAAAGTCATGACTTAAAAACAGTTTTTATGGAAAGTTCTATGAATTTTTTAAGTTACAAGTTCCATATGAATCAACTATGTGATATAATGAAAGGGAGGAAAGGATGTGATTTTAGACAGCAGTAAGTTATGACTTCTATACAGAATTGTATCCAGGAAGCACATTTTCAAAAGGTTATTGATGATATAGAAAGAATAAAGAAAAAATACCTAGGATGGTCAAGAGACTGAAGGTCATGTTTTAGGAGAAGATGAAAGAACTATGTATATTTGACCTGGCAAATACTTAATGATTTGATAGCAGTTTTCACATTTTTGAAGGATTATCATGTGGGAAACAATTGGAGTTATTCTGCTTTCTTCTAGAGGGCAATGGATTCAATCTACAGAAATTAGAATTGGGCTCAGTAAAAGGAGCAATTTCTTCTACAATCTCTTATAAATGAGATTCTGTTTAGGTATAGGTTGAACTACTTATCATCTAAAGTCCCTTCCAAATCTGAGACTTCTTGATTTCTCTCTGCTATATAATCACTGTAATGTGACATAGTAACAAACTGGGGAATTTTAGCAATCAAATAGCTAATTTAATAAATAGTGACCATCTATATAAAGGTTTACCAATTTTCAAAGAATTAGACTATATTCAGCATAGTTTATATTTGGAAAACATGATAGAATCTTGTAGTTTATCCAATCATTATTATTACTTTCAATTATATTTGTAGATGAATCCTGAACTCAAAATTAATAAGGTATTTCAATTGATACAATAGCAAACACATTTGTAGAAATATGTAGAATGCTCACAATAATGATGTAATCACTGATTAGATCAGAATTCAAAATGTTCTTTGGCTTTTTTCTAAACTAATTTTACTACTCATAAATATAACCCATAATATAGTTATTGTATTTTACACCCAAATATAATTGCAATGGTGTGAACATATATTCTGACTCATTTGTAACAGTTATTATATCACATTACTATACTAGTCTTAGTTTCTATCCTTCAAGTTAAAAAAAAATACTACTACTCATTTAAACACAAATTCTATGGCAATAAAATTACTATCTCACATCCACAAATATATTTACTAATGGAAAATATGGGGAAAACACCAGAATTCAGGAAATCTCAAATGATAAGAATTGAGAAAGTCAAACACTGGGGTGAAATTCCCCAGTTTTCAAGTATCATCTAAATAAAACTGAAATAAGTTTTTTTCAGGAACCTCTTCTGTGTGTGTGTGTGTGTGTGTGTGTGCATGCACATGCACATATAAACACACATATATATACATATATGTGGGGGTATAGGTGTATATACCTACTTTAAACTATGCAAAAAAAACTAGAATGGGACTTTTGGGGCATATCATATTTTGAAATACCACAGATCATTGGAAAGCAAAGATAGATGGATGGAAAGATAGATATAGATAATATAAAGTCTATGTGTATAAATATGTATATACACACATATATGGGGTGTAGGTGTATCAACCTACTTTAAGCTATGCAAAAACTACAGTAGGACTTTTGGGAAATGTAATATTTTGAAATACCAAAGATCATTGGCAAGCAAAGGTAGATGAATGAATAAATAGATAGGTAGATAGATATGATATGATATGATATAAAGTGTGTGTGAATGTGGATGTGGGTGTGCCTCTATGTGTGTGTGTGTGAAAAGAAAAGTTCTCTCCTCCTTTTCCTTTAAAAGAGAAAAAAAGAGAATGTGTCAAATGAAATATATATTTTTAAGTACTCTGTGATAGTCATGTTGATTTAGTGAATGACCAATAAGCTAGTTCAATAATAACTATAATAAGTCAGTATTGACTTTATATGAGACTTTATGGAGGATTTTAAGGTTAAAAAGAAGTGCTTCCTTTAATTTTAATAACAGTTTTGTGAGGTAAGTTTTGCACATGAATCTCAAGGAGGTTGTAATTTGCTTATACTCATACAGTTAATGCCAGAGGAAGACCCTGTTTGGACCTCTTTTCATCCTATCGTCTGTTGGTATTATTCACCAGTCAAATGACATGACTGGTGGTCATGCTCCATTAGAAGTAAGAACCATCAGATTCTATCTAAGGCAAGAGAGGTACATGCAAATAATGAAAGAAATTAGTAGGTTAGATAGGACCTGCAAAGGGATGAGAGACTCAACAACAACATTGCACTCCTTTGTAAGGGAGATTAGTTTTATTCTAATAATCTTGGTGAACAATGGAAAGTTTGAAGTCAGGAAGATCTGAGTTCAAATGTAACCTCAAGCATTTAGTGTTGTTTGGCCCTAACAAATCAGTTGACTTCTGTTTACCTCAATTTCCACAACTGTAAAATAGGTATCATAATAGCATCTACTTCTCAAAGTTGTTGTCAATATCAAATAAGATAATGTTTTGAATAATTAACATAATTCTTGGGATGTGACAGGTGCTTAATAGATACATGGTTTCTTCTGCTGAAGTTATAGCCAGCCAGACCTAGCTTGTTCCTTTGCTTTATGAAAACTACAAAAAAGCAGATTGTCACTAAATAATTAACTAACCAGATAGAGAGTGTGGTATCAATTTTGTCCAATTTTGGCAGAACACAGAGAGTATTCCAAGAAAATACATGAATTATCCTAATGGCCACATATCTTCACTGCTCAGTGGAGAAGACACCTTCAAATTCTTTGTCTAATACCTACTCTTAATGTAATTCCAGAGAAACTGAGGCAAGATAGAAATTAGAGAGTTTTTAATATTTTATTTGAGATTGTATCCAGCTAGAGACAATTTAGGGAAACTGAGGCAGGATAATTAGGGAAACTGAGGCAAGATAATAAAAGGGAACTGTGGCAAAACATTAAGACCTGAGATTTCTTAAATTAAAGGGAAGGCATAACTAAACCTAGATTACATATAGATCTATCATTATGACCAGGAAAATTCTGGAAAAATTACTAAAATAAAAAAAATTTTCTTGGATGAAGTTATTAATTATGTCTATGATTTGCTGGTTCACCCAATCATTCCTTAGTATGAGATTATTTAGTTTCCAATTATTTTTGGTCTATTTTCCCCTGGCTTTTTATTGAATGTAATTTTCATTGCATTGTGGTCTGAAAAGGATGCATTTACTATTTCTGCCTTACTTCATTTGAATTTGAGATTTTTATGTCCTAATGTATGGCCAATTTTTGTACAGATTCCATGAACTGCTGAGAAGAAAATGTACTCCTTTCTATCTCCATTTAGTGTTCTCCAAAGATCTATCATATCTAACTTTTCTAGTATTCTATTTACCTCTTTGACTTCTTTCTTATTTATTTTGTGGTTTGATTTATCTAATTCTGAGAGTTCAAGGTTGAGATCTCCCACTATTATAGTTTTGTTGTCTATTTCTTCTTGTAGCTCTCTTAATTTCTCTTTAAAGAATTTAGATGCTACACCACTTGGTGCACATATTTTAATATTGATATTGCTTCATTATCTATGCTACCCTTTAGCGAGATATAGTGCCCTTCCTTATCTCTTTTAATTAAATCAACTTTTGCTTTTGCTTGATCTGAGATCAGGATGACTACCCCTGATTTTTTGACTGCACCTGAAGCATAGTAGATTCTACTACAACCTTTTACCTTCACTCTGGCTCAAGTGTGTTTCCTGTAAACAACATATTATAGGATTCTGGCTTTTAATCCAGTCTGCTAACTGTTTCCTCTTTATGAGGGAGTTTACCCCATTAATATTTATGATTAAAATTACCAAATGTGTATTACTTGCCATCTTATTAACCCCTGCTGATGCTTTTGTCCTTTCCTTCCTCCTTACCTCCCTCCCCAGTATTAAACTTGTGAGCACCACTTGTTTCTCACAGCCCTACCTTTTTAGTATCCCTACCTGTACCTTAGAGTTCCTCCCCCTATCTTACTCCTTTTCCTCACAATTTCT
Source organism: Sarcophilus harrisii (assembly GCF_902635505.1). NCBI lineage: Eukaryota > Metazoa > Chordata > Mammalia > Dasyuromorphia > Dasyuridae > Sarcophilus > Sarcophilus harrisii. Next base: position 290,274,769 of record NC_045426.1, on the reverse strand, counting down.
GTGATGAGGAAAATGAACAGATAATAAATAGCTGAGCTGGCCCTCGATTTGAATTCAATTATTTGATATGGACTGCTTTGTATAGTCTCCTCCAATCCCCTTGTTTTTGTACTAGACAGCTGTTCCTATGCTCCCATAATTGTAGTGGGTATCTTACAGTAGATGGAGTACTTGGGATTGGAGTCAGGAAAACTTGATTCTATTTCTATCTACCTCTTACACTAGTTATGTGTATTTAATCTCTCTGACTCACAGACTCTTCATCTACAAAATGCAAATAAAAATATATTTAGTGTCCACATCATATATTTAATTAAGAACAGATGAAAAAATGGATTTAAAATACATTGCAAATTGTAAGATGTCATATAAATGCCCTTTGTTATTACAAAGTAGCAAAATTTACAGGAATGTCCAAGCATGCTAAACATGTGCTATAAACAAGTGAATATTTATGTAGTAGAATTTTCATAACTCTTTAAGATTTGCTAAGTCCTTTATAAATAATATTTAATCTGATTCTTAGAACAGTTCAGTAAATTGAATGCTTTTATGATCCCCATTTTGCACATGAGAAAACTAAGGCAAATGAGTTGTTAGGTGATTTGCCCATAGTTACACAGCTAGTAAGCATCTGATACTGCATTTGAATTCAACACTTCTTCATTTTAGATCTAGTGGTCTAATCACTGCCCCAATTAGCTGATCATATATAACTACATAAAAAGTAAAGTACATTCAGGTTTACAAATATGAGTACATCTAAGAGTACTAGGAACAGCAGCACTTCCCCCACTGTATATGTATAAAATTTATATACAAAATTGTAGACATACATATAAACATACATATATTCACACATGAAAAATATTTGCCTGACTATTAAATATATTTCTTGCATCTCCTGCAATTTTATCAATGTGCTTACTTCCTTCCTCCCCTGATACAAATAACAAAACTTTTAGTTGTTGACAAATTGCATTTTCTTATCATTAGCCTTCTTAATTTGGTCCTCAAATTGCCTCATAGCCATCTCTAAGCCATTATTGGAAGATTTACTACTTTGAGAGAAATTATCAGTTGGTTACTTACTGGCATAACCTTTTAGAATTTAAGATCACCTCAATGAGAACATTAAAAATAAGACTTCAATGGCAGAACATTCATCAACATGTCTAGTAATAATGCCTTATAAAGAATTATGTAGATTAGTATGAAAAATGAATCCCATGAGACGGTTGCATTTCTTCTCATTTGCACTATTCAAAATTATAATTATATAAAATATGGTTGTTTTCAGCCCAATGGAAATATATAGTGTTCCTATATTACCCTCAGATTACCCTCCTAATGACCTTCAGAAATAGATGGGAATCAGTATTTTTTGTCTCTTTGTTAAAAAAAAAAAAAATAGACAATTAGCTCAGTGAAACTGACCTAGGCTAAAGTCATCCAGTCCTTTGCATGACTCTTCTGATTTATTAGGATAGTACTCTACAAGAGTTCCATGCATGCCTTGGCCACGTTCTTCTAGATCTTTTGATCCTGCATGGGGATCAGTAAAGCATGTATGATATTTACCATTTAATATCTACTCTTACTGGTATGCTTCCATTCTGATTGTACATTTCTGATAATATTTTTTTTCTACTTTCATGCATAAATTTTAGTTGACAATATTTTGCATTGTGCTTATGCTTACTGTGTGCTCTATTGATATTGCTCTATAACTAATTCTAGAATTCACACTGACATATATATATATATACACACACTCACATATATGTATGTATGTATGTATGTATATCTCTTTTTTGTAGTCTTATATCATTACTAGAGGGATGTTGCTATTGAAAAGGTAAACTTTTTTAAAGGGAGGAATTTGAGGTCACCAAAGAAAATCCAGTTTGCTATTGAATTCTGTATCCAGTTTATGATCCTTCCAAAGTATCTGCCCTTCCAAAGTCTAGTAATATAAGCTTTTTTAGTGAGATATTCAATAAAATCTATATTCTGATCTGGATAATATGCATCTTTTGAATAAAAGTTTTCTTTCTGTTTGCTTTGTTTTTTGCTATGTTGATAAAGGGGATAACCCCTCTAGTACTAGTAATCAGTTGGGTGATCAATAGAAGATTATGGAACAAAGTTATCTCTCACTGAAATTTTTCAGAGATTTTATAAGAATATAATATATGCATAGGAGACAACCTTGGTGAAGGAAGAACTTTCAAGGGTGTTTATCTCTACAAAACCATTTGTAAAGAGTCAACAAAAAATTAGCAGAGGGGGAATTTTTATTCTAATCATTTTAATCAGTGGTGTCACTCTTATATTGATAAGAAAGTTGTTTTCAAAAAATAATTTTAGCAAGAATGCCCATACTATGCATATAGACTATTCTCATAGAGATATTGCAGATACATAGGTCAGTAGTTATTAATGTTTGAGGGATCTATGTGGTTCAGTGTGTGCAGTACACCTGCAATGAGGAAGAGGAGTTCAAATCTAGTCTCAGACACTTACTGTGTGATCTTGGGCATGATATTTAAGTTTTGCTTGTCTCAGTTTATTCATTTATAAAATGGAGTAATAACAGCTCCTGGGGGTGTTTTGAGGTTCAAATGATTTAATGTTTACAAAGCAGTTAGCATCATGCCTAACTCATAATAAGCACCATAGAAATGTTAGTTATTGGTGGTTATTGTTGTTGTTTTCCTGAATTGACTTGTTTTGGTAGTAATAATAGTTGTGATATTTTTCCCCTATTCATTTTCAATCATCCTCTCTTTTAGATATATTGTTATATCCTTCAGTATCCTAGAAATTGTATCATCTCCACAAATGGACCTCCAGCATTTTTGTACATCTTTTGTTTTCTTTGGTTCTATTCCTACTTCTTCATTCCATTCACTGGAGACTGTGATGTTAGAGTACAAATGTAGTGGCTTCACTATGCTTGATTTGAATAATAGTTTGTTAGAGTAATAGTGACAGATTTTGGTTTTGTCCTCCAGCTACATATTTAAGTAATTTTATGATAATATTAAATATTAATAAAACATAAAATATTAAATATTTATATGATACGGTTTAATCAAATCACTTGCCAGGATTTCTTTAACCTTATTCCCCTTACTACTTTTCCCTATTTTTCTTTATTTTTTTTAATGTGTTTGTTAAATTAATATATCTATTCATATAAATATAAAATATATTTATAGAAATTATTATTTTATACTACCTATGTTTTCCAAGGTCTCTATCCCAGTCCTATACCCTTTCATAAAGCCATCCTTCTAACAAAACTCCATCCTTTTTCAATAGTGTTTAAAAAGTTTAAAAAGCTCAGCAAAATTAAACAAAGCATCAAAAGAGTCTGGCATATGTAATGTTCCATATCTATAATCTCTCACTACTGCAAAGAAGCAGGTGTTCTCATATCTCTTTGGAATGATTGATTCTAATTTCACAGCACTTGGTTTTGCTTATTTTGTTGCTGTATTTTACATATATGTTGTTGTAATCACATATAAGTTTTTCCTGGTTTTGCTTACTTTATTTTGTATCAATTCAAGTAATTCTTCTCATGTTTTTCTGTATTCATGTTTATTATTTCTAATACTCACTCTTTCATAGTCTACCATCCTATAACATTTCAGAAATATATTTGCTAAGCAAGGATTTCCATTGGCAAACATATCTATCTACTTGGCAAAGCTATCACATATTTTCTGGCTAAGATGATTTCTAGGCCCCTTTGGTCTCCTTATTTAAGTTTCCTTATAAAACAATGATAGTTTTTGCCATCTAAGGGAGGGAATGGGAGGAAGAAAAAGAAAAAAATTGGAACACAGTCTTTTGCAAGGATACATTGCTGAAAATTATCCATGCATACATTTTGAAAATAAAAAGCTTTAATAACAAAAAAAGAAACAATGATAGTTTATGTCGATAATTGTTCTTTCATCCATTTACCTTTTTTGAATAATTTGTTTAAATTGGACAGGTTGAAGTGCATAGCATATCTTTTCATTTTTATTCTTTTAATTTAGTGTTGATTTTTATTTTTGTGCCTACTATATAATTAGAGATGAAAGGATTCAGCTTAGGCTTGTAGGCAGACTCAGAAGAAATGAATTCTAAGCTGATGCATGTGTTTTAGAAAACCTGGTATTCATAAAACTAAGCTGATTCTTATTCTAAGTTCAGATCCGTCATCTGTTATCTATTAGTTAGTTGTTTGCCATGAGCTATGTGAATGAGTGCAAATCACTTAGACACAGTACTGTTTTATAAACTGAAGATAAAAATAACTGACCTACTTACCCTGTAGCATGGATAATATCTAGTATCACACTTGGGGACTTACTTTGAAAAGTATAAAGCATAGGATATTGACACACAAGGTAGAGAATTTTTTTTCTAATTATATAAGCCCATAACCATCCCCCCAATAATTTAGAATCTTAAAGACTTGACTCAGACATTAAGAGGTTAAGTAATTTTCTCAGCGTTAAACTATTAAGACATGTTAGAGGAAAGTCTTAAACTCAGATTTTCTAAACTCTGAAACTAGCTACTTATCTCTCATTCTGTTTTGTCTTTCCTTATGCCTCTCCTATCACATATCTGGACATATATAAAGCTTTACATATATACATATACCATCCCCTCCCCTACACACACACACACACACACACACACACACACATACACATATGTGCATGCACACACATACTTTAATATGAATTAAGCTGTCAGATTACTAACTGTCTAAAAGCATTTTTCTAAAGAATGAACCATTAAATGGAAATGTTTTGTTCCCAGAAAGAGAAAAATGAAATTTGAAATCAAGACACTACTAAGGAAGACAGACCTTGGTAGTTGCTGCATAGGTGAGCTTAGATGGTAGTAAAACCAGACAGAATTATTTGAAACTATAGTACCTCCTCCCCTTACAATAGCAAGGATCTGTCCATGAGGGTAGTAAGTTCACAGCTATGAAGAGCAGAGAGACTAGTCATCTAAAGTCAGCTGTCTTAACATATAAAAGGCCAAGCCAGATTTCCAACAGTTATGTTTATTGTTCAGCGAAACCAATTGTTTCAGAAGAGCTAAGCATGGTACAATGTCAGTAGTGTTAATTTCCTGAACTACAATTGGAAAGAGTCAGTGAATCGGGGTAACTGACATCCATGATGTAATATCTCGGTGTGTTCTTTCTTTTTTCTCATAATTGAGTCTGGAGCTGGTTATATCTAAATTAGTACCTTGAAGAGAGGAAAATTCAAGAGAAGAAAGCAAGGAATTCTTATTGGGGTCAGCTAGATCAGAGAGATTCACTAATACAGCCTAAATTAGATTAATGTGTAATTGGCAAATACCTAACAAAACAAAAATATAATATAACAAGATAAAATTACATTTTATCTTTTGTGTGGTTTAGTGCCCTTGTTTCTGTGTGTTTGACACCACTTAGGTAGGTCATGATGTGATTTGCCTGCCAAAATAATTGACCAAAGAGGATTCTGTTGTGAGAAATAATTCCACTGGACTTGGGAGGGATGAAGTTAAAAGTTACACAACTGCAGAGGTGGGTATACTATAGAATAGAAACACTTGGAATCAACACTTGTCTTTTTTTATACCTGAAATGCAAATCTCTCCCTTGATGTGTCACTGACCTATCAGAAGTGTGTAATGCCCAATCCACACAAATGACTGTGAATCTCCATCCCTGATTACATCATTACTTCCCCCTTGGCTTTCAATTTATTTGGACATAATTCAGTACTACCCTCTGATTTCTTATTGGTTGAATATTCTCCTATCTGAATATTTTCCTATCTGAGTTGAGTCTAAGTCTCTTCCTCTAATCACATCACCTTTCCTTCCTTCCAAATCCCCACCTCTAATTATATTTTACAATGGGATTCTAATTCTTCAATACTCTGAATCCCCCATCCCTGATTACATTTTCCTTTTTTTTTAGTTTTGTTTCCTTATTCAGCTTCCTAGTTAAGTTTCTATTTTTTTTTCTAATTTAAGTTTTACTTCTTTGCATTTCTCTAATCTATTTTTTTTAACTATTGGAAACTAAATACCTATTCATTTCTTACACTGTGAAATATTCTGGTTAGTCTAAAGTAGTCTAAATATTAATAGTCTAAATATTCTGGTTAGTCTAAAGCTCTACCCCAGGAGTTTTTAAGTATATATTTTTTTCATAGGCTAGTTTTATATTAAGAGAAAGTTACACAAATCCAACCATTCTGGAGAGTAGTTTGGAACTATGCTCAAAAAGTTATCAAACTGTGCATACCCTTTGATCCAGCAGTGTTACTACTGGGATTATATCCCAAAGAGATTATAAAGAAGGAAAAGGGACCTGTATGTGCACCAATGTTTGTGGCAGCCCTTTTTGTAGTGGCTAGAAACTGGAAACTGAATGGATGTCCATCAGTTGGAGAATGGCTGAATAAATTGTGGTATATGAATATTATGGAATATTATTGTTCTGTAAGAAATGACCAACAGGATGATTTCAGAAAGGCCTGGAGAGACTTACACGAACTGATGATGAGTGAAATGAGCAGGACCAGGAGATCATTATATACTTCAATAACAATACTATATGATGACCAGTTCTGATGGACCTGGCCATCCTCAACAACGAGATCAACCAAATCATTTCCAATGGAGCAGTAATGAACTGAACCAGCCTATACCCAGAAAAAGAACTCTGGGAGATGACTAAAAACCATTACATTGAATTCCCAATCCCTATATTTATGCACACCTGCATTTTTGATTTCCTTCACAAGCTAATTGTACAATATTTCAGAGTCTGATTCTTTTTGTACAGCAAAATAACGTTTTGGTCATGTATACTTATTGTGTATCTAATTTATATTTTAATATATTTAACATCTACTGGTCATCCTGCCATCTAGGGGAGGGGGTGGGGTGGTAAGAGGTGAAAAATTGGAACAAGAGGTTTGGCAATTGTTAATGCTGTAAAGTTACCCATGCATATATCCTGTAAATAAAAGGCTATTAAATTAAAAAAAGAGAGAGAGAAAGTTACAGCCAAAACTATTTGTCTATCAGTAGCCATTTCAAATCAGGATACTTCCCCAGACATATAGAAAGAGTTGGGGAGTAAAGGAAGAGCAGGAAGAGTCAATAGGAATGTTTCCACAAGCTGTGTCCATACACTTGTATATGCACTATCTATATTAACAACTAGACTTTTTTTGTCCACAGCCATAACCTGGCGTATATTGCCCCAGATTTGTTGATACAAAAATCCCTTCACCTAAATATTATCCCCCTTAAGATTGAATTATTAGAAACTTTCACCTTCTGGTAGCCTTTCCCCCAAACTCACATTTGTGGGTCTCTCTCTTCCCAGTTCTTTTATGGAGAAGTATTGTGTGATATGGCAAACCCAATTCAAAAATACTCAAGGATATCTCATGGGAAGAATAGAAGTGTTTATTAGAATCTCATGAGAAGCAGATGGTTCACTAAGTATAATCACAAGAGAGAGGAGGTCAATTTTCATAGAAGTTGAAGGGGATTATATAGTCACAAACACAAAAATCCATGATACACTTCCCCTCATCGATCAATTCTCACTTTCTTGGTTAGGGGCATGAATTTACCAATTTCCAGTCAGGCCCATATGGTCAGTTTTACTATTTACAGGTGTGTTTTCCTAACCTTATGGATTTATGGTGATTAGTTTCACAAGGTTTACAACTGTTTACTTGAGCCAGTATGAGCATCCTATTTCATTTTCCCAAACCCCTCAGATAAACTGAATTCAAGTTATAGGTTCAATTTACCTTGGTTAATAATTTTATAAGAAACCATTTAATCCCCCCCAATGAGGAGATTTGTTTAAAGGTAAGTAATCCATTAAACTAGAATAACCAAGGAGACTTACTTTATGTCAGGCTTCCTCAATTCACAAATAGAGATTAGATTTATAGACCTCTCAGAATATCTCCAGGCCATTAAATAGTTAGATTCTTCTCTAAGCAATTAAGCAAAGGTCCAGGAGATCACCCCAGATATTTCTACTAGAAGAACAAGTCTTTTGTTCTTCTTCTCAGAGCCTTAATGATTAACAAACTTTTGAATTTAGGTCTGGAATTATCAAGTGACGTTGTGAGAAATCCTCAATTTCCCATTACACTCAGCATTAATAGCCATACTAAGAAAGATCTCATTCCCTAACATGGGACAATTGGAATATCTCATTAGGGCTGAAGATGTGTTTGGGAGAGAGACTAAAAGAAGGGGAAGACCCTAAATGAGACATTCCTAGCCTCTTTTGTGTCATATAACCCTTGGCTGTCTGATAAAGTCTATGTATTCCTTCTCAGAATTATGTTGTTATGTATTCCTTCTCAGAATTGTGTTGTTAATTGTATAAAAAGTTGGGGGTTTTTTTTAATATAAAAGGAATTCAAAGGAAACAAATTATGCTGAAATTGAGTTATCAAAATATATCTTTTAAAAAGCTCATGAAGCGTTTATAAATCTCTGCTCTAAAAGAATGAAAGGGACATCTAAGAAAAATGTTTACTGGTTCCAAATTTTAAAAAGGGTCAATCAGCCTTGCCCCAACTGGAATCAAATAGGGATAGGAAGGAGCTAATCATTTAAGGAACTTAGTTAAGAGCTTGTATTGTGGAAGGTACTAGCCAAAGCACCAAGCATACAAAGGCAAAAACCAAATAGTCTCTGCTTTCAAGTAGCTGGCATTAGGCTGGGGAAAAAAATAATAAATGCAAAGTATTTCAAAGAGGGAGAAAACACCAACAAATAAAGAGGTCAAGGAAGGTTTTATAGGCAAAAAAGGCATTTTTGCTAACCCTGCTGATATACCTTCTAAGAGGTACAGCCAGGAAGAACATGCATTCCAGCCGTAGAATGCAGTTTGAATAAAGTTAGGTAGCTATCAAGGCAATATAACGGGGAATAACATGAGAGAACAATGAAAGACAGGTTGAGGAACTATAACTGTTAGGATGAGAAAGTGTATATTCTGTATATATTCTTTTGAACAACTAATATGTACTGGGCATTATGCTAAGCATTGGGGATACAAAAGAAGACAAAACACAACCCCTGTCCTCCAAGAGTTTACTATCTAATGAGGGAGCCAACAAATCTTTTTTGTGAATATTTCAATAATAGTTTGTATCATTTTAAGAAATCCTATAGTTAGATTATAGGAGGGTCAGATTTGCTATGATATGCAGTTTGGGGCAATTGCACCTACTCAAACGGACTACTTAGGAGTCGCTCCAAATGATATACAGAAAGAATTTATTAGAATCTTGGGAAGTGGACCATCCTGACCTGTAGGCCCGAAAGGACAGCAAGGATACCCACAGGAAGAGAGTCATTCACTTGAAGATGCTTACAACTTTTATACATTTCAGACAAAGAACCCCCAAAATCCCACCCTCTATAGGTTGTGATTGGTTACATAAACCTTTATCCCCCTATTTAGTGAGTGGAATACAGTGAAAAAGGTGATATACAGCTTTGGCCACTTAATTCCTTCTTGGGACAATGGAATGAAGTCCAGGTCTCATCTAAAATCATGTGTCTGGGGCCTATAGGTCTGATGTACTTTAGTTAACAGTCTCTGATCAATATGTGCTTAATCAGTAAATTCTTCACCTTTCTACACAAGGTGTGGAATCCTGCTGCTTCCCTTCCAGTCATGTATTTTATTATCTGCAACTACTTTTCCTGGCTGGAGTGTCCCAGAGCACCATTCAGTTCCCAAATAAGAAGTAATGTTCTGAAATTAGGGAGCACTATAATGTTGCTAAAACAATAAGAAAATATCCTCTCCCCTTTTTTAAAGTAACTTTTAAACAATCTTCTCCTTTGGGTGCATCATCATGATACTAACTCTTTTAGATATAAAAATAATTAGGGAAGATCGGAATGCATTCTTTTTCCTGCTCTAGGTTTGTATTCTAAGATCTGCAAAATAATTCCAATCTAAATGAAGTAGAATAATCCCAACAAAACAAAAACATACAGCATGGAATTATGACTTGTAATACTTAAGCTTTTTAAAATACACCCTATTCACTTGTCTTATCCCACAATGACATGCTGATTTTTCAACTTCATATTCTGAGTTGATTTGAAATATTTTAAGTGATCCTAAGTTGAAATCCTACATAGCACACATTTGCATTATTGATTTGTTTTCATGAATCATGAAGCTAAAATTGAGTAAGAGAAATGTTAACTAATTATCTAACTTAAAGAAAATATATTTGATTTCCAGTGGACTTTTCTTATGCATCATTATTTAGTGAGAATATCACTTTGAAATTCTTCAAGTCAGATTACTTCTGCTTGTTTGTGGTTTAGCATACTGACAATTCATTTTTTCAGATTTTTTTTTCTTGCTGAGGCAATTGGGGTTAAGTGTGTTGCCCAGGATCACACAGCTTTTTTCAATTTTTAAACATTATTTTTTAAATTCTGAGTTCCAAATTTTATTTCTTCAATCCCTTCCTTACCTATTAAGAAGACAATCAATATGATACCCATAAAACACACGAAATCACTCAAAACATGGATTCCATATTACTTGTTGTCACCCCTCCCTCCAAAAAGCAAGAAAAACAAATTGGAAAAATGCCTCAATCTCTATTCTGAGTTCATCAATTTTCTCTCTCTATGAAGGTGGGATAATATTTTTTCATCATGAATCCTTTGAAATTGTTGTGTGTCATTGTATTGATCAGAGGAGCTAAGAAGTGTGTACTATGTCAGTTAATGCTTATTTGTGTAGTAATGATATTTCATCTTCGATGGTGCTTTTTTTTTAGCAAGATGTAGTTTCTTTGCTTATTTTTTTGTCTATTTTTGTTTTTGTACTGAGATCTTGTCTTTTTTGTCTTCACTAAAGCATAAAAGATTCTGCTTTAACTCCTTATTTTAATTTTGTATATATCCCTCTGTTTTAAGTGTGTTTCTTGTAAATAACACAGGGCATTCATAATTTTAAGGAGCTTTGGGCATAGGCCCAAATTTTTCTACAGAATAATTGGATCAGTTCACATCTTCACCAATAGTATATTTGTATATTTCTTTTTCCACGTCTCCTTCAGCATTTCCTCTTTTTCTATCATGTAAATCAATCTAATAAGTATGAGGTGGTATCTTTGAGTTGTTTCAACTTGTATTTCTCTAATTTTTAATGATTTAGAACATTTTTAATATAACTATTGATAGCTTTGATTTCTTCCAAAAACTGCCCATTCATGTACTTTGACTATCAGTTGGAAAATTATTTTTTTAATGACTCTTGGCTCAGTTTCTTATATTTTAGAAAAGAGACCTTTATCAAAGAAACTTAATGTAAAAAAAATCCCACTCTTTTTTGGCTGCATTGATTTTATTTATGAAAAAAGTTTTAATTTAATGTAATCAAAATTCCCCAGTTTACCTCCCAAGATCCTCCCTATCTCTTGGTTAGTCATAAATACTTTCCATATGCAAGTAAGTTTTTTCCACAGATTTATACTATCACCCTTTCTCTCTAAATCATATATTCATTTTGACTCTATCTTGATAGATGGTATAAAACATTGGTCAATGCCTAATTTCTGTGAGATTGCGTTCCAGTTTTCTCAGCAGTTTTTATGTAATAGTTTATTCTTGCACCAAAATCTTTGATCTTTGTGTTTATCAAATAGTAACTTATTATGGCCATTTTCTTCTGTATAGTATATACCTAACCTATTCCAGTGATTAGTCACTCTATTTCTTAAACAATACCATTTTTTTTTTGGTGGTTACTGCTTTGTAATATGTTTAGGAATCTTTAGTACTTGGTCACCTTTCTGCAGGTTTTTTAAATCATTCTCCTGACATGTTTGTGCTTTTGCTCTTCCAGATGAATTTTGTTACCATTTTCTCTAGTTCTATAAAATAATTCTTATGCAGTTTTGTAGGATATTGAGTAATTCATTTAGGTAGAATTTTTATATTAATTGGCTGAGCTTACCTATGAACAATTAATATATCTTTTATTTTTATATCTATATATGAAAATGTATTATAATTGTGTTCATACCCTTCTTGGATATGTCTTGACTGATAAACTCCTAAGTATTTTATATCACCTATAGTTATTTTAAATGAAATTTCTCTTTCTATCTCATCCTTCTGAATTTTGTTGGTATTATATAGATATTCTGATAACTTATTTGGTTTTATTTTGCATCCTGATCTAGTAAGTTATGCAGTATATAGAGTGTTAGACCTGAAGTGAGAAAGACTTCATCTTCCTGAGTTCAACTCTGGACTAGCTCTGTTACCTTGGTCAAGTCTCTTAAGTCTGATTGCCTTAGTTTCCTTCACTGTAAAGTAAGTAGGAAAATGAAATGGCAAACCACTCTAGTATTTTTGCCAAGAAAATCCTACATAGGTCACTGAAAATTGGACATGACTGAAATGATTCAACAGCAACAACAAACTTTATATCTTACAACTTTGCTAAAGTCATTCATTGTTTAAAGTAGATTTTTTAATTTGTTCTCTGGAGTTCTCTAAGTATACCATCATTATCTGCATAGAATGATAGTTTTGTTTCCTTGTTGATTATTTTTAAATGCTTCGATTTTTTCTTATTACTGCAACTAGCATTTCTAGTACAGTATTGAATAATAATAATAACATTGGACTTTCTTCCTTTATCCCTGATCACATTGAGAAGGTTTGTATTTTAACATTATTATAGATAATGCTAGCTCTTGGTTTTAGATAGCTACTATTTATTTTAAGAAAACCTCTAATTTCTTGTTTTATATTTTTAGTAGGAATAGGAGATATATTTTACAAAAAAAATCTGGGGTTTTTTGCTTTTTTAATCAATTTGGTTGTTTTATAATTGATATAAAGAATTATATTTCTTCTGTGACTAATATTAAATGAGCCCTGCATTCCTGGTATAAATTTCACTGGGTCATTGGACAGTATCTTTGTGATATATTATTGTAGTCTTCTTGACAATATTTTATGTAAATTTTTTGCATCAGTATTCATTAGTCTCCTTTTTTATTTTTTTTCAGTTTTTGCTCTCTCTGATTTAGGTATCAAAACCATATTTTGTCATAGAAAGAATTTGGTAGGACTCCTCCTTTACCTATTTTTTCAAATAGTTTATATATTATTAGAATTAATTTTCCTTTAAATTTTTGATAGAATTCACAGATCTAACTAGTTCTGAGTTTGTTTTTTTCCCACTTAGGGAGTTCATTATAGATCTAACTAGTTTTTTTTTCCCCCCTTAGGGAGTTCATTTATAGCTTGTTCAATTTCTTTTTATATTGCAGGGTTATATAAATATTCTATTTCCTCTTCTGTGGATCTAGAAATTTTATATTTTTTTACAAATATTCATTTCTTTTATTTTGTCAGTTTTATTTGTACATATGATTGGGAAAAATAATTCCTAAAATATTTTAATGTCATATTCATGGGTAGTACATTCCCTGTTTTCATTTATTGATGCTGGTAGTTTGATTTCTCTCTTTTTTAAAATCATACTTTGTTTGTTTATCTGTCTCTATGGTTTCAAGAGCATGCCTATTTAAGTGTTTTTTTTTGTTGTTGTTGTTTTTTTTTTTTTTACCACATATGATTATTAGTTTAACATCCTGGAAGGGAGAAAGAAAATGGAAGTCACCTCACTTGAGGCTGTCACTGTCACTCACCAAACGTGTGTATAAATGTGTCTGTCTGTCTATGTAAACACAGATAGTTCTATGAAAATTTATTTGGCAAATTAAATTTGGCAGATAAAATCAGAGTTCAGGGCTTCTATGGCCTAGAATATTTCTTCACAGACTTTTAAATACAATTCAACACATATTCATTTAAAAGGCTACTATGTGCAAAGCAACATACTAACCCTCTGCTAATTAGTATCAGTCCTTATCTTCACAGGGTTCACAATCTAGTACAGAAGCCTAAAATATGAACACAGTATGCAAAGGGGATATACAAAATGCTATGAGAAATATAAGTAAGAAGGATTCATTTCTAATGCAGGAATAAAGAGAAGGTTTCGCTTAACAAATGACATATGAGCTGATCTAGGAAGGAAAGGGAAATTTTCTCTTTTTTTTTTTTTGTTGTTTTGGTATTTTTTTAAATAATGTTTTATTGACAGAACATATGCCTGGGTAATTTTTTACATTATCCCTTGCACTCACTTCTGTTCTGACTTTTCCCTTCCCTTCCTCCACCTCCTCCCTTAGACGGCAAGCAGTCTTATACATGTTAAATATGTTACAGTACATCCTAGATACAATATATGTGTGCAAAACCGAACAGTTCTCTTGTTGCACAGGGAGAATTGGATTCAGAAGGTAAAAATAACCTTGGAAGAAAAACAAAAAATGCAAACAGTTTACACTCATTTCCCAGTGTTCCTTCTCTGGGTGTAGCTGTTCTGTCCATCATTGATCAATTGGAGCCGAGTTAGATCTTCTCTTTGTCGAAGAAATCCACTTCCATCAGAATACATCTGCATATAGTATCGTTGTTGAAGTATATAATGATCTCCTGGTTCTGCTCATTTCACTTATTATCAGTTCATGTAAGTCTCTCCAAGCCTCATTCTGTATTCATCCTGCTGGTCATTTCTTACAGAACAATAATATTCCATAACATTCATATACCACAATTTACCCAACCATTCTCCAATTGATGAGTATCCATTCATTTTCCAGTTTCTAGCCATTACAAAAAGGGCTGCCACAAACATTTTGGCACATACAAGTCCGGAAAAGGAAATTTTCAAGAGACAAAATGGAAATCATGGGGGTGAAATGTCAAAAGGATCTTGGAGCTGATCTACTTTTAGGGCTTTTTACCTGAATTTCATGGATAGGTTCAGGGCAGTCTATGAACTTTTATGGGAGAGGGATAGAATTATATGTTTAATTAATTGCCTATTTCCTTCAGTTATGAATTTTGGCAACAAACCACAGTAGCATTGACTTCAGATTGTTAAAACAGCCTATGATATGGGGGGAAAAAAGTAAAAATGCCTCAATCTAATTCCTTTTCAATTTGAAAAGAAAAAACAAAAACCTAAAGAAGAGGCATAGTTTACCCAAGTTTTTAGAGATAAGAAAAGGCAACTGTCAGGATTCTGCATAACAGACAGGAAAGGAGGAAAGAGCAGGGCATGGCATAAACAGAGGTATAAAGATAGAGGTCAGAATGAAGGTAGCTTTGAATCATTAGGAAATTGTTCTGGACTGTATTTTGCCACTTTACCTACCATCAAATAAATGTTTGTTGTGTTACTTAATAAAAAGGAGGAGAGAGAAATGTCCAAGTAGCTGTGGTCAATGCTAGAAGTTTTTATCATCTCTTTAATGCTTCAAGGAAGCAATTACTTTGTGTTATTTCAGCTTTCCAATTCCAGAATACATAGGACAAAAAGTCAAACTATGTTTAGATCTAAGAAAGTCTTTTACATTAAAAAATATCAATCAGTAAGCATTGAATAAGAATTTCCTCTGTTCTAGGAACAATGTTAAGTATTGAAGTTAGAAAAAGAAAGGCAAAAGACAATCCTTAACTTCAGTGAGCTCACAATGTTATGGAGGAGGTAACTTGAAAATCTCTATATAAAAAAACAAGATAAATAGAGGAGGGGTAAGAGTCTTTAAAGGAAAGGAGCTATACTTAAGAGGAATCAGCAAAGGCTTCTCATAAAAAATGGTATTTTAACTGATACTTGAAGAAAACTAGGGAATCCAGGAGATGGAGGTGAGGATGGAGAGTGTTCCAGGAATATGGAACAACCAGTGAAAATGCCCAGAGTCTGGGAATGTGTCTTGTGTGAGGAGCCACAATAATAATAATAATCAAATGAACATGTTTGTTAACTAAGTGAAAGCTGCAAGATGATATTATTTGGTTAATAATCAGGATAATATTCACTGATTTTCCTCTGTCACTTTTTTATTCCAATTTTGTTCGTCCTTTGAAATAAGCTTTTTGATGAGAGGGATTCTTTTGATAAATTAGCTTATTGAAATAAACTGTGTTTTCAAATGTATTTTGTGATACTAAATCCAAATGATTGTACATCTATTGGACATTGGCTAAACACACTGTAGAATATATGTGGAATATTATCATAAATAGAAACAGCATTTGTGAAGAAGTCTGAGAAATCTGAGAAGATTTGTATGAACTGATGGAGAATGAAGCAAATAGTACTAATAAAATAATATACAGGATAACTGCAATAATGAAAATGAAAGAATATTCAAGTAAAAACAAATATTCTTTAATTATAATAAATCATCTTGGTACTAGTAAAAAAGTGAAAATAGTCTCGTGCCTTTCCTTGGAAGACTAAGGGACTGTGGGTTCAGGCTATTGTATATATGTTAGAGGTAATCAAAAAGATCCTAGATCCAAAGCTAGAAAGACCCCATAAAACAATTAAAATCAATCCCTTCATTTTATAGATAAGGAACCTGAGGCTTGGACAGGTTACATGACTTTTTCAAGGTCATAAATATAGGAAATATAAGAGTTAGAATCTGATCTTTCTGAATCTACTTTTGATTGAAATATTCTCATTAATGGTTGACATTGTTTTTTCCTCATTAATGAAGGCTCATTGGGTGTGACTAAAAGAATAAATCTATAATGAGTGTAATATAAAAAATAAATAAAATTTTAACTAAAAAATAAATAGGTTGCAAGTAGGATGCCCAAATAAGTACAGAGCACTTCAAATTATGTTTCAAGCAAGTAATATGACAGATTTGCAAAGGAGGAAGGAAGCTAAAATGAGATAAAGGATAAAAGCTTTTATGGGCAAAGAAAATGTTTCTGTAGCCAATATATGGTTTAGAGTCCTAACATGTTCAGGAGATTCAGAAGAAAGCAAATACTTTTTTTTGGATGCCTTAGGATGATTCCTATTTTGGTGGCTAACCTGACTACCATATATAGCTCTGCCCAATTATGAAACCAGTCTAGTATAGAATGTTAGGACAATGAACACACACCTTCTCTTGGAACATAATGAAAAAGTGAGAGAAGTGTGTTAACTATGGAGAATTACACTGACTAGCTGGAAGTGATGGATTCTATGAAAAGAAAGGACTTCTGGCCAACATGGAAGG
Source organism: Sarcophilus harrisii (assembly GCF_902635505.1). Taxonomy (NCBI): domain Eukaryota; kingdom Metazoa; phylum Chordata; class Mammalia; order Dasyuromorphia; family Dasyuridae; genus Sarcophilus; species Sarcophilus harrisii. The sequence goes on along the minus strand of NC_045426.1, from coordinate 290,257,550 downwards.
GTGGAGTACAGTTATTCCACTTTGTGATAACATCTGTAATATTCACCAACATAGAGAGAACTTTAAAAATAAGCCCAGAATTCTTATGCAGAAAGCATAAATATTCAGATGTGTATTAAAGAAACTCACTCTTTCCTTATTTGTGCTTAGTTTCCTTAAAAAAAAAAAATGTTATTTTCAGGGCAGCTAGGTGGTGCAGTAGAGAGAGCACCAGCTCTGAAGTAAGGAGAACCTGAGTTCAAATTTGATCTCAGACATTTAACACTTACTAGCTGTGGGACCCTGGACAAGTCACTTAATCCCAATTGCCTCAAGGGGGAAAACTGTTATTTTCCTTTTGGCAAAGAGTAACTTTTAAGGACAATAGAAACCTCAATTCCCAAATGAACACATTTTGTTTCTTTCTTTTGTTCCTTGGCTCTGTTCTCCTGTCCCTTCCCATTTAAGGTAGTTGCCTCTTGTTTTTATCATCTAAGAGAGTCACTCAGCTTCCCATCAGTCCATTTCATGAACTGATGACAAAAATGTCAAATTAAAAACTATCTTCTATACTTTCTCTTCCTTTCTTTCTCCTCCATTTCTTCTCCAAAAGTCAAGTGAGATCATTTATAAAAATGCTTTACACACCTTAGTAGGCATTTAAGTGTTCAATTATTTCAGGTAAGAGGGCATACTCATTACTACTCCATGATTAGTATTAAAATTAGAATGTGAGCTCCTCGTTCTTCTTTGTATCCTCAGCATTCATAACAAGGTCTAACACAGAGTACATATTTTAAAATAATATCACAAATCAGGGCTTCTTTGATCCAGCAGTGTTACTACTGGGCTTATATCCCAAAGAGATCATAAAGAAGGGAAAGGGACCTGTATGTGCACGAATGTTTGTGGCAGCCCTCTTTGTAGTGGCTAGAAACTGGAAACTGAATGGATGCCCATCAGTTGGAGAATGGCTGAATAAATTGTGGTATATGAATATTATGGAATATTATTGTTCTGTAAGAAATGACCAACAGGATGATTTCAGAAAGGCCTGGAGAGACTTACACGAACTGATGATGAGTGAAATGAGCAGGACCAGGAGATCATTATATACTTCAACAACATTACTATATGATGACCAGTTCTGATGGACCTGGCCATCCTCAGCAACGAGATCAACCAAATCATTTCCAATGGAGCAGTAATGAACTGAACCAGCTACGCCCAGAGAAAGAACTCTGGGTGATGACTAAAAACCATTACATTGAATTCCCAATCCCTATATTTATGCCCACTTGCATTTTTGATTTCCTTCACAAGCTAATTGTACAATATTTCAGAGTCTGATTTTTTGTACAGCAAAATAACGTTTTGGTCATGTATACTTACTGTGTATCTAATTTATATTTTAATGTACTTAACATCTACTGGTCATCCTGCCATCTGGGGGAGGGGGTGGGGGGTAAGAGGTGAAAAATTGAAACAAGAGGTTTGACAATTGTTAATGCTGTAAAGTTACCCATGCATATAACCTGTAAATAAAAGGCTATTAAATAAACAAACAAACAAACAAACAAACAAATAAATAAATAAAAAGAAAAAGAAAAAAAAAACAAAAACAAAAAACAAATCAGGGCTTAATTTATTGTTTAGGTGATTGTCTAAATTTTGAGAAAGTTATATAGAAAATGTTAATGAATCAGATTAAACTTAAAAGTATATCATGAAAAATATGTGTGTATATGTATGTGTGTTGTGTATACATACATGACATACACACATGTATTCATACTTTTTTTCCTTGAGAGTTTTTTATTAATCATTTACCTAGAAACTCTGGCCTGTAGCCTGATATCTCACCTGCTACATTACAATTTGAACTGCTGTCTTCCTGCCTCTGGGAAGATATCAGTGACTTGAATGGTTGAAGGAGAGTCCAATGACCATCAGATATTTCATCTGTCCCATAGATGGCTCAGGAATTCCACTAGCTAGAGAAGCTCTTCTTCCTTTTACAATGTTTCCAGAGTATCCATCATTTTCACCTCCATTTAGTGACCTGATTTTGATTTGGATATGAAGAAGCAGTATGCAATGATAAACTGTCTTTTTATCCACTTTTGTTTTTTTCTGTCTGAGAAAGAAAAAAGTTTATCAGTCCCCTCTATATGAGCACTGTCTTTCCAGTCCAAAGTAAATTTGTAAAGTACTGTTATAAATGCTTGCTGACATGTAAATAATCTATTTACTGTTCTGCAAGAGAGAAAACATTATGCCAATGACTGCTAAACTTTGGAAATGCTATTCCATATTGTGGTTTAACATATATTGATTTTTTAGAAATATGGAGGTGAATTTAATTTTACTTTGAAAAGTTTGTACCTCCTTTAATATTCTTTTGGGTCAGTCTTTTGTACTTTCAATCTAGGACTGGGGATAGCAGTACTTTGAGACATCTCTCCATTACTTTATATTCTTCAAGACACTCAAAAGGAAGAATAGTTTTAGCTTTTCTCCATCTGTGCTTGGGACTGTGATTGAAAACAAACAGACTGTGAATTGGAAATGACTGAGAAGCTGTCTGATGTATATAGAAGTGTGACTATCAAAGAACATTACCTTGTCTTACTTTCCATCCAAATAAGACCCTGATAAAGGGGAGAGTAGGTTATTTTGGCAGGGGGAAAAACTGTTTTCTTCCATGTTTTGGAAGAGAAAAAAACAATTTTCTTCCATGTTTTTGGAATGTAGATACCCAGGATTCATATAATTAAGTTCCTTTCATTTTAATTAATTCACTTTGTGTTCAGATCCTGGATCTAGATAAGCCAGATATAGCTTGGGAGACAACTTGGTGGTAATTGGTTGTCTTTCATCTCCAAGAGAACATTACTATATTGTGTCCAATTTTGACTAATAAGTTTAATGTAAGTTCAGAATGTCACAGGGCAGGCATAAAAAATCCATATGAACATTTGAAGTGGAGATTTCTCTAAGTTTGTACATATTATTTTTTTTAACTATTTGCAATTCTGCTTTGCAAATGGAGCATAACGTCTTCTTTGAGGTGGACATTCCATGCCAAGTAGTTCTTTGCTAGTGTCTCCCATATGCCACAGTTCTTCAGCAAGGCCTTGAGAATAACCTTTCATTGCTTCTTCTGACCTTCATGTGAGTGCTTACATTGTGAGAGTTCTCTGTAAAATAGTCTTTTAGTTTAAAGGTATGATTGATATTGTAACAACATACTTAGGGTTGTGCTGTCTATAGTAGAGTTTGAATGCTTTGCAATTCAACACCAGAAAGGATGTCAGAGTCTAGTATAGCAAGTTAGTATAGTGGGTGGACAGATGTTCAGGTAGTCAAGAATACCTGAATTCAAATTTCAGCTCTGACAAAGGACTGACTACAAGAACATAAGCAAATCACTTACCTTCTCACCACTACAGGGAAATCTCTTCAACAATAGTTGTATAGTGGAGGAAAAGATTCTCTTCTTTTTAACTACCAAAAATCTACATAACTCTGTCCTTTATCTTTCATCCAGTTAGGGACTTGGAATGGGACTTAGAAATGGAATTCTCTTAGTTGCATCTTCTTTTCAAAAGTTGTCTTTCACATCAAAATCCTGTGTTATTACTAAGCTTTTTTTTTTTCAAAAATACTGCTCTGGGATGACTTGTTTTTTTACAGTTTGGGAAACTTCTCCAAGAAATTTATTCATATAGTCCACTAATGATATTTATGTTAAGATTAATTAATATCGATATACATAAAGACAGGATCATAAGATCATATATTTAAAACTAGAAGAGAATAAATCCAGTGGCCTCCCTAATTTTGCAGATGAGAAAAATGAGGCCGAGAGAGATTAAGTGATCAACTCAGAGTTATGTAGGATCTTCTCACTCCAGTTCCACTGCCTTATCCACTAGGAAATGGACCAGTCATAAAAAACAGATGAATAGTCACTGTTGTATGGGCATTCATGAAATGTGAAAAAAAAAAACAAAAAAACAAAGGAAACTCCCACTCTCCATACTTTGGTTGGACATTCAATTGAGGCTTTAGCACCAGCCCTGGAATTAGGAGAACTTTGAGTTCAAATGTGGCCTCAGACACTTAACATTTACTAACTGTGACGCTGAGTAAGTCGCTTAACTCCAATTGTCTTACAACATCTCCCATTTTTAAAAAATGAATAAGGATCATTTAGAAGAAGAAGTCACAATGGATCTGTGATCTAAACCAACAAAAGATGTATCTACACTGATAATACAGATCCACTAATATATTAAGTGTTCAAGTGGGATAATATATTAATATGACATGAACTTTTTTATTATTATGAATTATTTCCTTCTCTATAGAAAATTGTTTTGTTTGGTCATTTCAGTCTTACTCATGACTCTCTGAGATTTTCTTGGCAAACGAGCAGGGCCAAGAGATCATTATATTCTTCAACAACAATACTATATGATGACCAATTCTGATGGACCTGGCCATCCTCAGCAATGAGATGAACCAAATCAGTTCCAATGGAGTAGTAATGAACTGAACCAGCTACGCCCAGAGAAAGAATTCTGGGAGATGACTAAACCATTACATTGAATTCCCAATCCCTATATTTTTGCCCATCTGCATTTTTTATTTCCTTCACAGGCTAATTGTACAGTATTTCAGAGTCTGATTCTTTTTGTACAGCAAAATAACTGTTTGGTCAAGTATACTTATTGTGTATCTAATTTATATTTTAATATATTTAACATCTACTGGTCATCCTGCCATTTGAGGGAGGGGGTAGGGGGAAAGGAGGGGAAAAATTGGAACAAGAGGTTTAGCAATTGTCAGTGCTGTAAAGTTACCCATACATATTAAATAAAAGGCTATTAAAAATATAAAGAAATAAAGAAGAGAGATTTTCTTGGCAAAAATATTGGAGCAATTTGTCATTTCCTTCTCCAGCTAATTTAAAGATGAAAAAAATGATGCAGACAGGGTTGTGACTTGCCAGGGGTCACAGAGCTAGAAGTGTCTGAGGCAGAATTTGAACTTAGGAAGATGAATTTTCTTGATTCTCAACATGACACTCTATCCACTATCATCTAGTTGCTGCAATAAAGATAATCTATAATAATATCTATAACCTATAGTCAATAGGTTTAGAGCTGGGAGAGATCAAAGAAGTTTAAACTCTCCATTTCACAGATTAATATATGGATTCAGAAGCTGGATAATTTGTTGAGACTCTATAAATGGTAAAATTAGATATCTGCAATTTTTTATTGGTTTCTGAGACTCCAAAAGCAGTGTTACCACCTCTCTCCTTCAGCTGTACAATTTTGTTTCACTGACCTTTTTAGATTATGTGTTTGACTTTTTTCAACTTTAGATTTATAGCTATTACACAAAAATCTAGAATTTTTGTTCTGAAAGTCACACATTCTGGAAATGATGTGATTGATCTTTATAGATCTATCTAATTATTTTATAGCCTTTTTTAAAAATCACAAGTCACATATATTGATATATTGACAAAAATACTACATTAATCACTAAGACAATCCCATTTTTTCATGTGGCCACTTACTTAGCACAGTCTATGTGCTGTTTTCCCCCACACTACCTACCTATTTTTTTTTTTTTGTATACTGAAAAACTAGTCTCTGAATGCCTGAAAAGCTTAATGACCTTGACTGTTATTTGAAGCCACCTAATTGACATTGTCAGAGGTGTAAATTTTAGTAGTTATGCTGGTTTCTCTTATGCAAAAATTCATTCAGTTAAAATTATACCAAGTAATTTTGTACTGGGTCCGAATGGTTGTCAGAAGATAATGATATCTAATCATTCCCATTAATTTATACTCAAATGATACTAAAACCCTTAGGTGCCACCTGCAGATCATAGAGCTATACTGATTTTGCAATTGTCTATCAAGCCTGAAATCTTAATTTAACAAAAAAGATTCAAAGCTTTGGGAGAAAATAGATTATACATTTTGGAGAAAGATTATTTGTAGAATTGAGTCCATGATGATCAAAATGATAGATAGAAAATATATAAACAAAATATATATATACATATATGTGTGTGTGTCCATTGATGTTCAAGCAAAATAGGCCAGGGATGTTCAATTGTTTTCAATCATGTCTGATTCTTTGTGACCTCATTTTGGGTTTTCTTGGCAAAAATTTTAGAGTGGTTTGCCATTTCCTTTACAGTTTATTTTACAGATGAGGAATTAAGGCAGTCAGAATTACGTGACTTGCCAGGGTCACAGAGCTAATAAATGTCTGAGGTCAGATTTGAACTCAGGAAAATGAATGACTTCAGGCCTGGCAGTCTATCCACTATACCATTTAGCTTCATTGAGTGGTGTGTGCGTATGTGTGTGTATTTGTATGTGTATATGCATGCATACATTCGTGTGTGTATGTTTATATATATTACATAGATATAACTAGTTTCATTACTAAGCAATATACAACTATGAGAAAAAAGTCTTGGACTCTGTTCTTAGCTTTACCAGTGATTGTGTGATCTGGAGCAAACCTCTTATCTTAGTATCTGTATCTATTAAGAGAAACTAGTAACATAAGTGCTACTTATTTTTTAAAGCATTGGTATGAGGATCAAAAAAGAATATCTAGATGAAAATGCTTTTATAAAGTATAAATTGCTCTAAAATTAATATACTATTTGTAGATATGAGACAGCAAGGGGCAATATGGAAAAGAAGTATAAAGGGTAGGGTTTGGAGTAAGAAAAACTTTTTTTTTCCAAATCTAACACTTATACTTACTAGCTGTATGATCCTGGGCAAGTCACCTAACAAATTTCTGCCTCAAGGATTTCCCAGGATTGGCAGTTACTATTTACACTGCTCATTGGCCTGAAACAAGGAGAAATCTCTAAGGAGCATAATGTTGAAAGGTCCCAGAAAGTGGACTTCATTGCTGGAAGAAACTCTCAGGTAATGAAATCCCCTTTGACTTTGTGGATGGGTCAGCTCCTGTCAATGTAATTCAGCACCTTCTCTGTGATTTCTGGTATGAGTTACCTAAGATATTTAAAAGTAAATTGTCAAAGTCAGATAGCTAGTATATAGAAGAAGAGTTGATTGAACCCATTTTCTGAATCTGAAGTTGGCTTTCTATCTATTGTTTCACACTGCCCCTCTAAAGTAAGTCAGGGGAAATTTTGTAAACTCTATAATATGAAAAGGAAAAAGAGAAGAACAATAAGTATCCTTGTATCCAAACAAAAAAATAGGAAGGGGGAAAAAAGTGGAAAGAAATAAATGGAAAACTTTCAGGCACAAACAGATTTGGGGAATGTAAGCATAAAACTTAGTAGAGGAAGCTTTATACCTGTGTTTAAATTAGAGCTTGACATATATTTTATGTGCTATAATTAATACCCCTGAAAGCTAATCTGAAATCTGTTAATATTTAATCAGGATACACTAAGACATATTTACTTAATTCTGAGCCTGTGATTCTGTATGCCTATGATAAAAATGTCTTAACCATAACCATAACCATAAGAATCCAGAGGTTTAGATACAAAAGAGATCATACCTGTCCAATAAACTGCCTGAATGCCTAGGGTATTCCAGCAGTGAGCACATTATGAATCATCACAGTTATTGTTGCTTGTTGAAAAAATGTCCATGAAACTGAGTGGATGCCCATCAATTGGAGAATGGCTGAATAAATAAGTTGTAGTATATGAATATTATGAAATATTATTGTCCTGTAAGAAATGACCAGGAGGATGATTTCAGGAAGGCCTAGAGAGACTTAAATGAACTGATGCTGAGTGAAATGAATAGGACCAGGAGATCATTATATACTTCAACAACAATACTATATGAAGATAAATTCTGATGGACGTGGCCCTCTTCAACAATGAGATGAATCAAATCAATTCCAAGAGAGCAGTAAAAAACTGAACCAGCTACACCCAGGGAAAGAACTCTGGGAGATGATTATGAACCTCTACATAGAATTCCATACCCCTCTATTTTTGTCTGCCTGCATTTTTGATTTCCTTCACAGGCTAATTGAACACAATTTCAAAGTCCGACTCTTTTTATACAGCAAAATAACTGTTTGGATATGTATACATATATTGTATTTAAATTATACTTTAACATATTTAACACATATTGGTCAACCTGCCATCTGGGGTAAGGGGTGGGGGGAAGGAGGGAAAAAGTTGGAACAAAAGGATTTGCAATTGTTAATGCTGAAAAATTATCTATACATATATCTTGTAAATAAAAAGGTATAATAAAAAAAAGAAAAATTGTCCATATAAGGCTGTTGTTCAAGCAACAGTGTCAGTGTGCCAGTATGTGAGGAAAGTTTGTTATTAGAACAGAAAAGGGAAAGTAAATGAAGGTTTCAGGGTAAAGATAGGATGGAAGGTATGTTTTAAAGGATATATTAAAATTAAATAGGTAAAAAGAAAAGGTGAGTGAAGAATTCCACACATCTGTAAACTATGTGAGCAAAAGATTATGGGCACAAGAATTCGTTTCTTTTTTTGTTTGTTTGTTTTTGGGTTTTTTTGGACTTTCTTTTTTTTTATTATTATAACTTTTTATTGACAGAGCCCATGCCTGGGTAGCTTTTTTTTACAACATTGTCTCTTGCCCTCACTGCTGTTCCGACTTTTCCCCTCCCTCCTTTCACCCCCTCCCCCAGATGGCAAGCAGTCCTATACAAGTTAAATATGTCACAGTGTATCCTAGATACAATATATGTGTGCAGAACTGAACATTTCTCTTGTTGCACAAGAAGAATTGGATTCAGAAGATAAAAATAACCTGGGAAGAAAAACAAAAATGCAAACAGTTTACATTCATTTCCCAGTGTTCTTTCTTTGGGTGTAGCTGCTTCTATCCATCCTTGATCAATTGAAACTGAATTAGATCTCTTTGTTGAAGAAATCCACTTCCATCAGAATACATCCTCATGCAGTATCGTTGTTGAAGTATATAATGATCTCCTGGTTCTGCTCATTTCACTTAGCATCAGTTCATTTTAAGTCTTGCCAATCCTCCCTGTATTCATCCTGCTGGTCATTTCTTACAAAACAATAATATTACAAAACATTCATATACCACAATATACTCAACTATTCTCCAATTGAAGGGCATCCATTCATCCATCCAGTTTCTAGCCACTACAAACAGGACTGCCACAAACATTTTGACACATATAGGTCCCTTTCCCTTCTTTAGTATCTCTTTGGGGTATAAGCCCAGTAGAAACGCTGCTAGATCAAAGGGTATGCACAGTTTAATAACTTTCTGAGCATAGTTCCAAATTGCTCTCCAGAATGGCTGGATGTATTCACAATTCCACCAACAATGTATCAGTGTCCCAGTTTTCCCACATCCCCTACAACATTCCGCATTATCTTTCCCTGTCATTCTAGCCAACCTGACAAGTAAGGAGTGGTATCTCAGAGTTGTCTTAATTTGCATTTCTCTGATTAATAATGACTTGGAGCATATTTTCATATGGCTAGAAATAATTTTAATTTCTTCATCTGATAATTGTCTGTTCATATCCTTTGACCATTTATCAATTGGAGAATGGCTTGATTTCTTATAAATTAGAGTCAATTCTCTATATATTTTGAAAATGAAGCCTTTATCAGAACTTTGACTGTAAAAATGTTTTCCCAGTTTATTGTTTCCCTTCTAATCTTGTCTGCATTAGTTTTGTTTGTACAAAAGCTTTTCAATTTGATATAATCAAAATTTTCTATTTTGTAGTCAATAGTGATCTCTAGTTCTTCTTTGGTCATAAATTCCTTCCTCTTCCACAGGACTGAGAGGTAAACTATCCTATGCTCTTCCAATTTTTTATAATCTCATTCTTTATGGCTAGGTCATGAACCCATTTTGACCTTATCTTGGTGTACAGTGTTAAGTGTGGGTCAAGGCCTAGTTTCTGCCATACTAATTTCCAATTTTCCCAGCAATTTTTGTCAAATAATGCATTCTTATCCCCAAAACTGGGGTCTTTGGGTTTGTCAAACACTAGATTATTAAAGTTATTGGCTATTTTGTTCTTTGAACCTAACTTATTCCATGATCAACTAGTCGATTTCTTAGCCAATTCCAGATGGGTTTTATTATATATAATTTTATATAATATATAATAATATAATTTAGATCTAGTACTGCTAGTTCACCTTCATTTGATTTTTTTTCATTAATCCCCTTGAAATATTTGACCTTTTGTTTTTCCATATGAACTTTGTTATTATTTTTTCTAGGTGATTAAAATAGTTTTTTGGGAGTCTGATTGATATAGCGGTAAATAAATAGATTAGTTTAGGTAGTATTCTCATCTTTATTATATTTACTCGCCCAATCCAAGAGCATTTAATATTTTTCCAGTTGGTTAGATCAGACTTAATTTGTGTGGAAAGTGTTTTGTAGTTTTGCTCATAAAGTTTCTGATTTTCCCTTGGCAGATAGATTCCTAAATATTTTATATAATCAGTAGTAACTTCAAATGGAATTTCTCTTTGTAGCTCTAACTGTTGGGTTTTGTTAGTGATATATAAGAATGCTGATGACTTATGTGGGTTTATTTTGTATCCTGCAACTTTGCTAAAGGTGTGGATTGCTTTTAATAACTTTTTAGTAGAATCTCTGGGGTTCTCTAAGTATACGATCATATCATCACCAAAGAGTGATAATTTGGTTTCCTCATTGCTTATTCTTATTTCTTTAATCTCTTTCTCAACTCTTATTGCCAAAGCTAGCATTTCTAATACAATATTAAATAATAACACTGATAGTGGACAACCTTGTTTCACTCCTGATCTTACTGGGAATGGTGTCCCCATTACATATGATCCTCACTGATGGTTTTAAATAGATGCTACTGATTATTTTAAGGAAAAGTCCCATTTATTCCTATACTCTCAAGTGTTTTCAATAGGAATGGATGTTGGATTTTATCAAATGCTTTTTCTGCATCTATTGAGATGATCATATGGGTTTTTTTTTTAATTTGGTTATTAATATGGCCAATTATACTGATAGTTTTCCTAATATTGAACTAGTCCTTCATTCCTGGTATAAATCTTACTTGATCATGGTGTATTATCCTGGGGATGATTTTCTGTAGTCTTTTTCCTAATATCTTATTTAAGATTTTAGCATCAATATTCATTAGGGAGATTGGTCTGTAATTTTCTTTCTCTGTTTTCAACCTGCCTGGTTTAGGTACCAGTACCATGTCTGTGTCATAAAAGGAATTTGGTAGGACTCCTTCATTCCCTATTTTTTCAAATAGTTTATAAAACATTGGGGCTAATTGTTCTTTGAATGTTTGGTAGAATTCACATGTAAATCCATCTGGTCCTGAGGATTTTTTTTTAGGGAGTTGATTAATAGCTTATTCTATTTCTTTTTCTGAAATGGAACTATTTAAGCAATTTACTTCCTCCTCTGTTAATCTGGGAAGCCCATATTTTTGGAGGTAGTCATCCATTTCACTTAGGTTATCAAATTTATTGGCATAAAGTGGGGCAAATTAATCCCTTATTATTTCTTTACTTTTCTCTTCATTGGTGGAAAGTTCTCCCTTTTCATTTGTAAGACTAGTAATTTGATTTTCCTTTCTCCTTTTTCTAATCAGATTTACCAAAGGTTTATCAATTTTATTGGTTTTTTCATAAAACAAACTCTTAGTTTTATTTATTAGTTCAATAGTTTTTTTCACTTTCAATATTATTAATTTCTCCTTTAAATTTTAGAATTTCAAGTTTAATAATTGATTGGAGGGTTTTAATTTGGTCTTTTTCTAGCTTTTTAAGTTGCAAGTCCAATTCATTGATCTTCTCTTTCTCTATTTTATTCAAAGAAGCCTCTAAGGATATAATATTTCCCCCTTATTACCACTTTGGCTGCATCCCACAAATTTTGGTATGATGTCTCATCGTTGTCATTATCTTGAGTGAAATTATTAATTGTGTCTATAATTTGCTGTTTCACCCAATCATTCTTTAAGATGAGATTATTTAGTTTCCAATTACTTTTTGGTCTATTTACACCTAACTTTTTGTTGAATGTAGTTTTTATTGCATTGTGATCTGAAAAGAAAGCATTTACTATTTCTGCCTTCCTGCGTTTAATTTTGAGGTCTTTATGTCCTAATATATGGTCAATTTTTGTGTAGGTTCCATGAACTGCTAAGAAGAAACTCCTTTCTGTCACCATTCAGTTTTCTCCAAAGATCTATCATGACTAATTTTCTAATATTCTATTTACCTCTTTAATTTCTTTCTTATTTGTTATTTGATTTATCTAAATCTGAGAGTGCAATATTAAGATCTCCCACTACTATAGTTTTGCTGTCTTTTTTTTCTCGCAACTCTATTAACATCTCCTTTAGGAAGTTAGATGCTATACCACTTGGTGCATAAATGTTTAATATTGATATTGCTTCATTGTCTATAGTACTCTTTAGCAAGATATAGTTTCCTTCCTTATCTCTTTTAATTAGATTAGTTTTTGTTTTTGCTTGATTTGAGATAAGGAGACTACCCCTGCTTTTTTGACTTCACCTAAAGCATAATAGATTCTGCTCTAGCCTTTTACCTTTACTCTGTATGTATCTTCCTGTTTTAAATGTGTTTCCTGTAAACAACATATTGTAGGATTCTGACTTTTGATCTAGTCTGCTATCCGCCTCCACTTTATGTTATTTTTAACATTTACAGTTAAAATTACACATTCAGTATTTCCTGCCATCCTAGTATCCCCAGATTATGCTTTTGTTTTTCTTGCCCTCCTTCTCCTATTCCGTAGTATTAAACTTATTGGTCCCCCTTGCATCACGCAGCTCTCCCTGTTTAGGATCCCTCCCTCCTCCCTTTGAATCCATTCCCCTTTCTTGTACCCTTCCCTTATTACTCTTTTTCCTTTTCCCTTTTCCTCTCCCATATTTTAATGAGGTGAGAGAAGATTCTCTGTTAAACAAATATGTTAATTATTTCCTCTTTGAGCCAACTTTGATGAGAGTAGGATTCACACAATGTTCCTCCGCCTCTCTAAGTTCCCTCAGATATGATAGGTTTCCTTTGCCTCATCATTGCATGTAGTTTCCCTCTTTTTATCTCCCCTTTTCCCTTTTTCTGACACTATTCCCTTTCCATTTCTACTTCCCTTTTTTATGTTATATCAATAAAATCAAATTATACATGTGGTTTTTATATATATCCACAACAGAAATACAGTTCTCAAGAGTTCCTTTTACCTTTTTCTACTTCTCTGTAGTCCTGTGGTTGCACATCAAATTTTTTGTTTAAGTCTGGTTTTTTCCTTAGAAACAAATGGAATTCCTCTTTTTCATTAAATGTTCATCTTCTTCCATGGGAAAAAATGCTCAGCTTAGCTGGGTAGTTTGTTCTTGGCTTCATTCCAAGTTCTTTTGCCTTTCAGAATATCAGATTCCATGCCCTTCGATCTTTTAATGTTGAGGCAGCCATATCTTGAGTGACCCTTATTGTTTTTTCCTGAATGCTTATAATATTTTTCCTTTAGTCTGAAAATTCTGAAATTTGGCCACAATAGTCCCTGGAGTCTTTATTTTAGGGTCTTTTTCAGAAGGGTTTCGATGAATTCTTTCAATGCGTATTTGACCTTCTGGTTCTATTACTTCTGGGCAGTTCTCTTTGATGATTTCCTGTAAAATAGTATCTAGGCTCTTTTTTTTTCATCATAATTTTTGGGTACTCCAAAGATCCTCAGGTTATCTCTCCTAGATCTATTTTCCAGGTCTGTTGTTTTTCCAAGTACGTATTTGACACTTTTTTTCAATCTTTCATTTTTTTGGTTTTGCTTGACTAATTCTTGATGTCTTAATGAATCAGTTATTTCTATTTGTTCACTTCTGATTTTTAGTGAGTTATTTTCTTCATTAGCTTTTTAAAATTTCTTTTTGTATATGTTTAATTGAGTTTTTAAATGAGTTGTTTTGCTCTATGGAATTTTTTTCCATTTCACTATTTTTTTTTAGTGAGTTATTTTCTTTTTCCAATTCACAAATTCTGTGTCCCTCCACTTCTTGGAAGTTTTTTAACTTTTCCAATTTATATTTCAGGAAGTTGTTGTTCTCTTGCATAGCTTCTCTTTCCTTTCCCCATTTTTCTTCTTGTTCTCTTTTAAGGTTTTTAATAGTCCCTTCTAGGAGAACCTTTTTTATTGGGGACCAACAATTGTCTGGAAACTGTCTGCTATTAGTCTCTTCAAGGTTGAAAAGTTGCTCTCTTTTTGTATAGAATCTATCAATTGTCCTTTTGATTTTTTTACTCATTTTTAAAATCCTGTAGAGTCTGCCTTCTGGGCCAGAGCAGTGATAAGTAAGTGTATGGTCAGGTAGCTTTCCTGCCAGCCAGTTATAAAAAGCATTGAGATACTGGAGTACTCTGGGAAAGAGTTCCCTACCTGAAAGTAACTCAGGCCTGCAGGGCAGAGCTGGGAAAATACCCTGCAAAGAACCCCGGCTGTGTGGGATAACGACTGCCCTGAGGCTAGAAGCTGAGCAGTGAGAGTTTCACTACCCTAAGCCAAATCCTGGCCAGGGCCTGTGGGTATTAGCGGCTGAGCAGTGAATGGCCCTGCAGGCACCAGAAGTGTCTCTGCCCTGGCAAGCATGGTCTTCTGGGGAAGTTCTATTGCCCCAGGCTGAGCCCCCCACTGTGCAGATTAGAGGCTTCTCTGGGCTGTGCCCCATTGCCATGCAGATTTGTACCTGTACCCACAAAAGCCCCAAACTGCAGGATGTGGCTGCAGGGCTGTGTTACAGTCTGCCTGAGTCACTTCCGGGTTTGGGTGGTTAAAGCCAGATCTTGTTAGAGTCTGGTGTTTTTTAGAGTACCCTCTGTTTTAGGCTTTAATTTCTCTGCCAGTTTACTGCTTTGTAATCAAGGCAGAGCAGTTAGCCTATAGCAGAGTTGTCTCTATAACTTCTGTAGCCACAGAGATCACCCCCACCCTGTCTGCCCAGGATGCTAGCCTCTTGCTGCATGCGCTAGTCTGTTCCTGGCCCCTCAGGACAAACCTTTCCTGGTGATCTTCCAGATTATCTTCTGCTAATAAGTTGTGTGTTTCTAATCTTCATAAATTTTAGCAGTGAAGCGCTATTTTTGAGGCTTAATTTAATAGTTGGTTCAGGGGATAAGAGGAGTTTAGAAAGTCGCATGTGCCTTCTCCGCCATTTTGGCTCCACCCATCCCAAAGAAATCTTAAAGAAGGGAAAGGGACCTGTATGTGCATGAATGTTTGTGGCAGGTCTCTTTGTAGTGGCCAGAAACTGGAAACTGAGTGGATGCTCATCAATTGGAGAATGGCTGAATAAATTCTGGTATATGAATATCATGGAATATTATTGTTCAGTAAGAAATGACCAGCAGGAGGATTTCAGAAATACCTGGAGAGACTTACACGAACTGATGCTGAGTGAAATGAGCAGGACCTGAAGATCATTATATACTTCAACAACAATACTATATGATGATCAATTCTAATGGACCTGGCCATCTTCAGTAATGAGATGAACCAAATCAGTTCCAATAGAGCAGTAATGCACTGAACCAGCTATACCCAGCGAAAGAACTCTGAGAGATGACTATGAACCATTACATAGAATTCCCAATTCCTCTATTTTTGTCCATCTGCATTTTTGATTTCCTTCACAGGCTAATAGTACACTATTTCAAACTCTAATTCTTTTTGTACAGCAAAATAACTGTTAGGACAGATATGCTTTAACATACTTAACATGTATTGGTCAACCTGCCATAGAGGGGAGGGGATGGAGAAAAGAGGGGGAAAATTGGAACAAAAGGTTTGGCAATTGTCAGTGATGTAAAATTCTTTTTTTTTTTTTTTTTTTTTTTTAATTTAATAGCCTTTTATTTATAGGATATATACATGGGTAACTTTACACCATTAACAATTGCCAAACCTCTTGTTCCAATTTTTCACCTCTTACCTCCCCCACCCCCTCCCCTAAATGGCAGGATGACCAGTAGATGTTAAATATATTAAAATATAACTTAGATACACAATAAGTATACATGACCAAAACATTATTTTGCTGTACAAAAAGAATCAGACTCTGAATTATTGTACAATTAGCCACAAACATTCGTGCACATACAGGTCCCTTTCCCTTCTTTATAATCTCTTTGGGATATAATCCCAGTAGTAACACTGCTGGATCAAAGGGTATGCACAGTTTGATAACTTTTTGAGCATAGTTCCAAACTACTCTCCAAAATGGTTGGATTCGTTCACAACTCCACCAACAATGAATCAATGTCCCAGTTTTACCACATCCCCTCCAACAATCATCATTATTTTTTCCTGTCATCTTAGCCAATCTGACAGGTGTGTAGTGGTATCTTAGAGTTGTCTTAATTTGCATTTCTCTGATTAATAATGACTTGGAGCATCTTTTCATATGACTAGAAATAGTTTCAATTTCTTCATCTGAGAATTGTCTGTTCATATCCTTTGACCATTTTTCAATTAGAGAATGGCTTGATTTTTTATAAATTAGAGTTAATTCTCTATATATTTTGGAAATGAGGCCTTTATCAGAACCTTTGACTGTAAAAATATTTTCCCAGTTTATTGCTTCCCTTCTAATCTTGTCTGCATTAGTTTTGTTTGTACAAAAACTTTTCAGTTTGGTATAATCAAAATTTTCTATTTTGTGATCAGTAATGATCTCTAGTTCTGCTTTGGTCATAAAGACCTTCCCCTTCCACAGGTCTGAGAGGTAAACTATCCTATGTTCCTCTAATTTATTAATAATTTCATTCTTTATGCCTAGGTCATGAACCCATTTTGACCTTATCTTGGTGTACGGCGTTAAGTATGGATCAATGCCTAGTTTCTGCCATATTAGTTTCCAATTTTCCCAGCAATTTTTATCAAACAGTAAGTTCTTATCCCAAAAGCTGGGATCTTTGGGTTTGTCAAAGACTAGGTTGCTATATTTGTTGACTGTTTTATCCCTTGAACCTAATCTATTCCACTGATCAACTAATCTATTCCTTAGCCAATACCAAATAGTTTTGGTAACTGCTGCTCTATAATATAATTTTAGATCTGGTACAGCTAAGCCACCATCATTTGATTTTTTTTTCATTAATTCCCTTGAAATTCTTGACCTTTTGTTTTTCCATATGAACTTTGTTGTTATTTTTTCTAGGTCATTAAAATAGTTTTTTGGGAGTCTGATTGGTATAGCGCTAAATAAATAGATTAGTTTAGGTAATATTGTCATCTTTATTATATTTGCTCGCCCTATCCAAGAGCATTTAATATTTTTCCAATTGGTTAGATCAGACTTAATTTGTGTGAAAAGTGGTCTGTAATTTTGCTCATAAAGTTTCTGATTTTCCCTTGGCAGATGTAAAATTACCTATGCATATAACTTGTAAATAAAAAGATATAATAAAAACATGTAGGTATGGGCTTAAAAAGATTTTTATCAACACTGTTGATATACATGTGCAAATGTATCCATTCATAAGTTGACAAGGATAAGAACAAGAGACACAATTCAGGAAGATTATTTAAGGGAAATGAGAACTATGTCTAATTATTGATGGCCCATCTTCTCTACCATGCTAAATAAAAAGTTTTTACTATAGTAGTATAAATATAAATTTGGATAGATGAATTATGTATGCAGGGTTGTCTATAGTTTTCTTTGGGAGAAAATTTAAGAGAAAAGAATCCAGTTGTCATGAATGATCTATCTATATCTATATAGAGAGAGAGGGGAGGGAGTGGGGAGGAGGGAGAGAGAGAAGGAAAAGGAGGGGAAGAGGGAGAGGGAAGAAGGGACAGAGGGAAAAGGAGAGGGGGAGGGAAGGAGGGAGGGAGAAAGAGAGGCTGTTGTGGTAAACAGCCTAAATGAAGACTTGGATAGAAGAGGAATGTAAGATGGTTATGTAAATGAATGTATTAATATTACCCTCTGTTTTGTTAGGCCTATTTTGATAACAGTATGACATAAAATTTTCTCATTATTCCTCACATTTTCAAATCCTTTCAGATTTAAAGTAAAGCAGTTATTTTTAGGAAAGATATTTATCTTAAAAATGAGAGGGACCTAATTTAAAAGTTTGTTCAAGTGCCACATTGCACTTGGCCCTCCTTGAAGAAGTTGAGGAATATTGTCATGGATTGTTGCATATACTATCAATTGTAGCTGCTATCAGAAGTGATCTCTGTGCCAATATCACTTCATTTTTCTTCAAATGTTTTTCTTTCTTCCCAAAAAAAGGTTTACTAAGAATGGGAAGGAGATATATTTTTAAACATTTAAATTGTAGAAACCAAAGACATCAATAAATATTTTAAAATACTCAGCAGAACAGATATTTATGGAGAAATGGGAAGGCATTATTATTCCCAGAAAAAGGAAAGAAATTAACATCAATGAATTAATGAAGCCAAATCCTATACTAAGTGTTAAGAGTACAAAGACCAAAAGGGGAAAAAGAGGCCTAGGAACTTAACTTGTTCAGCCACTACATGAAAGCTCATAGTATCCAGATTTGAAATCAAACTATAAGAAAAAAAGGAAAAAAGGAAAAGATGATAAAGAAATGTATATATGTCTTTTTAACTTTTTTCTTATAGTTGTAATAAAATGCATATAGCTATCATAAATTCAATGTATTCAGATCAAACATCATTATCTTCCCTCTCCACCTACATTTTTTCCTAAATTTCCTTGTTAATATACAGAGTCCCATAACTGCCATCATCCCTGTCATAGAATTATATTCAATCATATCAGATTCTTTAGCAAAGCTACTTATCATCATTTCAGATAATTTGCTCAGTTCTGTCTCTTCAATTTCCTTGTATCTTCCATATTCATCCCCTTACCCTTTACTCTGCAATTAATACTTCTTATTTATTTCTTCTACATCTCTTGCTGGAGCTATTAGGATAGCATTCAAATTCACTAAATTATGTCCATATGAGCAGAGCTTATCACTGATTTAGAAGTGGAAGTATTTTTATAAGTTCTCTTTTTGAAATTCTTTTTTTTTTTAGAAGTAGGGATTACTTTCTCTGACTCCAGATCCAATGCTTTCTCTAATTATTTTAGAAATATTTCTTGTTTGATATTGTTAAACATGGAAGTGGTGAAGGAATGCTGACATGAATTTTTGAGTGACTAAAGTGCAAAAGAACATTTATTTTACTTAAGGTGAGAAAAAATCCAGAAAAATGACCATTTCCAAAAATATCTCAAAAACATATCTAAAATAATCTTCAGAGTCATCATCCTAAAATCAGAATTTTGTCAATTTTATTTATTTAAAATCAGCATTCCTATCTGAGAGGAATAGTTAAATTTCAATATGTCTCATAAATTAGACTGGGTTTCATAACTGCCTCTGCCAGCCAGGAGAGGGCCTACTTAAGCAAATCATGTTGCTGGTTATTGCAACACGAACAAAACTTATGACTATACTACAATATACTTTTGGGTTTCTGTTTTTCCTTGTCAACATCACTACACCCAGAACTGGTTTTCAGGATTTTTAAAATATAATTTCATTGAAGAAATATGTATTTTACAGGTATGTCCTCATATCTGATATATTTTTTTAATCATAAATGAGTATGGCATAGTAGAAAGAACATTGAATTATAAATCAGAGGACCAGGGTTCTAATTCCACTTCTATAACTAGATATATATGACCTTAGTCAAATCTCATGACCTATCTGAATCTCAGTTTACTCTTTTGTAAAATTAGGAGTTTGTACTCCATTGGAGGTTTTTAAGCAAGGTCTATGTGGCATTATGGACAGATTATTGAATCAGATTAGAATGATGAAATCCTGCATTCAAATTTGACTTAACTAGTTATGTGACTCCAAGCGACTTGCTTAACTTTTCTGTGTCTCAGTTTGCTGGTGTATAAAATAGGGATAATAATAGTATCTATTTCTCAGGGGTGTTACAATATTTGTGAAGTACTTTTGTAAACTTTAAAATGCCAGTTATCATTGCCTTTATTTACTTTTACTAGATTTTTATTTTTAATAACTTTTTACTTTTAATAACTGTTTCAATATTTACCAATACATTTCATTTCTTTCATCATCCTATATATTCAATCTCATGTTCTTAAATACATTGTTCTGAGAAGAAGTTCATAGGTTTCACCAGTTTGTCAAAAAGGTTTATGATACAAAAATGTTAAAGACTACTGGAAAGCTCTGAAATCTATTATAATCAATAAAAATTAAGATTATTTACCAAAATAATTTAAACATATTCATAAATGCTGGATATGAGGTAAAGATATTTTGCTAGTTCAGTAGTTTTATTGTTAGTTTTCTTAATTCTTTATTATTACCTTTAGATTATATATGGTATTAATGTCTATAAAATTGTTTGGAAATTCGTAACAATTGACTGATTTTAAAGTTTCTAAATTAATACATGTCTATCACACTGAATTTTACATAGAATGGTGAAATTTTAAAGCTAGAGGAGACTTCAGACATCACCTAGTTCCCTTCCTACATTTTGTGTGTGATAAAGTTGAGGTCCTAAAAGAAAAGACATCCTCAAGGTTACTGGACTAGTTAATGAAAGAATCAGGAATGCTGTTCATATTTTTAAATTTCCCCTTTAATGCTCTCCCCTTGACATTACGTAGCTCTCTTCTCTCAACTCTGAGCATATATACACATGGTCTGACTTCTCACAATGATGATTTCTTTTGAATGGTGTACCTAATTTATATTTTTTGAAAGCAGGTAATTTTATCAGCTTTTACCAGGTTATGAAGAAGTGTTCAAATTTTAAAAACAAGTCAATGAACGAACTCCTGTAAGAGGAACTTCCCAGTTTCTGACAATTGCTTCTTGATTGTAACAGCACTGAACACAAGCATAAATGTAATTTATACAGAATATGGCAATGAATTGTGAAGCATTTTTGTGGTGGGTTATTTATGATACAGATTGAAATTTGAGGATAAGCTATGCAACATCTGTGTGAGTTGGAAAGTTCAGAGTGGGGCTAATTTTGAATTTTTTCTTCAGTGGCAAAGCCTGAAGTCAGTCAAAATGCTATCAGTTCAGTATAATGTGAGTTCATCTTATTTTCAAGGGCAGCTCTTCATGTGAACAGATTCCTCCCATATCACCATTCTTAAACAATTTACAGAAAATCTCTTCTTTTCATGGAAAAGAGTGTGGGCAAAGGAAATATGTATGAAACTGAATAATAGGACCATTAGAGAGAGCAGGAATGAAAAGACCTTATTTTTTTCACCTAAATAATGGCTGTTTATACAGTTAAGTAACAAATTTGCAGTTTTGAGCATTAATAGATTAAAGGGCTATTAGAAAGCCATTATATCTTGCTCTGGTGATTTTGCTGATGGGAAGGCATTTGATATTAATTGAACTTATAAAAATGCTTCCTCAAATAATCTGTGACACATTGTATTGAATGATGTTTGCGTTTTGAACTGTAATATAGTAACAAGGGTATTGCATTTTAATTCAGAGAACCAAGGTTTTAATCCTATTATTGAATACTCCTGCCTATGAGGACTTGGGGAAATCACTTAGCTAGCCTCTCTGTGCCTCAGTTTCTTTATCTGTAAAATAGCTGGTCATGACTAAGTTTCTCAAGTTCCTTTTAACTCTGACACTTTGAATCTCTTAATATTTTGAGGCTCTTAAAGTAAAAAGACCAAGAATTATAGCTATTGCAGTGTAAGATTTGTTATCTTCAGATAGATTTCTTTATTTACTTATTTTGATTTATATTATATTCATACCAGAGCCAATTGTCTTTTAGTGCTGATTCTGTATTTTAAAAAAATAGTTTTTGGAAACAAGCAATTTATCTAAATCCTAGTAATTATAACACCATCACTAAGGTGGCACCAGTTGTCTTTAAAATGATCAGTATAATTCTGAGAAGAATATGAAGAGATTCACCTATAGATATTATAATCTTCCTAGTAAATTAATTCAACCACAATGACATGTCTGATCCACATTCCCTGCTAATTGAAGCAGTGGTTGTTATTTTTGTTTGTTGTTTGTTTTTCTTTTTATTTTAGGGTTTGAGGATTTTTTTTTGAGAACTAATTCACAGTAATCTCAAAAATAATGAGAGAGTTGTGAACTAATTTTGAACATGAAAATACCAGTAATGTCATTCCTCCAGAGTTAAAATTTATCAAAATGCCATTGCTTAGGGCAGGAAATAAAAATCTACTACAATTCTTTCAGCAATGAAGTAGTGAACTGTGGTAGCAGACTATCTCATATGTTGTCATACTGGTCACAGTATTAATTGCTATTACTGATTAACTGCTTTTCTTTGTTAAAAAATAGGACTCATTTCTCTTGGTGCCAGGAGAAATCTGCATCTAGAAATAGTTATGATGTAAAGACAAATAACAACAATAAAACCTTAACTTTGAAATTTTTTCATGAGTTACATTTCTCACAGTATGTTTCAAAAATGCCTATAAACAAAACAAAACAAAAAAAAACAGAATATCATCAGAGCATCAGATCTAGTGCTCAAAGAGATTCCAAAGATTAGCTAATCCATTAATCTAATTTTGCAAAAGAGGAAACTGAGGCCAGAATAAGTTAAGTGCAAAATTGCACAGGTAGCAGAACCATGAATTGAACCAGAATTTCTACATTTATAATTAATGCTTTTTCTACTAAGTAGAATCACTTCTCTAATTATCATAAAAACAAAATATGAAGTACCTCTTTAGGAGTAGCATTACATATTTTGTTAAGTATTTAATGTGGAGAAAATTTAAGCATTAAAATATCAGGAATTTATTGCCTAGTAAAAAGTAGCATCATGGAGCAATATACATGAGTAAGCATAGGAACTTAAAGAAATTTATTCAGGCTATTCATTGGAAGGTCAAACACTGAAGAGGAAGCTTAAATATCTTGGCTACATAGCAAGAAGACAGCACTTATTGTAAAAGCCCTGATCTTAAAAAATAGTGAAGGCAATAAAATAAGAAAAAGGTAGAGGACTTTTGGAGATAGTGAAAGAGAGAAGAGTCTGGCATGCTATTTTCTATGGGGTCATGAAGAGTCAGGCATGACTGAACAAAAACAAAGCATAGGATGGCAATATCTACATCTGTGCATCATGGATATATGTCTAGAGTTCAGTATGTTTGTGATGTAGTAGAGCAATCTGATATAGATTAAATATGTGTGATCCTTTTAAACATATTTCAGTATTACTCATTTTGTACAAGAAAAATCATAACAAAAAGGGAAAAGGCCATGAGAAACAAACAAAAGGTGAAAATACTATTCTTAAATTCACATGTATTCCCCATAGTTTTCTCTCTGGAGGCAATTGGCATATTCCATTCCAAGTCTATTAGAATTGTCCTGAATAACTTAGGATAGAAGAATGTTCTAACCATAGGGTTCACTGGGTGCAAAAGCAAGGAGACAACAGGTGGAGTGTTTAAAGAACACCAAAGGGTCAGTTTGGCTTGATAAAAGAGTATCAGAAAGAATAATGTTTAGTAGTGTTGGAAATGAAGCCTGGAACCAGGTTTTGAAAGCTTATAAAAATCAATTAAAGAACTTATATGTACATGCTTCTAGATATAGAAGACACCCATTAGAATTTACTGAATAAGGAAATGATATGGTCATGCTTAATTAATTAGGTAAATCACTTTGATAGTAGTTGGAGCATGGATTAGACAGGGTTCTGAAACAAGAAGATCAGGAAGAGTTTACTTCACTATTTCAATCAAAAGATGATGAAAGCCTGAACTAAGGTGATTACCATTTGAGTAGAGAAAAGGGAATATATGAAAGAAATGTTGTGAGGGGATACATGGAAATGTGGGGTGAAAGAGAGTGAGTGGTTGAGTATGACACTAATGTTGTAAACATGGATGACTAGAAAGATGTTGATAGCTTTGACAAGAATAGGAAAGTTAGGGTTTGGAGGGAAGATAATAAATTTTGTCTTGGATGTGTTGAGTTTTGTTATACCTACCTCTGTATACCTATATAGCTATATCTAAGTAAAGTGTCATATGGATAGTTATAAATGCCTGAGTGGAACTTGGGGAAAAATATCTTTTTGGTGATTATTATGTATCTAGCACATAAAAATTGATTCATATGCTTGTTGGATAATTATTAGCTAAGGTTATAATTAATCCCAAGGAGAAAAGGTTAACAAATGAAAAAGTGAAGAGAGAAATTTTAAAGGGTAGAGTGATGGGAATGGCAGAACAGAATCTTATGAAATATCAATACTAGAATGACATGATATGAAAAATGAACCTGAAAAGGAGGCAAAGACAAAAAATCAGACATTTAGAAAAAACTAAAATATAACACTGTCCCCAAAAATCAGAGAGTTTCTAGAAGAAAAATATAGTCATCAAAGTCAAATCCTGCTGGGTTATAAAAATTGAGAAAAGGTCATTGGTTTTAGCAGCTAACAGGTCATTGGTAACTTTGGAGGGAACAGCTTCAATTGAGTGATGAAGATGGAAGTCATATTATAAATATTTGAGAGATAAATTAGAAATTAGAAGCAATGGGTATAGATTTTTCTTCTAGGCATTTCACTGTGAAATAGAGGAGAGAAATAAAAATATATTTTAAAGTTCTGGTAAAATCTAGTGAAGTTACTACCACCAGGTCCACCAAAAAAAAAAAAAAAATGTGAAAGACAAGTCTATTTGTTGGGAGCAGGAAAGAACTCAGTAGCTAGAGTTTAAGGATTTATAGAAAGAGCAGGAATGATTGTCAAGGCAATTCCATGGAGAAGATGGAAGAAAATGGGATTGAATTATACAGAAAATGCCTTGGAGAATAGAAGAATTCTCTTATCATCAAGATATGAAGTTAAAAGAATTTGAAGAAATCTATCATAGGATTTTAAGATGTAGAGAAGGGGAGATGAATGAGCTTAATGGATAAAGTAATCTCTTCATTCAAGAAAATATGAAGTAAGGTCCTCAACTGAGAAACTGGAAATAAGTCAAGGTGGTAATTTATGGAGATTTTGGAGCATCATCCATGGAGAATGGGTTATAGAATCAATTAAAGAAGAGAGAGAAGATCATCTCCATACAGTGAGGAATCACTTGAAATTAGATAACAGAAAATTAGTGTACTCTGTTGTCCCAATTGTGTAATACTCTCCATGTTCAGCAGCACATGAATTAGGAACAAAGAAGGCAGAAAGTAAAAATAATCTCACATTGGAATTTGGCAAGGAATGAATATTTCTAGAATAAAGAAGTCTGAATTAAAAAAGAAAGGAACTGAACTGGTTAACTATAAGGTGGAGTTTGGAAAAGGAGGAAAGTAATATTAGAATGAGGTAGAATACTAGGGGATAGAGAGAAGATTAAGATATTCTGAAGATGATGTAGACTAGGTTTAGGAAAGCTAAGATATGGAATGTTTAAAAAAAAGGTTATTATTTGTTGTTTTTTGTGTATATATTAAGGGTTTTATTTTTTTATATATTTGTTTATTTTTAAAGCTTTTTATTTACAAAGCCTATGCATGGATAATTTTTCCAACATTGACCCTTGAATAATCTTTTATTCCAAATTTTCCCTTCCTTTCCCCCCCATTCCCCTAGCTGGCAGGTAGTCCAATACATGTTAAATATGTTGAAATATATGTTAGATTCAACATATATATATATATATATATATTTATATTTATACAATTATCTTGTTGCACAAGAAAAAGAAAGAAGACAAAATGTAAGCAAATAACAAGAGAGAGTAAGAATGCTGTTCCACTCTGTTCCCATGGTTCTCTCTCTGAGTATAGATGGTTCTCTTCATCACTGCAGAAGCAGAACTGTTTTGAGCCATCTCAATGTTGAAGAGAGCCATGTCCATCAGAATTGATTGTCTTATAGTCTTGTTGTTGCCTGGTTCTGCTTATTTCACTTAGCCTCAGTTCATGTAGGTCTCTCCAAGCCTCTCTGAAATCATCCTGTGGGTCACTTTTTACAGAACAATAGTATTCCATAGCATCAATACCATAATTTATTCAGCCATTCTGCAATGATGGGCATCCACTCAGTTTCCAGTTTCTTGCCACTACAAAGGGGACTGCCACAAACATTTTTGCACATGTGGGTTCCTTTCCCTCCTTTAAGATCTCTTTGGGATATAAGCCCAGAAACACTGCTGGATCAAAGGGTATGCACAGTTTGATAACTTTTTGAGCATAGTTCCAAACCGCTCTCCAGAATGGTTGGATCTGTTCACAGTTCTACCAACAATGTATCAGTGTCCCAATTTTCCCATATTCCCTTCAACATTGGTTATTGTCTTTTCCTGTCATCTTAGCCAATGTGATAGATTTGCATTTCTTTGATCAATAGTGATTTGGAGCACCTTTTCATGTGGCTACAAATATTTTCAATTTCTTCATCTGAAAATTGACTGTTTATATCAAAAGATTATTATTTGAAAAAAAAAGATTTCAGAAATTTTCACCACAGAAAGTGGTGACAATGAAGTCAAGAGTGGGACTGTTTGTTCATGAGGCAGAGGGAAGGTATATACCATAGGATCTTGAAGGTATTTTTAAAATCTGAAGTATTGTGAGGCAAAAGATCAGGAATAATAGTAAAAAAAAAATAATATCTTCTTAATAGTATAATGAAGGCTTGAGTGTTGGTGGAGCAGGAGGCTGTCTAGAAATTATATTTTGGGGGAAAAAAAGCCACCACTTTTTTATTTAAGACATTAAGAACCCTTTAAAAAAAACAAATGGGGAGAAGTTAATAATAATTATAGCTATAATTTCTATAGTTGTTTTGTACAATCATTTTTCAGTCATGTCTTACTCTCTGTCATCCCTTGGGGGTGGGGGTTTCTTGGCAAAAGATATTGGAGCAGTTTACCATTTTTTTCTCCAGTTCATTTTACAGAAGAGGAAACTGAGGTAAATAAAGTTAGGCAACTTGCCCAGATCACACAGCTAGTATCTGAATATAAATTTGAACTCCAGTCTTTTTTACTCTAAACCCAGCGTTCTATCCTACAGGTCCATACCTGTTAACTTCTAATTGAGGACTTGTGGAATTCTATGTAATCTGCCTGTTGAATTTACACATTAGGCCATTGTCCTGGTCTTTGATGCTGCATAATATGAGGAAAATTGGTTCATCAGATTGATCTAAAGAAGGAAAGAGAAAAGCAAGATAGGTCTTGAGCACTGACTATTTTAGTAGCCCAGGCCAGGTGAAGAGTCCTGAACATTCAGAATTCAGTATGAGAATTCCAAAGTTCTGATGGAGATAGTAAGGGAAGAATTAAAGAGAAAGAGGTGGGGTTGAGGGAGAAATATGATCAAGCATGAAAACAGAAGAAAAAACTAGACTTTTAACTATGTCACAATTTTGCTGAAGGCCAGTCCTAGGCAACACTAATTACTTTTTCTTCCAACTTCATCCCATGCCCTCTCTGTCACATATTCTTACCTTTTCTATCCTTCTTTATTGTTCCAGAGTTGTAATGTTCCTGCTAGCTTTCTGGAGGTCCTCGAGAAGGGTCTTGGTCTCAGCAGGATAGACACAAGGAGAATGGACAAGAATAGAGTCCAAAGTCTTTATTGTCTCTTTCGCAGTCTGTGCTCTCTACACAGAATCCCCTAGGATTTAGGATACATTAATAGTATCCCCCTTTTCCCCTCAATGCTGAAATTTGTCCAAAAAGATTATGACAAATAAGTACTTGGAACCAAGAGAACATTCTTCAGCAATTACTGAGCAAATAAAGATATTAGGGATCAGGAAGAACAATTATGCACCTTCCTTAACTTCAGGAATTGAATTTAAGAAGTTTATACATTGATTAGATTCTTTTTTTTTTCCCCTGAGGTAATTGGGGTTAAATGGCTTGCTCAAGGAATTGATTAGAATTTTAAATCATATAAATGTTGTCTAAGAAGCAGACATATTACACAGTAAGCAAAGATTCCAAATTTATTATTTAACCTTAATTTTTGAATTGTTCTTTTTTTTTTGAAAGCCTAATATGAACAATTGAATTTGCTGTATTTACAACTTAATTACATGTTATTGAAACTCTCTATCCCCTTCAAGGATGAGGTCATATTTGTAGAGAATGGGAGTTTGGCCAATGAAGAACACCAGTAAAGAGTAAAATATTGTTAGGGGCTAAGAGGACTCTGATGGTTATGGGGAATGTAAAATGTGACATACCTACTCATTCTCTTACTGGTTGATCACACACTCCCTTGGCCCACACTTTAGAGACTGCTTCTATAGAACACAGTTGTATGAGTTGTAACAAATAAATAAAGAAATGTGTGTGATATCATTTATATTATATTTAACATGGTATCAAATATAATATATAGTATTTATGTATTATATTTAATATAATGATACAATATGAGATATTTTAATATATTTATGCATTCATTTCTATAACTATATTTATATACTTATTTCATACCTATTTATATTTTATATCATATATCATATAACAAATAATAACATAAATTATATCTAATCAAAATACATAAACACACAATATGTATGTATACATGTGTATGCATATATCTATGTAACCACCTGTCTTTCAACTCTTTAGAAATAAGATTCCCTAAATTAATCTATGCTGACCCTTAGATGATGAACATACAGACATTAATTGGGTTCACAATGCACACATTTCTAGCATAAAATTTGTTCCGTGCCTTGGAAAACTCAGGAGTCAATTTCATATTACAATGAAAAATTAGAATAGGAATGTAGTCCAGGATTCCTAAGCTAGTTTTCTAAAAATAACTTTGAAACCAAAATTAAGTATATAATCTTTTAGTGTAATGACATTTTTTCATAGAACTTTATATGAACTTTTAATGTCTAAATTGATATAAATGGATTCACTTATGATGCTTACAAATTAAATCATAAAATTACTTGTCCATCTTTTCCCCAGCTATAAGTAATTAACCACCAGAACTATTATTGTTCTTTCTTAAAGCCTAGTCTTCTTACTCTTTTTTTTCAGTTTTGAATTATTTGCTTGAAATATATAATTCTCCTTCCTGACTCTCTCAAAATCATTTGCATATGATTATTTTTTGGATAGGGTCCTGGATCTGTGATTTCATTGATATGGGAAATTCCAAGACAGGAAAATTCCTGCTAGTAATGTAGGTCAGAACTTTCTCTGCAATTTGTCATCTTAGAAAGTTGCATATAACAACATGACTGATATGGAAGTGTGTTTCTTATATAACTTATATAAAATTGCTTACCATCTTAGGGAGGGAAGAGGTGAAAAGAAGGAAAAAAGAAAATTTGGAACTCAAAAAAATTAAAAAGTCAATGTTAAAATTATTTTTATATGCAATTGGGAAGAAATAAAATATTGGTTAGAAAAAGAAAGAATAAAGAGTGCCTAGAGCATTAAGTGACTTATCAAGGTCATATACATTATATGACAGAGATCTTAAATCCAGGTCTTCTGGCTTCAAGGCTACTCTCTCTGCCATGGTGCCTCATATAGCCTGGTTCTGGTATTCAAGTTAATTACTAATTCATTTTTTGTTGCCTGACCATCTGTGAAATCATCTGCCCAGGGAACTGTCTGTCTTTGAAAAGAACACATATCACAGTACTATATAATTTAATAAAACATCTATAAAGATTTACTATTTTGTTATATATTTAATTTTGTAAGTCACAAAGTATCATGTGGATTATACTCCTTAGATATGAAAATGGATGAAGAATAGCTACAGTAATACGAAGGTGGCCCCATTAAGAATAGTTGAAAATTGTTACCCTTCAGTAATATTGAAGGAAATAGAGAGACATTTAAGGATTTTGTTGTTGGTATATTATACAATGTTTTTATAGGTACAATCTTAATTATTTGAGTCCAATATTTTAGTATTCTTTTTTTTCTCAAAAGCCTTGGGTCATTTCCACAATTTTTTGTGTGTGACATTGAATTGTACCAGAATGATAAATCCTTTGAAAATGAAGAGAATTTTTTCAGAATGCTTCTTAACTTGTAATAAACCACATCACTGCAAATTTGAGTTTCATTTTATCTATTTGAGGAAAGATTGGGCAGCTAGAAGGAAGATATATATTAATATCTTATTTTATTGATAAAGCTTTTTTCTTTTAAAATACAATTTTTTGTGAGAGATTTAAGAAGGGAAATTATTATTAATCATATTTCTATTTCATTAATAGACAAGTAGCACCTTAAGAGCCATTTAAAAATAATGCTAACTTTAGAGGCAGCTAAATGTTTACAAAAATCCTCACACCCTTAATTCTGTGTACCTCTAAACAAACTGCATATCCTCCCTTAACCTTAATTTCTTCATTTCTAAAATGGTAATGATAATAATAACATTTATCTTATAAGTTAATTATTGTTAATTTCTAAAAATGGGATATCTTTAGTATATATAGCTCAAGATTCTTGTTAATGACATGCAATCATTCCAACTTTTCAATATAGTTTCTTATCTATATAGTTACAGAAATCACAGTTACTGTCTGGTCTATGAGAAAACCAAGTAGCCAACTGTGATTTTGCTGTACCAATAAAGAGATAAGGTGACTTCATATGAGAGTTGTCAAAAATCCTGACAGCTCTCCTGACAATTCTCAAGACTCACTTAAACTGCTTCTGATTCATCTTAGATAAATTATGCCATCAGGAGGAACCAAGAAAATATTGGAGATTAGAAAGTCCTGGGGAAAAACCTCATATTCTTTGAGTAACAGGAAGTTTCTATCACTACTACCAACTGAGTGTGGGGGCTTCTAAAATGAAAGGCAGGTTTAGGGGTGAATGACTGGATAAGAAAGAATATGGTATCTGAGAGATTGGTTTGTATTTCTGTACTATAGATAAAAATACAAGAATGGTAAGCCTATCTAGAAGTCAAAAGTAGGTTCAGCAGAGTAAGAAAGATGGAAATATAAGAGTGTATAGTTGAAGAGTAGGATGTGTAAAGTTTCAAATCTTTAAGAATGTACATTTCTAAGAATGGTGAAGTAAAAGAATTGTAAAGGGGAAAATGACATATGTCAGTGGGCTCCAAACTTTTCTTATTGTACACACCTATCAAATATAAACACACTAAATGTACACATTTTCCAAACCAATAATTATATAGTCTTTAAGAATTCATAAGAATAAGATAAAAATAATAATGGATTTAATAATAATATCAACAGGGAACTTTTTGTATAGTAGGAAAGTGATATGGTCATATTTAGTCTTTAGGAAAGTTAATTTGGCAGCCATGACAAAGATAAAATAGAAGGGAGGGTCTTAAGATGGGACTATTATAACAATCTAGGCAAGGAGTAATGAATACCTAAAAAGGCAGTGTTTATATGAGTCAAGAGAAGCAGAAAGATTGGGAGATATGGTGGTGTCAGAAATGGTAGAATTTGGCAACTAGTTGTGGGGTAAAAAGAGTATGAACAGGAAGATGACTCAGGAATTGAAAGGATGATGACTTCCTCATCAGTAATATGAAATTATTGAAGGATGATTTGGGGTAGGAAAATAATGTAATGGTATCTGTGATAAAGATTACAACTAACCCATACATCTTTATCTGATGTGACTCACCACCCAAAATGAGAAGTGAAAGGCACTAACTAAAAACATGTACCCATCCTGTAAGAACCACAAGGTGATCTAGGGAATAGGAGGTCAGCATATAGGGGAAGGAAAATTCAAATAATGTCAACCTTCTGATATAAATGCCCCTTCACTAGTTATTAAATTACCCTGAGCTTAGAAGGAAAATGGTTAGAAGTTTGTACATCAGAGAAAGAGAATAGAGGGGAAGACAGTATTGAAGGGAAATAAGTGAAACATAAGGGTGTTTTTGTTGGAAATAAGTCCCATAATTTTTTTTTAATCCCAGAGAGGATGGGATGTCATAAACCTTACCACCTTCCACTTGTTTGATCATATATCCCTGAGAAGTTAGGCTAAGGCTTCCATTTCGAAGATCACTTGACAGAAATTTTGTTGATAAGGAAAATGAAGAATATAATCAGATTTTTGAAATATAATCAATATAATTTTAAATGCTGAAGGATGACAGCAGGAATGGGGAAGTAGAAAATTGAGCACAAAAAAACTAAGGGTAGGGAGAAAAGAATGAAGGCCATGACTTCATGAGGTAACTATAAAGTCTTTTTTTGAGAGCTTGAATGAGTGGCTTAAATGTTGGGAAAATTAGAGCAACAAGAATCAGAATGTGGGATAAAAATGGAAAATAAAAAGTAACTAACATTTTTATTCTTCTTTAAGTATTATTAAGCCCCATAACAATATTTTTGTGAGAAAAATATCACATTAATTATTATCCCCATTTTAAAAGAGGAAAGTGAGGTTCAAAAACTGACTAGCCCAGTATCAGTAAGCAAGCAAACATCCTAGGTGGGAAATAAATGGAGGTATCTCCTATCTCCAAATGTGGCATTCTTTCTACTACTTCATCTTTCTCTAAACAGGCTATATGGACTTTGGAAGAAAACAAATTCTTAAATGAGGGAGTTAGAGAAATAGTTGGGAAATGGGAAAAGGTAGGAAGGAGCAACCAGAAATAAACAAAGTCCTCTTCCTGATCCTGTGAGTCAGGAGAAATTGGAAGATTTAGCCTTCAAAAGAGAGAGTTACAAGAGATATGGTGTCCAGAATAGATACAATTTTCATTTTTGGAGAACAGGTAAGAGTTCCATTTGAAAAATTTAATGATATATGTCATGACATTATTGAGAATAGAAATTGGGTTGTAAAGAATACAGTAGGATGAGTTAAGCAATAGGAAAACCAGGTTAGAGTATTCTTGGGAAAGAGGATAGGTTAAAAGTAAGAGTGCAGTTTCTTGAGGAGAAAATCTGATCACATTGCTTGCATCTAAGGCCATAAATCTGGATAACCAGAATTGGGGAACCAATATAATGGAAGATGGCTGTGACAGCAAGAGACTCCCAAAGTGAATTTTCTGCTATTTGCATTGAATAGAATTATTCATAAAATTTCCTATTGTGCCTTACCCTTTTACTCCCCTCTTATATCTTACATGCTGAATGTGCAAATGTAAATTACTTTGCATTTTTATGAAAATATAACAGAAATTATTATTGGCTTCCATAAAACATTAAAAAAAAAATAAGAAAACCAAAGTGCAGAGAATTCGAATTTAACTTAAATAAAAGCAAGAAATGTGATGACCACGCTAGCACCCAGGACACCCCAGAATCAGCCAGAGTCAAGATAAGCAAAAGTTCTTAGTCTTTTATCTTGGTCTTTAGACGCAGGATTGAACAGGATGGAAGCAGAGTTTCCACAACTGCCTTCTCCCTCGTCTATGGCCAGAGTGACTCTGGCTAGTCTTACTCCATCCCCTAGTCCCTCCTACAATCCTCTGTCTACACCAATCATTGAGCCAGCACAGGATCATGGGAAGGACCATTTTCCAAGCATATGCCCATAGAGTATTGTCCAATCAGTAATTAGCTCCAAGTGCTTGAACCAACCTCAGTGCAACGACTCAGGAGTATCAGCCCTCTACAAAGAAACATTTAAATGAATTGCTCCTAATGTACTATCCAAACCACATCAGCAATATTGAATATTTCAACCAGCAGGGATGCATAAATTCTAAAATGTATTTTCATGGTACTTGAAATAGAATTTACTGAATTATAGCAGGGTGAGCTATAAACTGGTGAACTGGGAATTTTATGATTACATACAAATTCTTTCCATTGTGAGACCTATCAAGAAAGTCTAAGATGATTGAAAGATTTTATGGATGTAGTCTATTGTTCTGTTAGTTGTATCACAATTCAAGAAGAAAAGTCAGACTTTAAAATGGCTTCCCCAAACAAACCAAGCACCAGCAATGTTTGTAAGTTACTTGTTTTCTTTTTTTTTTCTCATTTTTATTTATTTATTTTATTTGGAACATATATGTTTAATATTTTTCTTATAGCTTTTTATTTACAATATATATGCATGGGTAATTTTTCAGCATTGACAATTGCAAAACCTTTTGCTCCAATTTTCCCCCTTTCCTCCTAACCCCTCCCTCAGATGTCAGGTAGACCAATACATGTTAAATATGTTAAAGTATATATTAAATACAATATATGTATACATGTCCATACAGTTGTTTTGCTGCACAAGAAGAATCAGACTTTGAAATAATAGTTACTTGTTTCCTTAGGCAAAAACTTAAAAGTAGTTTCTAAGATGAGCCAACTATTTATTCTAAATTTTGAGGAACTCAGATACAAAATGTTACTCATTTTTATTTGCCTTGAAAATTTTCATCATATTGGGATTTGGGTTGGGGAGTTTTTCTCTGGGGAATTTTACTGAGAGAAAAAGAGGTGAGGTCTTTTATTTCCCCTGACATGTTTTCATGCCTGTATGGTTCCTTTTCCCCTTTACTCTCCTCCCTAGTATTAGACTTATGAGCACCACTTGCCTCATGCAGCCCTCCCTCTTTAGAATCCTTCCCTCCCCCTTGAAGTCCCTCCTCTTTTCTTAAATTTTTTCCTTACTATTTCTGTATTCCCTTCTATTACCCTAATCCTTCCCTTTTCACTTTTCCCCTCGCACTTTTCCTTGAGGTGGGAAAAGTTTCTATGAAAACCAAATATGTCTAATATTTTCTTTGAGCCAAATCTGATGAGAGTAAGATTCACAACAAGTTCATCCCCCTCCCTTCATTATCTCAGATATAATAGGTTTCCTTTGCCTCTTTGTGAGATGTATTTTTCCTCTTTTTACCTCTACTTTTCCCTTTTTCTGGTACAATTTCCTTTTCAACTCTAGTTCCTTTTTTATATTATAACAATAAAACTAAATTATACATGTATTCTTTATGTATGCCCATAACAGAAATACGGTTTTTAAGAGTTCTTTATGCTTCTCTTGAGTCCTGTATTTGGAGGTCAAACTTTTTGTTTAGCTCTGGCTTTTTCTTCAGGAATATATGGAATTCACCTATTTCACTGAATGTCCATCTTCTTCCCTGGAAGAAAATGCTCAGTTTGGCTGGGTAAGTTATTCTTGGCTGTATACCAAGTTCTTTTGCTTTTCAGAATATCAAATTCCAGGCTTTTTGATCCTTTAATGTGGGTGCTGCTAAATCCTGAGTGAGCCTTATTGTGGCTCCTTGGTATTTGAATTGTGTTTTTTCTGGCTGCTTGTAATATTTTGTAGTATTTTTTCCTTGGTCTGATAGTTCTGGAATTTAGCCATAATATTTCTTGGAGTTTTGATTTTGGGATCTCTTTCAGTAGGTGATTGATGAATTCTTTTAGTGTCTATTTTGCCTTCTGTTTCTGCAACATCTGGGCAGTTCTCTTTGATGATTTCCTGAAAAATAGTGTCTAGACTCTTTTATTCATCATGATTTTCAGGAAGTCCAATAATCCTTAGATTATCTCTCCTAGATCCATTTTCGAAGTCTGTTGTTTTCCCAAGTAGTTATTTAACATTTTTTTCTACTTTTATTTTTTGGTTTTGCTTGACTGATTCTTGGTGTCTCCTCAAGTCATTCATTTCCATTTGTTAAAGTCTGTTTTTTAATGAATCATTTTCTTCATTTGCTTTTTTAATTTCTTTTTGTATTTGTCCAATTGAATTTTTAAATGAGTTGTTTTGTTCTATCGAATTTTTTTCTATTTTTCCATTTTTTTATTTAAAGAATTATTTTCTTTTTCCAATTCACAAATTCTGCTTTCCTTGGAATTCCTTTTCTAATTCACAAATTCTGTTTTCCTGATGTTGTTTATCTTTTCCAATTCGCAAATTCTGTTTTTCAGGAGTTGATTTCTTTATCTTTATCCTGACCCTCTTGCAAAGCTTTCCTTTCCTTTCCCCATTTTTCTTCTAGCTCTCTTTTGAGATCCTTTTTAATTTTTTCTATGAGAGTCTTGTGTGATGGGGATCAGATCATATCACCTTTGGATCTAGAGACAAACTGGTTTTAGTCTCCTCAGGGTTTGAAGTCTGCTCTCTTTCTGTATAGAAGCTATCAATAGTTAGAGCTCGCTTTGCTTTTTTGCTCATTTTGGGAAAAAAAAAAACCGAATCTACAATCTGCTTATCGGGAGCAATAGGGTATTTCCAAGCTGCCTCTACAGACCACAGGAAGTAGCAGTGAAGGGGCAGTGGGACAGCAGTCACTAGCTGTGCTGGGACATGAAATCAAGTCCTGAAATCATCAGCAGCAGAAAGGCAGCTACTACCTATGCTGGGACCAACTACTGCGGCTGATCCTGGATCACGCTGAGTCACTTCAGGTGCTGTGTGGGTGTGGCCAGGTCCATAGAGAGTCTAGCATTTCTGGGTTATCATTTTTACCCCCTGTGTTTATAGCTTCTCTGATGATCTACTGGCTTGCTGTCAGGACAATTGTGTCAGGACAATGTCAGGACATTGTGGTAAAATTCTCCCCGCAAATTTTCCTCAGGCTGAGAACACACCCCATACCCCTCCAGTCTGTTCAGCATGAACTGTTTGCTGTGCTCTCACTCCTAATTTGCCTGATGGCTGCACCTGGCATATCCCTGTTCCATGCATGAGCAAAACAGATATTTTCTGGTGAATTTTGAGATTGTCTTCAGTTGGTAATGTGTTGTACTTCCAATATTTGTGGTTTCTTACAGTCAAACACTAATTCCAAGGCTGAATATAGTTAAAATAGATTGAGGGAAAAGGAGAGTTTAGGAAGATGTGTGTGTCCTCTTCGACATCTTGGCTCCACCCTCCATGTTTATTTTTCTTGATTGGTCTGATTGCACTTGTAAATTAAATGATTTTCAATTAAGATATAATCTCCTTATAAATAGGGATTGTTTCATTTTGGGCATTTGTATTCCTATCACCTAACATTGTGTCTAGCACATAATAGTTACTTGTCAAATGAGTATTTTTTTTAAAATATCCTACATGTTTATAAAGCACTATTGGGACAACTTCAATAAAGACTTAGAATTTAGAAGGCATATAGGAGATCTCCAATTCTCTAATTTTGCCAGTGGGGTCTAGAGTACATATAGATCAAGTTAACTAGCATATTTTAAATGATTATTCTGTGCCACTTGGGCTACAAAGAAAGAATACCTGACCTCAAGGAGATCCAGTTTAATCTCCAGTTTGAGGAGAGATAAATGCAAACAACTTTTCACCCAAAGGATGTAGATAGGATAATCTGGACATAATCAAAAGAGATGGAAACTGTTGTGGTTAAGGAGTACTAGAAGTGCTTAAGCTGTAGTGACAAGTAGCAAAACAAAATTTTGAATCAAATTTCTCTGAATCCAGATTTACATTTCACTCTTTCCATTTAATCTTGTGCCAAGATGATCTCTAAAGTTGTTGGTTAATTGTTTCAGTCATATCTGATTCTTTGTAAGCCCATATGGGGTTTTCTTGGCAAAGGTGCTGAAGTGGTTTTTCATATCATTTTCTAGTTCACTTTACATATGAGAAAAATGAGGAAAACAGGATCAAGTTATTTGTCTAGGGTCATATGGCTAATATGCTTCTGAAGCAGCATTTGAACTCAGTTCTTCCTGAGTCCAGGCCTGGCATTCTATCCACTATGCCACTGAGTTACTCAGATATCTAAAGACCTAGTTCTAAAATTCAAAAATCTTATTGTTTCATTTTACCCTTTCATACAATGAAGGCAACTATCACATCCATTTTTTGAAGTTGAAGTTTAGTTGAGACATTAGATAACTAAATGATATGTCCAGAGATACTCAACTATCTTAGGAGTAAAAATAAACCTCTGCTTCTCCTAGTTGCTGACCTAGGGCTACATGTAAATCCCAAGAGAAACCACAGAGTGCTTCACAAGACAAATGCAGTCAGTGTAATATCTTTGTATAATAATGCAATGTATAATAATAATATTATAATAATCTTTATGACACAACAGATTCTTTGCTCCCCTAAAATATTAACTAACTTTTGTGACATCAAGAGTAGAAGAAATAGAGAAATGCTCTAATAACTTGTATTCCTGCCCTGACATTTACTTCTGTATGTCTAGACCAATGTTAGTAAATTTTTGCTGAAGAGCAATTAGTCATTCAATTGACATTAATATTCTCAAAAACACACAGGATTCTATGTCTGAATTTAAACCTTTCTCAAGGATTAATTTCTTAGTATTTGTTAATAGCACTAAAATATAATTTTGTGTTTTAGGTGTGTTGTCTCATTTAGTTTCATTTTTGGACCTTGAAGCAATTTCAATAACATTCATGACCATAACAGCTTTCACTGAACACCTTTTTGAAATCAATTATAAAGTTTAAATAAAAAACAAGGGAAGGGGAAGTTTTACTTATTTACAGTTTTTCCTACCAATCTTTTTTTTTTTTTTTACTGACTTTAAGCCACCGCCTAACCAATTAAAATCCTGGGAATATAACGCCATCTGCTGGTCAGGGGCATGTAGAAATGTTTGAACACTAAATCTCAGGGTAGCCACTTAATTTTTAAGAGAAACTGAAACATGATTCATCAAGGATATCTGTCAGATTGATATAATTCAGTTTCTTCACTTGTCATGTAATGATCTAATTTAAAATAGATGGCATTTTGACATAATAGAAAAAGCATTCAATTAGGAAAGAAGAGACCAGGGTGCTCTAATCTCACAACTAAAATAGAATGAACTATGCATCCTTAGGCAAATCACTGAACATCTTTGTGCCTCTATTTCCTCATAAGTAAAAAGAAGTCTAAACTTGTTTCTCCTACTAGTTGGACAAAGACATTGGAAGACAGAAATGAGAATTCTTTGAAAATATAAATTCTTCCATTAAATATGTTTGTCGCTATTTATTATTGTTTCATTATTTATTATTTATTTATTCCTTCCCTTTCCTGTACTAAAATTATTCTCTCTTCCTCCATTGTGTAGATGTGATTTAGATATTTGGAAAGCTTTGCCAGTAGAGTGAAAGCTCTGGCAGGTCCTTTAAATCAATAAAAGTTTCAAGACAGAGCCATGATTAGGGTAGGATAATCAAGGCTTTCACCAAAGATGTGGAAATATAAATGGGCACTAATAGTACTGATATTTCTTTAGTACTTAAGTAGGAAGAATAATTAGCTTGAATAAGAACCCAACCAATTATCCACTTCCAGCTTCACCTACCTCCAAACAAGACCATGACAAGTCCTACCCTACCTTCAGCCTCCCTAGCATAATTGTATCCTTTGTTCTCCTAGGTCAATTCTTGACATATTTCTCCCAATTTATGTTCCACTCTGTCGAACCTTGTATTTTAATGTCTGAGATCTTTTTTTCTATATTCAAGGGTGTTTCCCTTGTATTATTCCAATTCATTGCTACCCTCTGCTCCTCCTGCCTGAAGTATGGAACCATATCTGCTAAAACTTTTATTTCTCATCTGATTGTACTACTCTGGACAATTCTTCAACATTGCTCTTACAAAACCTTGTGTTCCAATTTCCCATCCTTGTCCCACACCCTTCCCTAGATGGAAAGTATGTTAAACATGGTAAAAATATATGTTAAATCCAATATATGCATACATATTTATAAAATTATAGTGCGGCACAAGAAAAATTAAATCAAATCAGCAAAAAATGAGAGAGAGAGAGAAGCAAAATAAAATCCAAGCAAACAACAGCAAAAAAAGTGAAAATGCTATGTTGTGGTCCACACCCAGTTCACAAAGTCCTCTTTCTGGGTGCAAATCTTAATCATTGAATGATTGGAACTTTGAATCATCTCATTGTTGAA
Source organism: Sarcophilus harrisii (assembly GCF_902635505.1). Taxonomy (NCBI): domain Eukaryota; kingdom Metazoa; phylum Chordata; class Mammalia; order Dasyuromorphia; family Dasyuridae; genus Sarcophilus; species Sarcophilus harrisii. The sequence goes on along the minus strand of NC_045426.1, from coordinate 290,217,620 downwards.
TCAGAATCAATCATCTTATAATCTTGTTGTTGCTGTGTATAATGATCTGAATCTGCTCATTTCACTTAGCATCAGTTCATGTAAGTCTCTCCAGACCACTATGTAATCATCCTGCTGGTCGTTTCTTTCAGAACAATAATATTCCATAACATTTATATACCATAATTTATTCAGCTATTCTCCAATTGATGGACATCCACTCAGTTTCCAGTTTCTTGCCAGTCCAAAAAGGGCTACCACAAACAATTATGCACATGAGTGTCCCTTTCCCTCCTTTAAGATCTCTGTGGGATATAAGCCCAGTAGAAACACTGCTGGATCAAAGGGTATGCAAAGTTTGATAACTTTTTAAGCACAGTTCCAAATTGTTCTCCAGAATGGTTGGATCTGTTCACAGTTCCATCAACAATGTATTAGTGTCCCAGTTTTCTTACATCCTCTCCTCTTTTCCTCTCATCCTAGCCAATCTGAGAGGTGTGTAATGGTATTTCAGAGTTATCTTAATTTGCATTTCTCTGATCAATAGTGCTCTACTTTAGAGCACCTTTTCATATGACTAGAAATAGTTTCAATTTTTTCATCTGAAAATTGTCTATTCATAGCCTTTGACTATTTATCAATTGGAGAATGCCTTGAATTCTTATATATGTGAGTCAATTCTCTATGTATTTTACAAATGAGGCCTTTATCAGAACCTTTGAATGTAAAAATGTTTTCCCAGTTTATTGCTTCCCTTCTAATATTGTCTGTATTCTCTAGTTCTTCTTTGGTCACAAATTCCTTCCTCCTCCACAGATCTGAGAGGTAAACTATCCTAAACTCTTCTAATTTGTTTATAATATTATTCTTTATGTCTAGATCATGAACCCATTCTGACTTCATCTTGGTATATGGTGTTATGTTCATCAATTCCTAGTTTCTGCCATACTAAGTTTTCAGTTTTGCCAGCAGTTTTTACCAAATAGTAAATTCTTATCTGTAAAGTATGGGCTAGCTCCCTTGAGGGCCTCAGGGTCAGCCAGAGTCAGGATAAATTAAAATCTTTGGTCTTTAGGGGGAGAAGTGAAGGAGGCAGGCAAGCTGCCACACGGCTTGGCAAAATGTATACTGGATTCTGGAGTCCAGAGTCTCCAGCCTCTCTCCAACTTGTCCTGCTGCCAGGTATCTCTGACTTCTCTCCCCCAGCCCTCCAATCCTTGCCTATGATTATCTCAATACCAAACATTCAGGAAGCACCAATGGTGAGGAGAACCATCATCCAAATATATGCTAATAGAGCCATTGTCTCACATTGAATAGATAGCCTTAAGTGCTCTCATGTCTAATTCACAGTTTCAGCCCTCTACACTTATCCCAAAACCTGGGGTCTTTGGGTTTGTCAAACATTAGATTACTATAGTCATTGACTATTTTATCCTATGAATCTAACCTATGCCAGTGATCAACTACTCTATTTCTTAGCCAGTACCAAGTGGTTTTGATGACTGCCACTTTATAATATAGTTTTAGGGCTAGTACAGGTAGGCCACATTCATTTGCATTTTTTTATTAATCCCCTTGAAATTTTTTATCTTTTGTTCTTCCAGATGAATTTTATTGTTATTTGTTCTAGGTCAGTAAAATAATTTATTGGGAGTTTGATTGTTATAGCACTAAATAAATAGATTAGTTTAGGTAGTATTGTCATCTTTATTATATTCACTCAACTTATGTTAGGATTTTTACAAGGTGCTAAGTAAGTGGAATTGAGGAGACAGTGGTTAAATCTAGTTTAGCATTGATTTAATCCTACAACAAATAAATGGGTTCTTAATGATATAATGATTGGAGTATACTCAGTGTGGAACATATAAGGAGGAGCTGTCAGGGCCAAAAAGGACAAGCACACTAGAAGCTTTCTGAAGCTGAGACAGATTCATTCCATCATCCATCTTTGTTGTGACTAGAGGCTCAAGCACAAACCTTTGGAATTTGAAGAGATTCAGAAGCCAGAGAAAGCAGTCGGGGAGAACTAAGGAAGACAGAGAAGAGGTGGCAGGCTGTCCTGTGGAGAACACTGAAACCAAGATCTGCAAGGCCTCCAGAAAACTAGCCAAGCCCCAAGTGAAGGACATGGAGACAATAAAGGATTTGGACTTTTAATACCTGGTTGCATTTGGGGTGATTATATTGAACTGAAATGAAGGCTCCCTCAGAGATCCCAAGGAAACCTCAACAGAGAATATTACATTTTAGAGAAGAATATTACATTTTGGTGCCAGAATGTGGGACTAAGAACCTTTATCTGTGACCCAGAAATTAGGGTGAGTGTAAGAAAGAAACTTTGTTAAGGGCTAAAGTAATATTTCAGCTGAAATGGGACAGATGTTTAGAAAACAGCCTTCTTTTCCAATTTAAGGAAAATGTGTAGAGAGCATTGTCAGACTTATGAGAAGCCAAGGTTTGATTATAATTTGGGAACAGATCACTGAACTTTTAGAAACTGTACAGCACACATCTCCTTGATTCTCTAAGGAAAAAGAATTGGATCTAGAGGAGAGGAAATTAGTAGGAGAGCAAATATGGCAATTCTACAATGAAAATGGACCTGACTCAATTTCCAAAGACACACTTAATACACATAATTTAATACAACTGGCTTTAGGAAATCATATAAGTTATAGAATAAGGAAAAAGACAAAAGGGCAAGAGGGGGAGGATCTGAATAAACTAGGTGAAAAGGATGAAGAATCAGATAAGAATGGAGTTAAGTACAATTTTGAGTGTGCTACTTCAGAGCAGGAGAAATTAGGGCATTCCCCATCCCCTGACCTACTTCCCTCAATTAATCCTTCATGGGTGGAGCAAGAAGGAGAGGGAGAGGCAGTAACACAATCAGCACCTCCTATGAAGCAGCCTATGACAAGATTACAAAAAGGTTAAGGTTAAGGCAAAAAATGAAGGCCAGGATGTATCTGATTTAACACATGCACACCCTGTGATTGAAGAGCTTGACTCTTCAGGTCAAAAAAGGAGAAGATAAATGCCTTTTGAGTTAGAAAAAAATTAAGGATTTGAAAAAAGGTTATACTCTTTATGAGGCTATATCACCTTATGTTAAGATGTTACTAGGTAATTTGGCTTATGAAATCTTAACCCCCAGTGATTGGAAATCCATAGCAAGGACATTTTTAGACCCTGGACAAAATTTGTGGCTTTGGGTGTATCATGAATTAGGTAGCATTGAAGCCCAACGCAATAAGCAAACTGGAGTAAATGTACAAATCACCTTTGACTAACTAGCAGGTAAAGTCAGTATACAGAGAATTCAGCACAGATTAATTACCCCATAGGAGCATATGAATAAATTGCTACTGCTGCTATAAAAGCTTGGGGTACACTTCCAGAGAAAGATCGAGGGGAAGCCTTCACAAAAATAGAGCAAGGTCCCAATGAAACCTTTGAGGATTTTGTGGAACGTTTGCAGACAGTTGTCACAAGAACCATTGGAGAAAATGCAGCTACAGAAATAATGATCAGACAACTGCTTAAGTAAAATGCTAATGAGGTTTGCAGAAGAATTAAAGATGCTCCTTTAGAGGAGATCATAAGATGCTGTGCCACAGTGAGCACAAATGCTTATTATACCCAGACTATGATGAACATGGGAAGACAGGGTCCCTCTTGGCAAGGGACTTTTAAAGAAACTCATTGATGTTTTCAGTCTGGGAAAAATAGGACATCTGAGAGCCCAGTGTAGGTACAGAGATAGAGTGAGAAGACAGGCTGAGAGAAGACTGAAAACCCTATGTCCAAAACGCCCCCAAGAGCTTCCACTGGGCCTCAGAATGTAGATTGATTCAGGGAAATGAGAGGTGGGGCTCAACTCCAAGACTTCACTCAAAAGACAGGGGGCCTGATGGCAGCTGAGCTTACACCCAGAGAGTCTTTAGAAGTTCAGGCCTCTGATGTGCAGAAGAGCAATCAGATAGCAGAAAGGGATTACAATTGGGGAGAATACAGGCTTGGGCAGCGTCCAGTGCAAACAGCTCCAATATAATTGCCAGATGATGAGGAGAGATTTAGGAAGTGGTAAATAGAAGGGACTAGATAGGTGAACTACTTGGAAGAAAGGGTTTGCTTATATTCCTACAAATGAAGAAGGAAACAGATGGGTGGCAACGAGCACCTGGAGAGAGACAGAAAAAGCGAAAAATCTCAAAACAAAAGAGAACAAAATCTAAGAACAAAAATCAGCAGGACTTCAAAACTTGCAGGAATTATTGGATTCCTGGCACATGAAGTAATGGACAATAAATTTCTTTTGGACTATTTCTAGGACTTATGGACACGTATAATTCCTCATATTGATTCATGTTATTTGTTACATCACTACTAGCCTGTGTTATATTGCTATGTGTTTATGTAATTTATGGAATTATGTGTAATACCTCCCATAATGATGGATTTATGTATACCTGTTTTAAGAGTGAGCCCCTTCAGAAACCCACTAATCTGATTTGATTTCCCATTTCCTTTGGTGTTTTCATCTCCCTTCCTGAGATGTCAAAGAGGGCATGATCACCTCCTTTTTATGGTGTTTTCACCCCTTTTTTGAGCAGTCAGGGAAGTCGTGATCACCTCCTTTTTTGGAGTTCTCACCTCCTTGAGAAGTCAGGGAGGTCATGACCACGTAGGTTCTAAAAACAAAAGAAAGCGGGAGATGTTAGGATTCTTACGAGGGGCTAATTAAGTGGAATTAAGGAGACACTGGTTAAATCTAGTTTAGCATTGATTTAATCCTGCAACAAATAATGTTTTCCTAGTGATATAACAATTGGTGTATACTCAGTGTAGAACATATAAGGAGGAGCTTTCAGGGCCAGAAAGGACAAGTGCACTAGAAGCTTTCTGAGGCTGAGACAGATTCATTCCATCACCCACCTTTGTTGTGACTAGAGGCTCAAGCACAAACCTATGGAAGTTGAAGAGATTTGGAAGCCAGAGAAGGCAGTCAGGGAGAACTAAAGAAGACAGAGAAGTGGTGGCAGGCTATCCTGTGGAGAACAATGAAACCAAGACCCAAAAGGCCTTCAGAAAACTAGCAGAGTCCCAAGTGAAGGAGATAAGACTTTGAAGGAGACAATAAAGGATTTGGACTTTAATACCTGCCTGCATTTGGGATGATTATATTGAACTGAAACGAAGGCTGCCTCCAAAGACCCCAAGGAAACCTCAACACAGAGAATATTACATTTTAGAGAAGAATATTACAAACCTATCCAAGAGCACTTAATATTTTTCCAATTGTTTAGATCTGATTTTATTTGTATAGAAAGTGTTTTGTAGTTTTGCTCATATAGTTCCTGACTTTCCCTTGACAGATAGATTCCCAAACATTTTATATTATCGACAGTTATTTTAAATGGAATGTCTTTTGGTATCCCTTGGTGTTGGATTTTGTTAGTGATGTATAAAAATGCTGATAATTTATGTGAATTTATTTTGTATTCTGCAACTTTGCTAAAGTTGTGATTATTTCTAATAGCTTTTTGGTTGATTCTATGAGGTTCTCTAAGTATACCATCATATCATCTGCAAAGAGTGATCATTTGGTTTTACATTACCTACTCTAATTCTTTTAATACTTTTCTTATTGCCAAAGTTAGCATTCCTAATACAATACTGAATAGTGATAGTGATAGTGGGCAACCTTCTTTCACCCCTGATCTTATTGGAAATGGTTCCAGTTTATTTCCATTACATATGATACTTGCTGATGGTTTTATGTTCCTGTACTCTCTAGTGTTTTTAATAGGAACAAATGTTGGATTTTATCAAATGCTTTTTCTGCATCTCTTGAGTTAATCATATGGTGTTTATTAGTTTGGTTATTGACATAGTTAATTATTATAATAGTTTTCCTAATATTTAACCATTATTAAATTTCTGCTTTAATTTAAGCATTCCTGCTTATATTCCTATAATATAGGAATTCCTGCTATAAATCTTACTTGGTCATGGTGTATTTTCCTGGGAATGACTTTCTGTAATCTCCTTTTAATGTTTTATTTAAGATTTTTGCATCAATATTAATTAGGGAAATTAGTCTATTTTTTTTTCTGTTTTCATCCTACCTGGTTTAGGTATCAGTAAGTACCATGTCTGTGTCATAAAAGCAATTTGGTAGGAGTCCTTCTTTTCCTATTTTTTCAAATAGTTGTAGTATTGGGGTTGTTTTTTCTTTAAATGTTTGGTAGAATTCACATGTAAATCCATTTATCCTTGGAGATTTTTTCTGAGGGAGTTGACTAATAGCTTGTTGTATTTCTTTTTCTAAAATGGGACTATTTAATTTATTTCATCTTCTGTTAATCTGGGCAATTTATATTTTTCTAGGTATTCCTCCATTTTATTTAGTTTATCAAATTTATTGGCATAAAGTTGGGCAGAATAACTCCTAATTATTGCTCTGATTTCTTCTTCATTGGTGGAAAGTTCTCCCTTTTCATTTTTCAGACTAACATTTTGATTTTCCTCTTTCCTTTTTCTAATAAAATTAACTAAAGATTTGCCTATTTTTTCATTAAAACAACTCTTAGTTTTATTTATTAATTTAATAGTTTTTTTTTTTTTTACTTTCTCTTTTTATTTTTAGAATTTCAAGGTTGGTATTTGATTCAGGGGGGAGGGGTAATTTGCTTTATTTATAGCTTTTTAAGTTGCAAACTCAATTCACTGATTTTCTCTTTCTCTATTTTATGCAAGTAAGTATCTAGAAAGATAAAATTTCCCCTTATTACTGCTTTGGTTGCATCCCACAAATTTTGGTATGTTGTTTCATTACTGTCATTTTCTTCAATGAAATTATTAATTGTAACTATATTTTGCTGTTTCACCCATTCATTCTTTAGTATGAGATTATTTAGTTTTCAATTACTTTTTGATCTATTTTCCCCTGGCCTTTTACTGAATATAATTTTTATTGCATCATGGTCTGAAAAAAAATGCATCTACTATTTTTGTTTTTCTGCATTTGATTGTGAGGTCTTTATGCCCTAATATATGGTCAGTCTTTGTATAGGTTCCATGCACTGCTGAAAAGAAAATGTACTCCTTTCTGTCTCCATTCAATTTTCTCCAAAGGTCTATTGTACCTAACTTTTCTAGAATTCTATTTACCTTCTTAACTTCTTTCTTATTTATTTTGTGGTTTAATGTCTCTAGTTCTGAGAGAGCAAGGTTGAGATCTCCCACTATTATAGTTTTGCTATCTATTTCTTCACGCAGTTCTCTTAACTTCTCCTTTAGGAATTTAGATGTTATATCACTTGGTGCATATATGTTTAGTATTGATAGTGCTTCATTTTCTATGCTACCCTTTAGCAAGATATAGTGCCCTTCCTTATCTCTTTTAATTAGATCAATTTTTGCTTTTGCTTGATCTGAGATCAGGATGGCTACCCCTGCTTTTTTGACTTCACCTGAAGCATAATAGGTTCTGTTCTAGTCTTTTACCTTTATTCTGTATGTATCACACTGCTTTAAATGTGTTTCTTGTAAACAACCTATTGCAGGATTCTGGCTTTTGATCCAGTCTGTTATCCACTTGTGTTTCATGGGAGAGTTCATACCATTCACATTTATGGTTAAAATTAGTAATTCTCTATTTCCTGCCATCTTATTTACCCCAAATTATACTTTTCTCTTACCTTTTCCCCTTTCCCTCCTCCCCAGTATTTTATTTATGAGCACTACTTGCCTTAATCAGCCCTCCCCCTTTCTTATACCTTTTCCCTACTATTTCTGTTTCCCTTTTATTATCCTAACCCTTTCCTTTTTTTCCTTTCCCCTTCCCTCCACTTTTTTTCTGAGGCAATTGGGGTTAAGTTTCCCAGGGTCACACAGATAGGAAGTGTTAAGTGTCTGAGACAAGATTTGAACTCAGATCCTCCTGCCTTCAAGGCTGGTGCTCTAGCCACTGTGCCACTTATTTGCCCCCCCCCCCTCCCACTTTCCTATCAAGTGAGAGAAGTTTCTCTGGGAAACCAAGTGTCTAGTATTCTCTCTTTGAGCCAAATTTTATGTAAGATCCAGTCAATGTTTATCCCACTCTCTTCTTTTCTTCAGTTATAATAGGTTTTACTTGCTTGTTCGTGAGATGTAATTTCCCTCACTTTCCCCTTTTTTTCAGTATACTCCCCTTTCCACCTCTAGTTTCTTTTTTTTTAATATTATAACAGTAAAAACAAATTTTACATGTACTCTCTGTGTATACCCATACTAGAAATGCAGTTCTGAAGAGTTCTTTTCTTTTTACCTTTTTATTCTTCTCTTGGGTTCTATTATTTGGAGGTCAAATTTTTCATTCAGGTCTGGTCTTTTCATCAGAAATAAATGAAATTTGCCTGTTTTGTTGAATGTCCATTTTCTTCCCTGAAAGAAAATGTTCATTTTAGTGGGGTAGTTTATTCTTGGCTGCATTCCAAGCTCCTTTGCCTTTTCAATTATCAGATTCTGGGCCTTTCAATCACTGAAGGTGGAAGCTGCTAGGTCCTGGATAATTCTTATTGTGACTCCTCATTATTTGAATTATTTCTTTCTAGCCGCTTCCAATATTTTTTCCTTGGTCAGATAATTCTGAAATTTAGCTACAATGTTCCTTGAAGTTTTAATATTGGGGTGTTTTTCAAGAGGTGTTTGGTGAATTCTTTCAATGATTATTTTACCTTTGATTCTAGGACATCAGGGCAGTTCTCTTTGATGTTTTTCTGAAAAATAATGTATAGGCTCTTTTTATCATCATGGTTTTCAGGATGTACAATAATCCTTAGATTGTCCCTCCTAGATCTAATTTCCAGATTGGTTGTCTTCCCAAATAGGTATTTCTTGTATTTTTTTTTTTCATTTGGGGGGATTTTGCTTGACTGATTCTTGATGTCTCATTGAGTCGTTCTTTTTCATTTGTTCAGTTTTGATTTTTAGCTAATTATTTTTGTCATTTACTTTTTTTTAGTTCTTTTTGTATTTGCCCAATTGAATTTTTAAATGAACTGTTTTATTCTATGGATTTTTTTTTCCATTTCACAAATTCTGTTTTTTAAGAAGTTATTTTCTTTTCCAATTTCACAAATTCTGCTTTTAAGGTAGTTGTTTTCTTTTTCTGTTTTGTCAAATCTATTTTTTCTATTTCACTAAGTCTATTTTGTAATGAATTTTTTTCATATAATTTCTATTTCCTTTCCCAAATCCTCTTGCAAAGTTTTCATTTCCTTTCCCCATTTTTCTTCTAGCTCTTTTTAAAGATCCTTTTTAATTTTTTCTAGGAGAGACTTGTGTGATGGGGACCAATTTACATCACCCTTTGGGGCTTCATCTGGAGATGATCTGCTTTTAGTCTTCTCAGGGTTTGAAATCTGTTCTTCTTCACCATAAAAACTATCTGTAATTAGAGTTTGGTTTTTTTTTGTTTTGTTTTGTTTTGTTTTGTTTTGTTTTTGCTTTTTTACTCATTAAAAAAATAAAATTTGAAATCTGTTTTTAGTGCAAGGGATATTGTCCAAGCTTTCTCTACAAGTGGCAATAGCTATGCTAAGTCAGTGTTGACTGACTTCTGGTGCTGGGTGAGTGTGGCCAGGTCTTCTGAAATTTTGGCATTTCCAGGTTCACTATTTATCTTTTGTGTTTATGTTAGATGTTTTATAACTTATCTGCTGATCTACTGGCCAGCAACCAGGGCAGAGTAGCCAACACCACTGTAGATTCCTTCCCACAGATTCTCCAGCTCCTGGAGCCCACATTGCCCCGGGACTGTGCACTGTCTGCACTGGGGTCTATTCTCAGCCTACTTGCACTTAGCCCACCTCCCTCCATGCCCAATTGAAACAGATCTTTTCTGTAAATATTTGAAATTATCTTCTGCTGGTAATTTGTTACAATCCCAATATTTGTGGTTTCTTCCAGTCCAGAACTAATTCAGAAGCTGGATTTGCTAGTTAGTCTGAAGGTTGTGGGACAAGGTCAGAAAAAAAATATGTCCTTTCCTCCATATTGGCACTGCACCCCCATTTTGATTTCTAAAGCCCTTTAAAGTCTTGTTCCAGCCTATCTTTCCAAAATTATTTCACATTCTTCTCTTTTATGCTCACTGGTTCAACCAACCTACCCTTCTTGCTCTTCTCTACACTCAGATTTGCATACTTTTCAGTTCCTTTGGTCAGAAATGTACACTTTCTTCATGTCTCTAAGAATCCCAAGGTTCCTAAGGGAATCATGAATCACTTCCTATGAATCCTTTCTTGATTCCCCTTAAGATGTTAGTATTCTCTTCCTCATTAAATTTTCACATTTTTCTCAGTTTTTTTTTCTATTTGAATGCAAGCTCCTTGAGACTAGAATTTTTTGTTTCTTTTGCCTTTATATTCCTAGCACCTATATGCATGTCTTGTATGTAGTAAACACATAATAATGTTTGTTGGATTGAATTGAAGACTGCTTCTAAACTTAAAAAAAATCTTTTTTCTCTTTTTTTTTTTCTTGGTAAGATAGAAACACTTTCCACAATCTAAATTTAGGAACCTAAAAGCAAGACTTTTATTTTCTTCCAGTTAAGCTAATGAAGTTTTTGTTATTCTCTTTTTCACATAAGCACATCTACTCTAAATGACCTCTTCCAAGAATATGTGAATAAGTAATGTAACTTACTTTGGCCTGCACAAAATATTTATGAAAAGTGTGAAGGCAATTTGTTGCTGGATTAGTAAGAGAAAGAACAGATGTCTTGAAGATTCATAGATTTCCTTGGACTTAAATTTGTAAAACATTTTAAGTGATCATACCCCTCATTTTACAAATTCCCACTAATTTTTTCATGATATGACCTTTTATATTTTGATCATATATACATTTAGAGAATGTATATAGCAAGCATTAACTTGCTATAATGTGTGAAGTTTTGGTCTACATCTAATTTCTTCTGTCCTGCTGTCCAATTTTCTCAGAAGTTTTTGTCAAATAGTCACAAATCCCTGTTGCTGGAGTCTTTGTGTTTAAATACTAGAGTATAAAATGTTTATTTCCATATGTTACATACTTAAATTGTCCCACTGATTGGGCTCTCATTTTTAAATTTTTGGAATTTGAAATTTTATCAAATCAATTGTTTTTATAATTAACACTTTATACTATAGTTTGAGATCTGACATTGCTAGTCCATCTTGGTTGTGCCTTGGAATTCTTGACCTTTTTATTGCTTTTGTGAATTTCATTATTATTTTTTCTACTTTTATAAAGTTATACTCTGGTAGTTTGATTAGCACAGCAATTAATGAGTAAATTAATTTATATTATATTGTCATTTTATTACATTGTCTAACCTACCCTTAAGAAATTAGTACTTTTTAATTATTTAAATCTATTTCTATAAATGTTATTCAATATAATTTTATTGAATTATAATCAGTAAAATATATATGTGTATAATATTTCTGTTTTCTGTCTTTGTGAGGTTGTATTACTAAGACATGATAAATTTTTGTGAAAATGTATATTTCTTTTTATTTCCATGCAGTAATCATCAGTTTACTTTTTTTTGTTTTTGTTTTGGTTTTTTTGCTGAGGCAATTGGGGTTAAGTGACTTGCCCAGGGTCACCACAGTTTACTTTTTAAGGCAGACTTTTTACAATAAAATCATGACCCAGTGAATTGAGAGAAAATCCACTAGGCCTAAAAGATATTTTTTACTTCACTTTAGAACTGGAGCATCATAAAATTATGAATGTGGAATAATGTTTACTGATTAATTTATCTATGATTTTTTCTTGCCAATAGAAATGTTTTATGTAGAATTAGACATGTTTTAAATTTTAGATTATCCTATAAAATTATCTTATAAACTGTATGAAAAGCATGCATTCCACTGTATGTGGTAGATAGATTTGCCATAGTAAATTGAACCACTTTAATATTTTTTGTCCTCTCTGACTGGTTTAAATTCATAGATATAGCCTTTATCATAATACCCATTGGTCCTGACATGACATCTAAGCATTGACTCAGACTTTGAAATGATGATGATTATTGTTAAAGTGTTATTAATAAGGAATTTCCATGTGTTTCTGAAGTTAAAATCATCCAAGCCTGATGTTTATAATATGACCATGCCTTTGCTTTTGGTTTTTATGTTAATTAATCATATCATTCCTTCCTCACAAATTGTCAACAAGTATTCTATGGTGATTTTGTATTGAATTTTTAAGAGAATGTAGTAACATGAATCAGTTTCATAGACTTAGAATTCTCTATTGAAGTGTCATCATGCTCTTACTTGTGTCTTGTTTACTTAAACCTGTTTATCAGAGAATCAGATAAAGATACTGACAGTATACTTACATTTGTGGATGATGTAAAATTGAGAAGGATAAATAATATATTAAACTAAAGTTTCATAACATTGCAGACCATTCACTCCAACCAGTTCTTTAACTTGTCTAGAGAGAAAACTGGAGTACAGAGTTTAAATAATTGACCAGTATTACATGGATTATGTGATTATCAGTTATAAATATATATTGTTTAATAATTGTATATAATTATAATAATAAATTGCTTAATGTATATATATAAATGTGATAATCAGTTATAAAACTGAAAACTTAAAAGAATATACTTTCATTGAAACAGGGAAAAATATAAAGATTTTAATTTATTTCATCACAATACCATTCATGTCCAGAAATATTTCAGAATGATTGCATTGGAAAGATTCCTTATCAGAATCCAGATCCTAGTTTTGAAATTTTATTTCATATCATTTTATCTATCAGCCATTAATTCTGGAAATGAGTAATTAGTTGTTTTGAATTTCACAAATATGTTCATCTTTTTAAAGATACTAAAGTTCCATTGCATCAGTAGGCTTTTGCCTATTTAGTGTTATGTTATATTTCGAATCAGATTGACCTGTAATTCAGCCAATACAATTATCACTTAAGGAAGTAAATTCATTCTGATTGTAAACAGGAAATTTGAGACTTATAGCTGGAATTAGGGAGGCAAAATTTACCTTAACTTATAAAAGACACAAACATTACCTCAGAGGCAGGAAGAACTGATATATCATATATGTCATATATGTTTATCTTAAGTTATCCTTCTGCTACATTAGAAAAATGTGGATAATTACTAATAATGGCTTGTTAATATGGGAGGGATTCCTAATATAAAACCTAAAAAAATCAGGATCCAAAAAAACTCGCAAAATTTGGAATGTTGAGCCAGTCTATTAACATAAAATATTTGAGAAGAAGAAAGTATTACATTTGGATTTACAAAATCATCTGGATCAAGCCTAAAATAAGTAAGGTTTTAGTTCACTGTGGGCTCAGGTGATTCAATAATGTAGCACAATAACCCCCCAAAAACTATTATAGTCTTACTATACTGTATTAAGGATCATATATTTTCATGAGGGAGAGAAGTATTCATTATGTTGAACTCTGTTCAGCAAATCACAAGAATTGTATTGAATCCTGGGTACCACATTTTGGAAGGGACATTGGCACCAATATAAAATAAAAATCCCCCGAAAAAAATCTTCAGGGGTAGAAAGTTTTGGAAGTCAGTATGAGAATGAGAAAGGACAGATTGAGGAAATGGGGATCCTTTTTGACTTTTTCTCCTTAAAAGCCAAGGCAAATCATAAAAGTATGATTAGGATTCTGAGGAGCAGAGAAAATATATGAGGATCATTTGAAGCAATTAAGGATATTTGTCATAGAAAAGATAAAACTTGAAAACAAGACAGCTCAATAGCCATCTTAGTGTAATTAAAGGAAAGAAGAGTGTATTATTTTAATTATCTTTAACCCCAAAGGGAAGAACAAGAATTAGTAGATGCAGAGAAAGATTCAGGCTAAATGGAAGGGTAAACTTTTAACGATTAGTGCTAGCCAAAATTGTACACAAGAGAAGTTTTCAAACAGAGCATTTGGTATAGTTTGGACAGTATGTACCCTTCTACCTTCCATGTGAGTTTTCTCATTGTCAGATTTAAAAGCATCTCATAAACAATTCCAGAAAATGTGTAGCATGGGAAAGATGGTACTTTGACAGCTCATTCAGTAGCTTTCATTCAGGCTTCCTGAATGCTTCCTGAATGCCCTTTGATTTTATAATGGTGCTGACTCTTCATGATCATGCTGATGTAATCCCTACAACCAAACTTGTCAGTCATCCTTACTATTACAATGTTTTAGGTTTGGTATAGACAGTAAGAAAAGCTTGCGTCGTCATTGTTTTAAAAGATAGGCCTGCTGATGTGCCAGCACTGTTGATGCCTGAGATTCTTTGTCTCTGCCTGGTGACCCACAGAGACATGATTTGAAAATGTTAACATTTCAATGTAGGAAAACGCTCTAAATAACAAACCAATGTAACGGCTTCTTTTCTTTGTACTGGGTTTGATTTTCTAATTCTTCCCTGGGAAAATGTATTATATTCCTTTACTAATGAAGAATTGATAATGAATGTATTACTCTCTTCACACTTATTGCCTACCCACTTTTTTCAAATTATAGCATAAAATCAATATGGTAGGAAGCATAAAGGTAAAAGAATCAGTATGCTAGCCCTGATCATTTGAATGGAAACCAGGAATTTGTGTATTATGTGTGAGTTCCAAATGCTGTAGTAATACCATTCTTTGCACTGGAAAAATATGCAGATGTTAGTTACCACATCATGATTTAACCTGCCTTAAAAAAAATTCCATGACTTCCCTATCTTCTAGAGTGAAACAAAAAGACATCAGTTTACTATTTAAAGCATTCTAAAATCTGGCTTCTTCTTACCTTCCCAGTTCCATTTCATATTACTTTGGGACCTTTGAGGTTTTTATAACTCTAAGTCTCCAATCTACTTTCTCTGAAATAGGATAATCAATATGAAATGCTTTGTAAATATTAAGCACTATATAAATGTCAGGTTTTTTTCCTTTTATATTCCTCCCAAAATACATTTTATTAATATCTTTTGTTTCTATGTCATCTACATTCATGAAAGTATCGCTCCCTATGTCAAAAGAGTAATTTCTCATAACAAAGAATAATGGGATTTCAACAAAAATAACCAAGATATCAAAAAGTTCTGATGTTCCATATGCAATATTTTCACAATGAACTACAAATGAACTAGGAGAATTACATTCTCACATGCTTTTCTTTGGGGAAAAGCTTATTATTATAACTTCTCAGCATTCCATTTTTACTATTATGACTTTTCACTATTCATTATTTTGTTGTTAATATTTTTCCCATTTACATTGTTGAAGTCACTGTGTATATTGCTTTGTTTTGTTCTGCTAACTTCAAATTATATCTTTTTATTTGTCTTCCCATACTTCTCTATCTTCATCATTTCATCATATTCACATGTTAAAGAAAGCCAGACTTAGGCCAATATTTTGTAATTTAAGTTGCACATTGAAATGAAATGAGAAATCCACTGATCATTCAATAGTTAACAAAAGGTTTGTTTAGACATACTGTAGAAAGGCAAACTAGAGCACTTGGCTTAGGGTAGAACCTTTTTGCTTCCTTCCAGATAGCAATGCAGAATGTGGTAATTCATGAGACTTTGAACTGTCCCCCCAAATGAAAGTGCAAACTTCATATGGGTGGACCTTTTCATACTTTTGGTGACTAAAAAGAGACATCTATAAATTAGGGAAAACTAGGAAGCTATGTTGAGGGAGACACAGCTTGGAATTCAATTATCACTGTGTCAGTCACATCCCAAGTACAATCATTTGGGCTTTCATTGAAAAACTAACCTAGTTTGCATGAGGGAAAGAGTCAGGATGTTGTTCACACTCCAGCATATTACAATTTATTTAGTCAAACTCTATTCAATGAGAACCTACTTTGTTTACAATTCTTTACTGACATAAAAATTGCTATGGTATTTTGTTGTACATGGTATCTTGCTTTTTAGGCACTGTTCCCTTTAGGTTTATGCCTCGTCAAAGAATTTCTTCGTCAGATAATATGAACAATTTAACCATTTTCCTCCTATAATTCCAGGTTGCTGTCCAGAATGCTTGAAGTGATTCTTAGCTTTACCAGTAAATTAATATGTGTTTGTCTTTTCATAATATCTCCAGCATTGAAAATATCCATTCTTTTCATCTTTAGTAATTTGTTGGGTATGAGGTCAAACCTCAATGTTTATTTGATTGCAATTTGTGGTTTAGAACATTTTTTCATATGCTTGTAGTTTGTAATTCTTTTGAAGAACTGGTTGTTCTTATCTTTTGACCATTTATCTCAAATGTCATAATTCATGTAAATGGAAAGAACACAAAAATTATGAAATTAAAATTACCACACTTAATTTTAGATATAGTTGAGAAAATGTGCTCCTCTACTTTGTAAAAATGAGTGAATATATACTGTCAGAGTATGTTGTTGTGTTGCTGAATTTTATTGAATTGTGTGTTTTTTTAATTCTTTTTAATGAAGGAAGGTTGAATAAGGAAGTCTCAAATGTTATGTCTGGAAATTGAAGTAATATAATAACCTATGATAACTAAAGTTTTTCAATGTTAGATGATGGTGTCTATTACTTTATTCTGTAATATTTCAATATAAACGTTTTCTTAAAGATTCCATCTTTGCCATCTCTCTTCTGTCCTCTAGTAACTTTGTCTCCTCTAATTCCCCTTGGTAATAGCATAATAAAAGCTCTCATTTTGCCTCTTTACAATAGTGAGTTTATAATGTAATAGCATTCTTATAGACTTAAAATTAAAACAAATGTCTCTACTTCCAATGCTAATTTTCATGGTAGTCCTGTTACAAATTAAGAATCCTCCTTATTTTTTTTTTGCCTTTGGTATGTACTTTGCTGGCAAAAAAAAAAATGCCTATCATGTTTAGCTCAATTTCAGAAAAAGATATTTACTAGGACTCAATCCATCCCACCCTCAAGATGTGAAAAAGGCACAATGAAAAGGTTCTTCCTATTCAGGTGACATATATGCAAAACTAAATTAATCACTTAAATTCATTGAGAGATGAATCTAAAAAGGGTGGACAGTACTAAATTGTGGGAAGTCTCACATGTCAAGAAAACAACTTTGGATTTTATTTTATAAGTGTTAGGGAACCCTTGAAGGTTTTTGAAAAGAGGAACAAGACAGCTAGATATAAGCATTGGGATAATCATTTGGTCAATGATATCAAAGATGTATTAGAATGCACAGTGGCAATGTGACCTGTTAATAGGCTCTTGCAATAGTCTTGGGAGGAGATGATGATGATTTACATTCATGTAGCATTAGTGAGAATAAAGAGGAAAGGACAAATGCGAGATTGCAAACTAATTGGATATGAGGAGTGAGAAAAAGGAAAGAGTCGATGATAACACCAAAATACTGAACACTGAAGAATGAATAAATGGCAATGCTACTAAAATAATTAAATTAGAAAGAGGAGGCAAATTTAGAAACCTTTAGTTGGTCAGTAAACATTTATTAAATACTTACTATGTTCCAGGTACTAATAGCTTCAGCTCATCTACAAAGGATCCAGTAGTCCTATAAACTTGTAAAGATACAATTCTGGATCCTAAGGGCTAAGGTTTGAATAAGAAAGGTAGTTATCTAATGAAGCAGAGGAAAAACAGTGACAGAGGTATGTGATTTTTCCTAAACAAAGTTAGGGGAGAATATATAGAAGGCATCAGCATATTTAGAAGTATCACATATTTCAAAGGGGCTAAAAAGAACAAGGACTGAAAAATGCCATTTTTTTTTATATTTAGTGTATTGATAGTGGCATTTGAAAGAAAAATTTCATCAAAGTAGACGGGAACCAGATTACTTGTTTGTACATCAATTTTTATATAATAACATGATCCTTATTTCTAACAAAGGAACTCTTCCACAAAAGTTTGTTAACAGTTTCTCTAATTCATGCTAAAAACACTCATTTCTATTTATTTCTTTTGTTTGAGAAACCCAATGTGAAAACTTCCTCATATGGTACATATTAGTACATCATCTATAACTTACAGTTTAAGTGACATGCCTGAGATAATATGGTTAATGTGTCCGTGGAAGGAGTTAGGCTGACCCTCTGTTCTCAATACCATGTGGTCTCTTCTTGTGGAATTAGCCCTCCTTGATCCATTTGATGGAAAGCTGATCACTCTGTCCTGCAAAGGGAAGCAATTTCATTTGTGGAAAGACTTATAAGCATCAATTGTAGGGAAGACCCCATTCCAATCTCCATCAAGTTACATGCACAAAAGCATGGGGATGGGAGAAGGCAGGGAAAGAATGTGGAATGGAAACTTGTCATCTTTGGCTAGAAAGCAGATTAGATAAGATCAGGTTAAACAGAGAGGTTGGAGACAATTATAAAAAGTCTTCATTGTGAATGTAATAGGCTTTGAAACAGAAATCTGTAGGCAGCAAGAAGTAGTAAAGGCCTATCTGCATGACTTTGTGGGAAATAATCTTGAAGAGCACAAAATTGTCTTCCTTCAACCTTAAAAGAAATTAGTGATTCTTGGGAATGATGCTTGAAGACAAGGTGAAAATTTTAAGCTGAACTTAAGGAGATATCCTGTAGATGGCAATAGATGGCTGGAACTATATACATGCCATGAAAAAAGAGGTGCTCTGGGAGATTCTGATGACAGAGGATACAAGTAGTGAACAAGCACAGATTACAACAATGAATTCATCCATCAGGGAAATTGGAATGGGATATTTATTATTTGTGAAGAGGATATTTATTATTATTTGACCACTTTTCTACGGTCAAAAATTCAAATGGCAAGCTGTGCTGAATTTTCCCTTCTTTTTTCTCTCTGCTTTCTGTCTAAAAAGAGGGATACTTAAACCTTGGGTTTTGAAATTTTTTCTTAAAGTTGTTTACTTTTTACTCAATATCAAAGTGGAAACCATTTGATATAAATAATAACACTAATTGCTTTTGAACTATATATTTCCTTTTTTAAAACAGAGTCTATAACAGAGAAGAACAGGTTTTAGTACTGGTATACAGAGAGGTTCAAAGTCAGAGCCTGTTCAAAAATGCCAAGCTCTTTCCTTGTTATACGTTGAGCTAAATTCAGAATATTAAAGAACATATTCTTTAAGATAAATGTTTTTAATTAGCCTCTTGAAAGAAAGAATTAAATTATGAAATTTTTCTTTTGCCCTTAGACTAAAAGTTTGTCTGAGTTATATTCTACTATTGAATTAGATTTCTTCATCCTGATCATCACCTTTCTCTTCACCAATCCCTTACTTCATTTAAGTACCAATGAAGTTCTCTATAGTGGTAAGATTACAAAGAAATAGAAACCATCTTTGTGGGAGGACAGGGTAGCCTACTTCTAGCACTTACAGGATATGTGACTTTATTTCCTGTAAAGTATGGGTAATGATATTTGTACTACCTACCTAATAGGGCTGTCATGCGATGAGTATATTATAAGCCTTTAGAGTTATAGAAATGTGATATTTTTCATTGTGATAGCATAGAGAAAAGGAAGAATTTAATTATTGTTGCAATCATCAAATCAGCCTTTGAGTTACTTCTTACTTCTCTCAAACATTAAGAAATAGGCTTCTTGAGGACAGAAAGTAAAAAGAAGTATTTTTACCTTTCTTTGTATCCCCAGTTAAGATGGTTCCTTGCATATTTTTGTTAAGTTATCTTGAATATACTAACTGTGTGATCCTAGTCAAGTCATTTAAACTCCAAGGACTTCCCCTATCTTTCCCAGCCAAAAACATCGTTAAGATTTAAAATTACAATGTGCCAACCTGCATTGGTAAAGAGGGCTTTCACACTGGGAATTCCATGCGTTGCTGTTCAGCCAGTCAATCTTGTCCAATTTTTTGTGGACATACCCACAGACTATAGCATGCCAGGCCTTTCTGTCCTCTAGTATCTCTCAAACTCTGTTCAGGTTTGTGTTCTTTCTCATCTTCTTTTCCTTTTTGAATTCAAATTTTACCAGTATTAGAATCGTTCCTGTCTTCCCATAGTGGAGCTGAAAGGATTGAAGCCTCAGCTTCAGTATTTAATCTTCCAGTAAATAGCCTGAATTAATTGCTTTAAGTATTGACTGATTTGATCATCTTGCTATTCAATGGACTTTCAAAAGTCATCTTTAGCATCACAATTCAAAAACATTAATTCTGTAGTGCTCAATTTTCTTTATAGTCCAAATTTTACAGTCATACATTGCTACTCCATAACACTGACTGTAGTACAAATCTTTATTGGTAAGGTGATGTCTTCTTTTTAGTATGTTATCCAAACTTCCCATAACTTTTCCTGCTAACATAATAAACACTTAATAAATGCTTGTTGATTGATTGCTTAAGATGAATCATTTATAGTCTTCACAATATAGCACTTTTCAGACACTGTTAGGAATGTGACAATCCCAAGAGCCTTTGAGAGTTGAGTCCATTTATCTTATCTTGTAATTTCAACGCATTCAAAACACTCACATCCATTTAAGTGATGATCTAGTGGCATAATGTCATAAGTTTCAGATCTTCCAGACTCAGGAGCATCAAATCAAATTGCTTTTAAGAGTTACCACCTATCTGTGCAATTAACATTTTAATCCACATGAAGTAAATTTTAGGAAATATTCCCATTGGCTAAATCAAAGAAAAGATGTCCAGGGGTTGCGTTCCAATCTGTCTTTCTTCAAAGATAATATTTAATGCATTGCTTTCCCTATTTTGCAGAGGTCAGGAGATTTGGTTGTGAAGCATTGCACATACAATCTAATTCAATATCTTGATTAGTTTTGCCACTTTCCAGCTATATGATCTTGTGGAATTTTTTGATCACTTTTTTCATTCTCTGATAAAAGAGATGGCTAAATGGGCAAAGGGAAATTTGGAAATGAAGATGATATTAAAACTAAGATTTCAAGTAGTTTAAAGACAGTGTAAAGTAAAGATATTTTACAGTAAAAAGTTTAAGTCACAGAATCTTGGTTTGAATACTAGTTTTGGTGGCCTTTTATGGCCTTGGGGGAATTTCTTAGCCTCACTATTCCTCAATTTCCTCATCTGAAAAAATGATGCACTAGTTGTTTCAAAAATGTTTGAATTTAGGGAAATCAAGCATATCTTTCATGAATGTTTTGCTCTTTCATCTTATTGTGAGCAATTCGAATATTTAGTTTTAATGTCACAAGATATCAAAGAGAGATTTTCTGTGTACTATTATCTCAAGATATCATTCAAACTGGGGCATCCTCAGAGCTTATGAAATGCTAGCAATCTCTATTAGTGCTTTTTTTTTTCCTCTTTAATTTCTGTTAGAAATAGTCTTTGTAATGACCACTGTTTGGGCAAGTTTAACCTTGCCATCTTGCTATTAATTTAATTACTTTCTTTTTTCAGCTTAAGACCTCTCGGCCACAAATGAGATGTTGGTGTTATGCTATGCTGTTATAACCATTTAAAACATATAATTCATTTGTTCTCATAATCTTATGTTTGATGAATTTTATCAAATGCCTCTGACTGAATAAGCATGTTATTAAATTATTTACTTTATCCTGTTAGAAATTTGAGTGGACACCATTTTTTTAAAATAAAAATCACGCTAGCTATTAGAATTCTAGTACCATTGTTCTTCATTCTTCATTGTCAAATATGGAATCTATCTTCTAAACTAGAGGAGTTGATTTCTTTACCATATATCCTGATTTGCAAACCAGTCTCTCACGCCACTTCATTGTTTTTCTTTTGTTTAATTAAAATTGTTCCTTTCCCAAAAATATGTAAGGAATTTTTATTAATAAGAATTAAAATTTTTTATTATACCATGAGTATCTGATCACTTCCAATCCCAGTGGACACATCAATTGTTTTTCTTTGTACCTTTCTGATTTAAACTATTCACTGTCTCTGTATATTCCCAATTGATTGAGTACTGTTGTGAAATCTTAATACAAGTATCATGGATAAAATTAGTTCTCTTGCTTTTACTATCTCTCCTTTTGTTTGAAAAATATGAAGTAAATGACAACCATGACATCTATCTAGCTAATTATAATCAGTGAGTATGGACAAAATGGATAATTTATAACATTATAGTATTATATGTTTAGATTTGAAAGATACCTTTGAGTTCATTTGGTTCTACTCCCTTTATTTTATGGATGAAGAAGCTAAGAGACAAAGAAAAATGACTTGCTTAAAATCATATCAGTGAAAAGGGACTGAACTGGAATTTAAATTGAATATTTATTCTAGATCCCAAATCCAAAGAAGTCATTTTGAATATGTACAGTGGGGAAAAAAGCAGCTAATTGGTATACTGGATAAATTGCTGGACCTGGCGTCAAGAAGGCCTGAGTTTTACAATCAGCCTCTCTTCGTAGGTCACTTAATTTCTTATGCCTCAGTTTTTCTGTCTGTATGATAGGGATAATAATAACATTTATTCTCCTGGGTTGTTTCAAGGACCAAAAAGAAGAGAAAATATTTTAAAGCATCTCACAAACCTGCAAAGTTTGTAAAATCCTAGTTACTATGAGTATTACTATAATAATAATTATTAAATTGACCTAATAATTTTCAAATCCCCACTTAAGTATTTACAGAATCAATATACAACAACCAGATACAATAAATCATTGAAGAGTGAAAAACTCAAGAAAATATTCAAAATTGTTTGGGCTATATGGCCTCAAATGCTACTTTGACTTTTTTCCCTCCTGGGAAATTGATTATTTTGATATCATGAATTCTGCTGATATGCTATTTTTGTTAACAACTACTTATGTACAATTTGCAACGTGAAGGCATTTTATAACTTGTCACAAATGTGCCACTTAACTTATTTTTTTCTATCTTGTATTCTCTGGATCATCCTTCCACTTAACTTTCTTTTTTAAAAACCTTTGAAGGATTCCTATTAATCCCTGATTATCTTCTTTGTGATCTGTGCCCTTTTGTTGGATGAGATTCCATTCTGATTCACTGGACTGTGCTCTGTAATTTGGAACTATGCCCAAAAAGTTATCAAACTTTGCATACCCTTTGGTCCAGCAGTGTTACTACTGGCTTTGTATCCCAAAGAATATTAAAGAAGGGAAAAGATCCCACATGTGCAAAAATGTTTGTGGCAGCCTTTTCTGTATAGGCTAGAAACTGGAAATCAAGTGGATACCCACCAATTGGAGAATGGGTGAATAAATTGCGGTATATGAATGTCATGGAATGTTATTGTTCTATAAGAAATGACCAGCAGGATGAGTTCAGGGAGTCCTGGAAAGACTTACATGAATTGATGCTAAGTGAAATAAGCAGAACCAGAAGATCATTATACATGGTAACAACAAGATTATAAGATGATCAACTCTACTGGATGTGGCTCTCTTCAACAATGAGATGATTCAAACCAGTTCCATTTGTTCAGTATAGAAGAGAATGAGTTATATCCAGAGAGAGAACTATGGGAAATGAGTATTTACCACAACATAGCATTTCCACTCTTTCTGTTACTGTTTCCTTGCATTTTTGTTTTCCTCCTCAGGTTTTTCTCTTTCTTTCTAGATCATATTTTCCTTATGTAGCAAGATAACTGTATAAATATGTATACATATATTGGATTTAATATGTACTTTAACATATTTAACATGTATTGACTACCTGTCATCTAGGGGTTTGTAGATGCCTATAAATAAGGGAGGGTCATCCAAGTTAGGAGAAATCAGTTACTAGATTTGCCAGTATGAATAAAGCAGAGAAGTCAGAGACAAGAAGCTTGTCTTTATAAAAGAATGAAGTCATCCATGATGAGTGAGCTGAGTACAAGGGAACAAATGAAATCTGTAGTTTAAAGCTTTCTAAAGGGCAACCCAATATCTCTAGATCGTGATAAAGGACACAGTTTCTCACATTTTGTCATTCTCGGTGAGCTAAGAACCCCTGGTGACTTTTAAGCTGGGTTATAAAGGACTAGCAAAATGGCTGTTCATTTTCTTAATGAGCTATAGCCAATGAGCTTCCACACAAATATGGAAAGTTCCCAGTACCTTGCACTGCCTCCTGAATGAGAGAGAGAGAGCTGTGTTAAGATGGAAACAAACATGATTCCTTAAAGTCAACAAGCACTTATTATATATTTACTGTGTGCAAAGTGAATACTTCAGTCTATCTACATTTCTTCAAAATTATTATCTCCAGTTGCAATTCATAAATTTTAGAAGTAAAACTCATTTTGCCAAATTGATCCCTTAGGAGTTAGTTCTTCTTCCCTTTCCTCTGCCCTACCAAGGTCTTCAAACATTTTCCCAAAGAAATACTTAACATATGCCTCTAAGTTATTATTATCTATTAACAGATGTAATAATGATTATTTCAAAGGGGCAGGTAAATGGCAACTGTTGGTTTGACTCAAAAATAAAATAATGAAGCTGGGGAGGAACAGGAAAACTGATTTCTCCAATCTTCCCTCTTCAAGGAAATTATTTTCCTTTAAGGAAATAGATAGACTCACTTTTCAGATTGAAGCAAGCTAGCAATCCAAGTGAACCCAACTTTTCTCTCTAATTCAATGTCTTCTTAACTCCCATCCACCCTAAGTGAGTTGAGGAGATCATATCATCCAGGAAAGTTAATTAAATCTCTTTGATATAATTTTATAGCATGTAACATATATAAACTATTTATTGGTAAGGTATTAGGGTAGTTTTCCAGTTCCTTCCCCACTCATTTTATAGAGGAGGAAACTAAGGCAAGCAGGATTGACTTAGCACAGGGTCACACAGATAATAACTATCTGAAGTCAGATTTGTACACAAGAAGATAATTTCCTTACTTCAGGACTGGCACTCTATCCATTATGCCACTTATATCATGTAAATATTTTTTTTAATTAAATTCCCTAAGGAATAGGACTGTTACAATCATTAAGCTCAAAATGTAGATATGATATTCTGATGACTGCAGTGGTACAAAGATGATTAATATTTTAAATTAACAAAAAAGTAAGAAATTACACAAAAGTTGAAGGTAAAATGTGACTGATACTTCAAAAACCTATATCAAACCCTTATTATACAAACACAAAAATTCCAAGAAGAACGGTTTTATAATATGTTCTAATTAGACAGTACTTTTTTAGTTTCAGTGACATTAGTAGTGGTTGTAGACCTCTAATAATCTTCTTTGTAACTAATTCAGTAAAAAGTAAATGAAAATTCTTCATACTTACATGGAATGCTGTGGCAGAAATAACACATGGCTTAATAAAGTAACCCTTCACATATATAGAGCTTCATATTGGTAATGACTTGATAATGTTAACATCTAGTTAATGTTCCCTTCTTCTTTTGGTTCTTTGGAGCCTGTGAAAGCCTGTGCCAGAGGTAATTAAAGAATGGTTCAAGTGGCATTCTGGAGGGCTTTGAATAGATCCATGGGAAATAGATTGCTCATTTCTTCATTACTTTAGTAATATATTAGAAGTGACATTAGACTTTTTTTTTTTTTTAAAAGCTCATCTTTCTAGTCCACTAGACAAATTAAAGCATTCACACTTGTCAACTCATGGTTGCACAATTGTTAGGAGTATTTTTCTTGATATAATGGCTTCAGGGAAACATGCACAGCACTTGGGAAATTTTTCACAAACCAAATTTTTACCCAAATGAAAGGTTGAGTGCATGTCTGTATGTCATGTGAAGAAGGAAAGAAGGAAGGAAACCAATCTTTTATGGTAAAATATGAGACAGATTCAAAGAATGGAAATGTTTTAAAAACGGGAGCCAAAAGACTAGTTTTTGGTTTTTTTGTTTTATTTTGTTTTGTTTTGTTTTTAAGTGTGATTTGCATGGGCTGAACCATTTCTCAAAGTGAAACTTCAATAGGAATCACATCTACTGGGCCAAAAACTATAGTTACCTACCAGAGGTAGGTTTGTTTTGTTGCGCATTTTTTATTGTTACCAATTCAGATCTTCAACCACTGGTCTGTAATAATTTAGAAAAAGAAGGCATTATTTATGTTAGCATAAATATCACTATATGAAAATCTTACTTTTTAAATTCATTTTCAAATTAAATCCCGTCAAATGATACTATAAAAATGGAAAATAAAATTCTTGATATTCATTTTTCCTTACAGTTTAGGGAGAGATAATTGTCTAAGGTTTGTTTGCTAATTGTCCTTTTTAAGTAATTTGAATGACTAGTAGAGATTTGAATTTATTGTTTTTCAGAGAAACAATTGACTCATGTAAGACATATTTTCAAAAGTTCAACATTTATCTTGATGAAAGGCCCATGTAGTTCCAAGATACAAAATATCATTAAGAACTGAAATAAAGATGATCAAGTTTTTTTAATAATTAAAAATAAGCAATCATATTTGTTATGTTATCTATGTATAATAAATGTGTATGATAATTATAATATTATTATAGTGAAATAATATCGCATAGCAAATAGAGAAATGGCCTTGGGAAAGGCTTTGTTTCAGGTATTATTCTTAAATTCTGACATGTATTGGCAGAGTGACCTTGATCAAATTACATAATCTCTTAATGTTCTAGGCATCTTTATAGGACTATAAAAAGATGCTAGGCTGCATGGCATAGGGAGTCTCCTCAGAATAGTTCCCTCTACCATTGAAGTCTTGGGTTTAGTTACTATGATTATTTTATCATTATTCTAAATAATAAAAATAGTATGTGTGTATGTATATAGATAGATAGATAGATATGTCTATATCTATCTAAAATAGATAGATATAGACATATCTATCTATCTATATACATAGAGAGAGAGATATATATATCCATGAGATTTGGCAGGTATTTTCTCATTTGAAATAAAAATGAATGGGTACAATGATCTAAGTTTGGTCTTTAGAAATAATAGAAGCTCAGCTCAGACCAGCATAGGACTTAGAAGCTTAGATGTTATTATATCTACATTCTTTCATTGTAGTTATGAGGAAATCATGGCCCATAGAGGCCCAGCAATTTTGTAATAAATAATGTATAGCAAAGTTATGTGCAAAGAGAGGACTGACTTGTATGTTTGTGTATTTACATTAAAGTTTTGTTTTCATGTTTTAGGTAATAGACATAATGCATAACATTTAGGATTTTTTTTTGGTGAGGTAATTGGGGTTAAGTGACTCGGCCACACTTACTAGCTGTGTTAATCGTCTGAGGTTACATTTAAACTTAAGGCCTCCTGACTTCAGGGTCCCTGCTCAACCCACTTTGCTATCTAGCTGCCCCAACATTGGGCCTCATGATACCATGCTTCCTCCTTCCAGTAAGACTATCATAGAATTCCCTCAAAAAGCAAACAGAAGACAACTTCAAACAAGGGGTAGGTGAAGGAGGAAGAATGATCCTATCTTTTTTTTCTGTATAATATCTATCCTATCCTTTTTAGGGTAGGCAATTATCAATTCTCTGTTCCTCTGCAAAAAGGAGTCTTGTCAGATTGTTTTCAATATTTGGCTAACATGAGCTAGTTAAGATAAATAGGCACTTGGTATTATATAACATGTAATAAGGTTATGAGGTACGGATGGTACAATGAAGACAATCTAATTTTAACAAACTGCTGGGATTGTGAAGCACCTAACAAACACTAATCACTAAAAGCTCCTTTTTATAGGCGTTTCCTTTGTTCGGGTTTCATTCCCTTTTATCTCTGATATATACATAGTTTAATTTTAACTTGATTATTCTCTTTGGTAAGTTCATTCAATTTCATGTGCCTTAAACATTATTGCCATACTATGAATGTATGGACAGTACCAAGAACATAAAGTAAGAGTAGATGTCAATAACAATATTAACTAATAATTACAACTAACAGTTATGTCTTTCATTAAGGGTTGCAGAATGACATTTAAAGAGAGCTATAGATAGGTAGCCAGATGGATGGATAGATGATTAGATGGATAGATGGATGCAACAACACTATGCCATTATTATCCCCACTCTGTAAAACCTGTGAGAGGTTCAGTGACTTTCCTAGTGTTTTACAAAAAGTAAGCATCTGGGTTAATATTTGAACTTGTCTTTCTGTTTTGAAATCTAGCGCTCTTTCCATTCTGCCATCAAGCTGCCCTAGTGGAATGTCATCATCAAAATGGCCAAGATTGCTTTGATTTTGAATTTATATCATCTAGACCTAATATAGAGTATTATTTATTTGCTGGGAATGGATTGTACCAGACCTATGATTTAATTGGTATGGCAGCTTCCAATGACGTAGCTTCCACCAGTGTAGATCACTGACTACAATGTGACTCACAGGCTTAAGAAGTATCCTAGAGCAAAGAACTCCAACATGCCGAGGTCTCCTTGCTTCTGAGATTTGGTATCATATCCATTAAGCCATACTTCCTCTCTAAATATATGTTAAATTGAATTGACATGATGAATTCATCTGAATCTTACTTAAATTCATTTCTCAACTATTGAGGAAAATAAGCTGAGGATCTTAGGTAAGGGAATTCCAAACCCAGTTCTACTTCTATTTGAAGAGTTGACATAAAATGATCCAAAGTACTTTTTTTTAATGTTTATTATTTAGCACCTAACAGAAGAGGTTAAAAAAAAGAGAGAGAGATTATGATAGAAATATTTGAAATCTATAGATGTTTTAAACTCTGAGTCACTGTCCTTCTGTCAAAAGATGATTTTATTTACATAAAATGCACACCCCCTTCACTAGTCTGTCAGAAAAAAAGAAGCAGCTGCCCCACAGGGCATGGTGTGAACCTTTGCACAGTTTATGCTGATGTGACTTTTATTGCTACTCTTGCTGCTTTCTCAAACTGCACACTCAACACTTTCTCAGATGAATTGTTAATGCTATTGGGCATATTTTCAGCATGGGTAGATTACCCTTTAAAGAAATTAGGCCTTTGTCTAGTTAGCAAACCAACCTGCTCTATACTGGATGATCAAGCAGCTTCAGAAATCCAACTCCATGGCCTGGCAGCATGGGAACTTGCCTAACGTATTCCTGATTTTTCAGCAGACAAATCAAAGCGATCATTGCAAACTACACTGAAAGGTAGAAAATCCTTAGGTATCCTTTTATTGTTAATATTTTTACTGTTAGTAATTTGAAAGTAGTCTCTTAATAAAGATATGATCATATAAGTGTATACATGTATATACATATGTAAAATTTTAATAGAATGCACATATGTAAAATTTTAATACAGTTGTTTTCTGTGAGGTGGGCATTAAGAAAAAAAGATAGGAAGGGGAAGTGTAGAGCAGAACATGAGGCTTACTTTAAAGAGATTAGAGCTGGGGAAGAGAGTAGGATGACTTTGGCTGGGGACAGGATAGAGATTAGTATCAAGAGAGGCAGTAATGCTTCCTTCCAGGATCAGTGATCCCTGGTAAATACAATGAAATCAAAGTTTGTAAGAAGGGAAGAAAAAAAACAACATGTATATATAATGCTTATATCTCCAAACTCATATATAATACATATGTATCACCGGGTAGTCCCTATGTCATTGACTGTCATGGCACAAAGCACCCAATAAATTTGAGGATAGGAGGGACTATCTCACTTATCTAGATTCATTATACTGTGGGTCATTAATTGCAAACATGTTCTATACAATTTTATGAAGAAAAATTTTATTGAAAGTATGAGAATAAGATAATTCTTCAGTTTAGCATCCTGAACCTTGGTTATATCTATTAATTCCTAGAATCTCCCAATGTACATGCTAAGTGTAATTTATAATTCAAAATATGAGGATTACTCCTCATACTTCAAAAATCTTGGTTTCATCTATTGATTTCTGCTGGTTGACGGAGAAGGGTAGGAAAAAGAAAAGGGAAGGGGACGATTTTTTTTTTTTTAACAATTTCTTACTGTTTGTGCTCCAGGATAGCTGGAATTATAATGTCTAGAGCAAATTAATTTGGATGGGGGGAGAACAATGGGCACATATTCTACCCATAGTGGATAGTACTATGCAATTAATTATCACCTTCTACAATTTGGCATATTCCTCCCCCCTCCCACTTCTCAATTTTTGAGAGTTGATAGAAAAAGTTGATAGCTAAATTCTCACTTACAGGGCAGGACCTCTTGAGTGGCCAGGAGCCATAAGAAGTAGCAAAATGGATAAGAAACATATTATCTATATTGACACCTTACAATGCTTTGGTCATCCTATCTTATTTACAAATTTTCTCTTTGGATTATTAACAGGCCATCCATTAGTCTTCCCTTCCTCTCCCCCCTTCAACCAGCAGCAATCAACAGATGAAGATATATTCTCTGTGTGAGTGTATATGTGTGTGTTATAAGAATTCTTGAGATTAATGGGATGTGACAAAGATAGTTTTTATTTTGATTTCTTTAGTCTTTCAATAAATATTCTATAGTTTGAATTGTGTGTTTGCTACTCAGGAATCAAGCTTAATGTACAGAACAGTAACACACATAAATTGAGACATGGTGATTATGGAAAAATTGAATCTTTTTTTTTTTTTGTCTGGTCAACTATCACTCATTGTGCAGTACAATACAACCGTGTATGTGCTGGAATCAACTCATACCAGCTAACTAAGGCTGCTTATTTTCCTTTCAGCACAATCATTTGTCTTAGAAATTGGGAAACACTGCAAATGAGAACTTGATTTATTATTTTGTGGATTGTCTAGGATTAAGATGGTAAAGGTGAAAATGTTAACATGAAGATTAAATTTAAAAGTGTATCTTGTACATTTTTTCCCCTGAAAAAGTGGTTTTTAACATTTATAGCATACCCATTCACACATTGGCATCCCTATTTCCTTTACCACCATTCTCACATTTCTATCTAATGATGAACCCTTCTTCATGGCAGCCTATCTTTAGCAAGCAGGCTTAGCACACACACTTCCAGGCCACTACTATTGTCTAATAACAACTCAGAAAGGGAAAAGGACAATAGGGACAGAGTTGATCTGAATGCCTAGAATAAGTTTTTTTGAATAAATAATACTGAATAAAAAGTACATGTGTAAAATATACTTAGCATCGGCATGAATTATATAATTTTCAGTATTATAACTCTTTATCATCATCAATATCATTATCATTATCAACAACAACAAAACAAAGCATTCATCAGATGCTTAATATGTACCAGATGTTATTCAATAGTTATCAATTGTGTCCAACTCTTTGTGAAGCTATTTGAGGTTTTCTTTCCCTTGCACTTCACATTCTTTAGACTTAAAGCAACATACCAGTTTGCAGGAGAGGCTATAGGCTTTTTATCATAATCTGAGTTTGCTGTTACCTTAGATAATCCCATCTTTTTTTGCTTTATGCTTCTTGTTCTTATTATTGATTAACACCTGTGAACCACATACATGCTGTGTACCTTAGGGCACAGAGGGAAAAAATATATGGTTAGAGATATAAACCTGAAAAATTAAGCTACTTTGTGATCAGATGATTTCCTGTGTGAAACAGAATTTGACTTGCTCTCAAAATTTAATCAAGTCAATAATAGCTAATATGTATATAGTGCTTACTGTGTGCCAGACACCAATAATACACAGATATTCTCTGTCTTCAGGCTATTCTTAGCCTTTAGGGTGGGGGGAGGGAGAGAAGTAGAAAAATCCTACACAAAATCATAGGATTCTAGATCTCACAACTACAAGGATCCCATCGAAATGTAATCCATAGCTAAATAAGAAATTCCTCTACATTGGTAAAAATAAATAAATAAATAAATTTAGCCAGCCACACTTAAAGATCTCAAATCATGAGAAAAGCATTCTCTTATGATATTATTCATTACACTTTTGGACAGCTCTAATAGTTAGGTAGTTTTTCACCACATCAAAGCTAGATCTCCCTCTCTGAGATTTCTATCCCTTGATCCTAATTATTCCCTTTGATTTCCAGTCAGAATCAGTCAGTGACTGAATAAACATACAGTAATTATAGAGGGAAGGCATTAGGACCTAGTGAACTAGATATGAAAGCTGAAGGAAGTTGGGGAAATTAAGACATTAACAGGTACAAATGATGAAAGAAAGCATCATGTGCATACAGTATGTCTAGTGCAATGGGACACAGATGAAAGATGGATTGTCATGTGAAAGAAAGAACAAGTGGTTCAATATACCTAAACTGTAACTGTATGAAGGAGAGGAATGTAAGAAGACTAAAAAGGAACATTTGATGAAGAGCTCTGAATGTCAAACACTAAAATTTATTGATTAGAGGGACATATTAAAACTTTTACATTTTAGGAAAATTCCTCTAGCAGTTGAGTTTTGTTGATTGAAGTAAGAAGAAACTTAAGGTAGAGAGACTAATTTGAAGGCTATTGCAATAGTGTAAGAAAGGTGAAAAAGGCTATGAATTATGATTCTATTTGGGTAAAGAATATATACATATAGGAATTTTTTTATTTAGTTAGTTTTTTGCTCAGGCAATTAGGGTTAAGTGACTTGCCCAGGGTCACACAGCTAGGAAGTGTTAATTATCTGAGGTCAGATCTGAACTCAGGTCCTCCTGACTTTAGGCATGGTGCTCTATCCACTGTGCCACCTAGCTGCCCGTATAGAAATATTTTTTAGAATAGCAGCTAATCAAAAAAGTGGAGTTTGAGTGGAGTCAAAAATCAAACCAAATTTGCAAACTTGTGTTACTTGTAAAATAGTGCTACTCTTGATGATAGGAGGAAAGTTCAGAAAACAGGTGGATTTAGGTAATGCAAGAGGAAATGTAATGACTTGTTTCTTAAACACATTTGGTTTTAGGTGTACGTGGAACATACAATTTAAGATGTTCCAAAGGCAGTTAGTGATGTAATAGTGGAGTTCAAGGAAAAGACTAGAGCTTTATATGTAGATCTGGTAATTATTTGCATACACATGAGGCAGCTGCATCCATTGAATCTAATGAGATCACTAATTAAAATATTATACTATGAAAAGAGAAGAGTCATCTTTAGTGGGCATGACATAGATGAAGAACCAAAAGAAACTGAGAAGTCATCAGACATTAGCAGGAGACCCAGGAAAGAGAAGTCTCATGAAAAGTTGGACCAGAGGGAATTTGAGAACAAACACATATACCTATACATCTATGCACACAAAGCATATATACATATATATTAGTAATAATATGTGATGTGTTTGGGGTTCAGCAACAAATGATGAGATTTAGGAGAGCAATTGACATCAAATGTTGGGATTTGGTCATGTGAAGAATTCACAATGGTCATTCTTTTTGGCAAAAGGTAGTTTTACTTTGGAGAAAAAGTTACAGAAAAAGAAGAGATACAATAAGATACTAAGAGTAGTAAATATGAAGTAGACTTAGAAGAGCATTAGGGTTACCAAGGAAAGAAACTTGGACAAATCCATTAAAGAATATGCCATGAGGTGGGAGTACTCCACTAATTGGGAGACTAAATCCCTAAAGGGATTTAGCTCTCTAAAACTTAATTAGGAGAAAGATACCACACTGAGGTATGGTAAAAGTAGCCGGGGCAGGAATAAGAGGTTGAGAGTGAGGAGAAAGACATCACAAGACAGAATGCCAAGGTGGGTTAATCCCAAAAGGGATTCAGCAAAGATGGTGTGGGCCATAGGCAGATTTATAGGGGAAATTTAACCTCAGGTGGTTGACATATTTTGGATTTTTGACTGGACACAGTAAATTGGGTATACTTAAGGCTTCCACAAAGGGTGGAGCTATAAGGTTGAATTGATCTCTATCAGTTCCCTTCCTTGTTTGCCTCTGGGAATAATCTTATCAGTATTTTAGGCTTTCTCTCCTAACCCCACCTGGTTATCCAGGACCTCACCAATAAGTATAGCTAACATGTTTTTATTTCTTTTTACCCTCAAAACCATAGAAAATAGGTACTTTTATTATCTCTATTTTATAAATGAAGAAACTGAGGTATATAGAAATTATATGGTTTGCCTAGGATCCTACAACTAGTAAGTATCTAATGCTAAATTTACACTCAAGTCTCCCTGACTCCAGGCCCACACTCTTCACTGCATAATATATAGCTATATTTCTGTTATTTCCCTCATTAAAATTTGAATAGCTTTATGATAGGAACTGTTTTTGTCTTTCTTTGTATCCCTAGAATTTTGCACATTGCCCAGCATGTATTGTGTTTAATCAGTGTCTCATAATTGACTGATCTCTCCTTTGGAGACACCACAACCTGACTCACAAGTGAAAAAAAATGTTTGGATGTCACAAAAAATAACTCAATTCTAAATTATAGAAATCCAAGTTCTCTGCACCTTATGGGGAACCATCTGTAGAGGTGATGATCTAGAGGAATCGTATCTATATGAGGTTGCTTATTAATATAGAGAAGAAAAATATTTGCTTTGCTTAGCCTTCCTTTACTGTTAGAGATCAGGAAATTAAACTAACTAATCTACTTCTCTGGGTTTTACTTAACTGAATCTAAGTGCCTTCAATTATCAAAACTTAATAAAGTCACTTAATCTTCATTAAATGAATTCTTTCATGAAATCACATTGAAGCAAGAGTTACATAATGATCTCCTGGACTTGGTGCCATGACCTGCTGTGACTGGTGAATGGAATGTACTGTACAATCAAATTCCATGGTATTTAACACGTAGAAAGGGCTGAATCTTGCAAGTCATAAGTTATGTGTTCTGTTGTGAGACATATTCATATGGTTTCTTTTTAAATCCAAATCAAATTGGTATTA
Organism: Sarcophilus harrisii; assembly: GCF_902635505.1. Lineage (NCBI taxonomy): Eukaryota > Metazoa > Chordata > Mammalia > Dasyuromorphia > Dasyuridae > Sarcophilus > Sarcophilus harrisii. Next base: position 290,182,858 of record NC_045426.1, on the reverse strand, counting down.
TAAGCATTTGCCATAACAAGAATGTAATTTAAAACTTCTTAAATGTTGCCCCAACTTTGAGTAACTAACTCCTACTGTCTATACCCTGAGAATATAAATTCTGCTTTTTTATGGACTCTATGCATTCTAGTGCCATAAGACACTACAACAGAAACAAAGCATCTTCTGAGTTTCAAATTAAATAGAGAAGTAAGACTTGGAGTATCCTAGAAGTAACCTAGTCTCAAAACTTTATATTACTAAATATAAAAATTAGTCCCAGAGTGGTGAAACCGCTTACTCAGAGGCACTCAGAGGCATTTGGGACATATGAAGTGGCAGAGCTAGTATGCAAATCCAAATCCTTGTCCACATCCAGCATTTCTTGTAACCATACCTCTTATTGGTTTGTCTAAAGTAGGCCACTGCATCCCGATGATAATGATTACTTTTTGTTGTTCAGTCTTTCTCAGTTATGTCTGACTCTTCATGCCCCAATTCAGGTTTATCTTAGCAAAAATACTAGAATGGTTAGCCATTTTCTTCTCCAATTCATTTTACAGGTGAGGAAAATGAGGCAAACAGGGCTAAGTGACTTACCCAAGGTCACACAGCAAGTAAGTGTCTGAAGCTGAATTTGAACTCAAAATGAGTCTTCCTGACAGCAGGCCCAGTATTCTATCCTCTGTGCCATCTTATTACTTATAATTATGCAAATAGTTGTCTTAAGAAATTGTCTATCCTAACCACATATTTGGGATAGAGAGAGAAAACAATTCTTTGCCCAATTTGCACATTGGAAAACTGAGTTTTTCTCAAATACATGTGGTCAGTAAATTCTTATTGATAATCTCATTGTCTTAGCCTACACAAACAATATAAATCAGATGTGACATATAATTCAAGACTTGTAATGTTCTTATTTTGTTTTCTGGAGGTCTCTGAGCAGCCTTCCTTTCATTTGAGTAATCACCACAAGAACAGCCAGATGTTAAAGTCCAATTCCTTTATTATCTTCTTCACAATCTAGTTTCCAAGCCTGGGGGGAAGTGCAAGAAGCCAGGCCAGCCACCAGGAGGCTGATGAAGATGGAATGAATCTGGCTCTGAGTCCCTGGGCTTGTGTTTCAGCCTCCAGCCACCACAAAGATGGATGATGGAATAAATCTGTCTCATCTTGGCCCCCAGAGCTTGAGCTCCCGTCTCCAGTCCGCTTGTCTTCTCTGGCTCTGACTCTGGCTGAGGCTCCCAGTTTATATGCTCTCTTATAATTGCATTATCATAGGTGTGATTCTTGTAGAACTATATTAAGTACTAAGTACATGTATTGAACTGGAGAACTATTAAGCACCATGCTAAACTAGATAACTATTGTCTTTATCAATTCCACTGACAACACCTTGTAAGAATCCTTGTTTCAGAATTCTGGCCCATAACAAAGACTAGATTTTGAAAATAAGCATATTAAATATTCTGTGTGTTTTACTTGGCAGTAACTTGTTCAACCAGGAATTCCTTCTGCCACCTTCTTTACTTGGTCTTTGCCAATAATCAAATGCTATAATTTAGTTGTTATCAAATGTAGCATTACAGATAAGTGCGAGACTTTTTTGCAAGTAAATTGGGCTATGCAATGAACTAATTTCTTCTCTCTTCTGCATAGAACATAATTATTTTATTTTTTCAAAGTTACATAAATATCCCCTCAACATGAAGTACTTCCCCACACTGACTTGCATTTGGAGAATTTACTTTACTTATATGTCATAAAGAGGCAGCTAGATGGTGAAGTGGATAGAGCACCAGCCCTGAATTTAGGAGGACCTGAGTTCAGATCTGGACTTAACACTTTCTAGCTGTGTGACCCTGGGCAAGTACTTAACCACAATTGCCTCAGCAAAATAAATAAATAAGTAGATAGATAGATAACAAATAAAAATAAAATGAAATATGTCAAATACAGAAAATATAAAGTTTTGTCAGAATAAAATAACTTCTAGAAGAAAAGTTCTAGAAGAACTGTTCTAGAAGAAAAACATCATTTAAAATCAGCTTAAGGAAAAATAAATTCTAGTTTTTAAATGTTATTTTGGATTATGCTGAATAAAAGTATTTTTCAAATAATGAAATCTTTTGTATCAGCTTATTTCCTCTAAAAAGCTCAGAGAAAATGGATAAAGAGGAAATGTAAGGTGAAATTTCAATTAAGTGGAAAAGACTAATTGACCTATAATTATAATGTTTAACAAATGAGTGGATTTAAATGAAGGCATCAACTGACAATAATAATAGCTGCTGCTTGACTCCTCCAAAAGAGTATTTGTTTTTTGGGGGGTTTTTTTGTGGGTTTTTTTTTAATAGCCTTTTATTTACAGGATATATGCATGGGTAACTTTACAGCATTAACAATTGCCAAACCTCTTGTTCCAATTTTTCACCTCTTACCCCCCCCACCCCCTCCCCTAGATGGCAGGATGACCAGTAGATGTTAAATATATTAAAATATAAATTAGATACACAATAAGTATACATGACCAAAACGTTATTTTGCTGTACAAAAAGAATCAGACTCTGAAATATTGTACAATTAGCTTGTGAAGGAAATCAAAAATGCAGGTGTGCATAAATATAGGGATTGGGAATTCAATGTAATGGTTTTTAGTCATCTCCCAGAGTTCCAAAAGAGTATTTGTTGAGCAAGAGGATTTTTCCCCTGAGACTTTTCCCCTGTATCATTGAATATTCAAAATAATTGTCATTCAAGAAATGCCACAACTCTGCAGAGTTTCAAATGCAAAAAACCTATTAATAGATGACAGATGAAAGGAATTTTTTTTATATATCTGTCCTTTACAAACATGTGACATGTAAAGACAAACTTGTTTGTGTGAACTGGGAATTAAGAATATATCATAGTTAGAAATTCATAGACTATGTTTATGACATGTGAAAATGCTTATTCACGTCAATCAAAAACAAAGTTATCTAAAGAATTATTCTGGCATCATCATGGCCCAAGAAGATAAAAAGAAAAGACATATTTCTTTTTCTTTTCATCTAGCAGTGTTGGCTTTATGTGACTGAGACAAAAGAGAACTAAGATTGATCAGAATATGATTTAAATAAACTATCTTGAAATAACCTACAATATGTTGTGATTTAAATCCAAGGTTAATAGTGTTTGTATATGAAAACCAGGAAAGTATCTCAGATTTAGAGACAGATATGGCCCCCAAAAGTCACATAGTTGAATTCTCTCCCCTCCCTCCCCCCATTTTATAGATAAAGAACCTGAGACTTAAGTAGGCTGAGTGATTTATTTAAGACTAAATGAACTTGGAATTTAAATCCCAACTCTGACACTTTTAATGGCTTTAAGACCTTAGGAAGTCATTTTATGCCCTCTAAGCATTAGTTTCCTTTTCTATAAAATGGGAATGATGATATTTATATTATAACATAGAATTATTACCCTAGATTTGGCCTCAGTGTTATCTAGGTAAGATCCAGGGTATTGGGAAATCAAATTCAGTCAGTTAAGAGAAACACGTAAAAGCCAGACTGATCTTTACAGTTTTGCCCTGACTAATTCTGAATAGCTGTCATTTGTTTTTGAGTCTAGCAAAGTTTCTGATTCTATTTTGCATAATTTATATTCATTCATAAGCTGGGTAAATGTGATCTAGAAAAGAAGTCAACAATGTGTTACAGAATCATACTAGCATTATGAGTGATCTTTCCCATCCTCTGTTACTGTTGCACAGTAACAGGTAATCATAATTTCCACAGTTCTGTTACCACTTTGCTTATAATAGCCTAATAAGGTAGAGCATTATTATTATCATTCCCATTTTGCAGACTCAGAACAATATAGCAATTTGCTCAAGATCAAAAAACTAAGAAGTCTCAAAGCTGTGATCCACACCCAATTTTTTTGCCTCCAAATTTGGCACTTAGCTATCTTTCCATTGCACTGAATTTTGCAAGAAATACTAGTGCTCTTTTCACTGTTTTCACTCTATTTCTGCTTATTTTAAATGATTATGACATAATTTGTTCTGAATGCCAACCTTCCATAATTTATCCATCTATATCACTGGATCTCTTAAGCTGGAAGAAATCTTTTTTTTTTTTTAAATCTTTTTTTTATTATTATAACTTTTTATTGACAGAGCCCATGCCTGGGTAATTTTTTTTTTTTACAACATTATCCCTTGTATTCACTTCTGTTCTGACTTTTCCCCTCCCTCCCCCAGATGGCAAGCAGTCCTATACAAGTTAAATATGTCACAGTGTCTCCTAGATACAATATATGTGTGCAGAACCTAATAGTTCTCTTGTTGCACAGGAAGAATTGGATTCAGAAGGTAAAAATAACCTGGGAAGAAAAACAAAAATGCAAGCAGTTTACATTCATTGCCCAGTGTTCTTTCTTTGGGTGTAGCTGCTCTGTCCATCCTTGATCAATTGAAACTGAGTTAGATCTCTTTGTCAAAGAAATCCACTAGCTGGAAGAAATCTTAAGGAGAATCAGGTATATTTTAAACTGTGACAGTTATCAGGGTAATAAATAAAATAGATTATATATTGGACTTCAAGTCATCAAAATCAATGTTTTGAATCCTGTATCAGGCATTTAAGTAGTTGTGTGACAAGTCAGTCTCTGGGGATCTGTTTCTTCATCTCTAAAATGAGAAAATTGAATTGGATGGTCTTTAAAGTCCCTTGTGGTATGTAAATCTGTGGTGTCTGTTGAGGTACATATATGTAGCAAATCTGTCCCCAAAAAAATAGGAAGGAAAAAAGATACAAGGGGCTTAGTGTATACAAATTACATTTGTTTCATATTTATCTGACAGTCCTGAGGTAGAGCTGTGAAGTGGTAGAAATTTGACTTGGCAAGCTCAGATGCTTTAATTATGCCAATTCTTTTCACTTTGTCCTCTTTCTAAAGTTGTCCATTCCTCTTCCTTTCTCTCTCAAAAACTTAGCATAATGGAGTAGTGGGAAAAAATACCAGACATGAAATCAGAATGCCTGAGTTTATGCCTTGTCTTTCATACTTAATTACTGCATGAGGCTGAGGGAAATCTTGTCTGCCTCAGACAAATAAGAAAGTTGAAAAGGAAAATGATCAGAAGTCCAATGCAAATCAAGGGCTTCTAACTCTAAGTCTGGTATTCTTTCCACTGGATAAAATTATTCCCTATACTAAACTCATAATATGAATGATCAAAATGCTATTTTGTGGCTTTGAACAAATGTTAAATGTGAAAGCAAATTAATTGGGGCTGTAAAATATAATTCTTCCTGAATATTTAAACTCAGGAAACAATTCTATTTGTAATTGTTTAGAAATGGTCTTTTCTAAAAGAGGAAGAAGATTGGGGGGGGGAGGGTAGCATAATTGACCTATCAAGTTGCTTTCTATAATAAGTCTATTGTATAACTTCTTTAATTCTCTGTTAATTTTATCCTAATACTGTCTGTTAAGCTGTCATATAACACTTACTTTTGTATATGGCAAGGTGACTTTCTTATATATTTTAATGCTAAAAAGCTTGGAGTTTGTAATATTGTCAGAAGTTTTGAGAGGGGAATATAATGTATAGCACCAATCTGGCAATTTAAGGACATATTTGTTGTTGTTGTTGTTGTTTTGGTTTGGTTTTTGTTTTTTGTTGAGGCAATTGGGGTTAAGTGACTTGCCCAATGTCACACAGCTAAGAAATGTTAAGTGTCTGAGGCCAAATTTGAACTCAGGTCCTCCTGACTTCAAAGCTGGTGCTCTATTCACTTCACCACCTAACTACCCCCAAGGACATATGTTTTTGAGCATTTCCTCTATCTAGTTCATGTTTTCAAGAAAGTTACAATCAAAGAATCATGAAATGTTTGGGCTGGAATGGCTGTTAAGGATTATCCAGTATCCTTAATTTGATGGATGGGAAATATTAATGTTTAAGGAACATTTATTCTTTAATAAAGAATAAAAAAGGAGTAAGTGTTTATCAGAGTTGAATTATTGAGGTGGATAACATAAAAGTGTGGTTGGTATATTTGCATTCTATCACATTCTTACCTATTTTTTAAACTTCTATAGCCATTGAGAGGTAAAAATGATGATCAATCTAAACATATTTTAAAACTTTTACTGATAAATTATTTTTTACAACATAGGCTTTTTGTAAGGTTCTGGTTAGTTTTCTGGAGGTCTTTGGACCAGCTTTTGTTTCAGCAGAGTAATCACCACGAGAATAGCCAGGGATACAATCCAAATTCTTTATTATCTCCTTTAAAGTTTGTCTCCTTCACTTGGGGCCTAGCTAGCTTTCTGGAGGTCCTTCAGACGGGATTTGGTTTCAGTAGAGGAATAAAGGAGAGCCACCAGGAGCCTAATCAAAGATGGAATGTCTCTCTGAGTCTGAGGGCTTGTGCTCCAGCCTTCAGCCATCACAAAGATGGGAGATGGAATGAATGTCTCTGGCTGAGTTTGTCCCAGCTTATATACTCTATTATAATTATATCATTGTAGGTGTGAATCTTATAGATTAGGTGTCAATCTTGTAGAACTATATTAAGTACTAAGTACATGCATTGAGCTAGAGAACTATTAATCATCATGCTAAACTAGATAACCATTGTCTTATCAATTCCACTGAGTTAACACGTTGTAAGAATTTCTCCAGAATTCTGACTCATTACAGCTTTTCAATTACACTTTCTCTACCATAGATCCTTTGTAACAAAGAAAATCGGCAAAATTAATTGTTATGGTTGTCCTCCCAAGCACTTGTGCGTGTGTATAAACATACACACACACACAACTACCAAAAGAAGAGATATGTTTTATCAATGTCCTCCAGAACCAACATTGAGTTCATCTGTCAAGCTCAAATTTGAAAATAAAAAGAGAGAAAGAAGGAGAAGAATATTGGTTTTTGGTATAGATAAATAATAGATGGTGGTAATACATAGTAAGAAGTAATGATATATAGTAAGAGATTGAGATACAAAGTTATTGGTAGAGATAAACTGTTGATGGTAGAAATATATTTTAGGTGTTTGAGATTTTAGAAGAGATACATAATAACTGTAAAATACATAGTTGGTAGACATAAGATAGAGCTACTAAGAGAGGGTGTGTGGGTGTGTATAATATTTTGATTAAACATTATGAAGAGGAATGATAAAGTGGGAAAAGCACTCAATTTGGCATCAGAAAACCTAAGGTTAGCAATGGGCTCAGATCCTTATTCTCTTTGTGACATGGGTCAACTCATTCATTGAACCTCAATAACAACATATCTAATTAAAATGAGTATAATAATAATTGTATTATCTACCTTCACAGGAAAGTGCTTTATAAATTATAAAATGTTATTTATTATCATTACTTCAGTTTATCCTTTGACCCCCAAAATTATCATCTCTAGTAGTCATTTATGTTACATTAACATGTATATGCATATATACATATATGTCTGTATCATACCCATATAAATATACATAATACACACACATCTTTTTTACAGCTTTCAAATTCACTATTTTGATATTAGGATCAGCTAAGGTAGTTGTCATTTCTCTTTAACATATGGTACAACTTTAGGTCTACTGTTCTTCATAATTCAATATTATTGTTTATTGCATTGTATGATAGAATTTTAATGTTGGGAAGGATTGTTGTGGTTTTTTTAATTGAAACCCTTTCATTTTACAAATGATAAAACTAAGATTAAGAGTTGAAGAGATGGAGACCAAAGTCACAGAACTGGGGCTAAATTTTTTGTCTCCTGAGTCAGAGTCCATTTTTTTTTCTGCTTCTATATAGTAGAGGTATCATACATATAACCTCCATGCCACATAAATGTGCAATTTTATAACACAATATGTGGCCCATGCAGACCTTTATGTATGGTTTAGTGGCTCTATTTCCATTTGAATTTGACAATATTGCTGTATAGTATAATCAAGACTGACAGCCAAATCAATCTAGGTAAAAAAAAATTTGAAAGTATTTATTTTATTTTTGATGATAATGATATTATAAATATCCAAATAGTCCTTTTCTGCCCAGGACTATTTGGATATTTATAATATCATTCATAGGCCATACAAAATTATCAACTTTTAGAACTTTGATAGTGGGAAATTATTGTACCTATCTCATCATTGCCTATGTCTGCTTTAGCAAATGATTTTACAGGCCTTATATAGCCTGAGGGCCAGATGTTCCTCACACCTGCCATATGAGAACATGTAACTAAATGTGGGAATTACAAAATTATGATTTATTATCAATAAATGTTTGATTTGTATATATGTATGTGTATATACACACACACACATACATACATACATACATATAACAGGATCATGCAAACATTTCTCAGGTGAAAAGGGATCATGAGTAAAAAAGTTTAAGATATCCTCATACAGAATAAAAAGGGACTTCAGAACCCATCTAATCCATCCTTAATAAGGAAACTGAAGACAGAGAAGCCAAGTATAAGGTATCATATGTACTAAGTAAGTAATACAGATGGGAATTTATCATTCTGTGTCACCACATTATTCTGATTTGAAATTTAAATGACAAAAAAAAATTGCAAAGTTATTTTCGTCAGAGATACTGAATCCTATATATTAGGCACTGTGCTAAGTCCTTTACAAATATTATCACATTTGATCTTCATAACTGTGGTCTTCTTCTTTAATATATAATGGTACTCTCTGAGAGCAGATTTCTTGGGGAGGTTTTCTGGAGGCAGTCTTAGTTTCAGTTAAAAGTAATAATCACCCAAATGCAGCCAGGTGCTAAAAGTTCTGATCTTTTATTGTCTCCAATATAGCCCGGTTAGTTTTCTTGGAGGCCTCTCTCTCTCTCCTTGGTTCTAAGTGCTCTTGCAGCTTTGTCCCTTCAGCCTCCAGCCAGCACCAAGGTGAATCTGTCTTGCCTCCGAGAGAGGGCTTCTGGCTCTCAATCTCCCAGAGTACTTTGTGTCTGTCCCAGAGTGCTCCTCTCTGACCCCTGGGAATGTTCCAAAGTAACTCATTTGACTTGCTCTCTGAAACTCTATTTCTGCTTCTTCTCCAAGAGTGGGTTTGTGGAATATGGGAGAGTGGGATTATGGGTTTCCTCCCAGAGTGCTCTCTGGCCCTAAGAGCTTCAAGGGAGGTGTGAATTCACAAAGTTACAAAGTTAACTTTGTGACTCTCCCATACTTGTGAATTCCAATGAGTACTTAAATACTTTTTGCTTTTATGAGTTCTCTAAAAGTGTGAACACAAGCATTATTGTCTATCAGTTCTACTAGTACCTTGTTTCTTCTGGCCCATAACATTTCCCTCTAAGATCAGATCAATCATACTGAGCCATGCTAAATTAGATAATTATTGTCTCTATCAAACCTAATGACTTAACAGTTTGTAAAGATTCCAACAATAACAATTCTGAAAGGTAGATACTATTATTGTCCCCATTTTATAGTTGATGAAACAAGTAGAGTGACTTGCCTAGGACCACAGAGTTGCAAATATCTGAAACTAGATTTTAACTCAGATCTTCTTGACTTCAGATCTAGCATTCCAATGCACTGTCCTACCAAACTGCCCTAATTGATCTCACTCTTCCTGTCACATCTAGGTTCCTTAAACCGTGCTTCTTTTTTAGTTTTCCTACTGATTTCTAAACTCACAGTTATGTTTAAACAGATCTTTGGTCTCACTGACCCAGTGATACAGAGTAGAACCTATTCATGACTGCCTATTCTGTACTTTTCTTGTCCATGTCTTTCCATAAATCTTTCACTGGGGATGCACACAACATTCTGAGGATCCTCCCAATAAATTTCTTTACATTGAAGATACCAATCAAACACATTAGTCATCTCCCACTCTGTATCTCCAATCACCCCAAGGTTTCTCATAATTACATTTTGACCCAGAATGTCTGAATCCTAAAAGTGACTATCTTTTCTCCCAGGAAAGGGAGCCACTTTGTGTCAGTTCCTGATGAACATAAACATTAGTTTATCTATAATCCAATTACAAATTCATTACTCCAATGCCAATTCAACCCATATCATTCTCTGTGATGACCGTGTATTTTAAAATCAGCCAGATTCAGGAATTCAGGTTAAGGGGAAATCTTCGATCTTTATTCTTTGTGGAGGTAAAGGGGGATGGCGATAGGAATGTGAGCAACTGCAACACAAATCTGGCCAGCAGTCTCTCTGCCTCTCTCTCTGCCCCTCTCTTTCCACCCACCAAAATCATTCCTACATCATTTCCTATACAATACATCACAACTTGCACAAAGAGTAGGCAGGGCCATTCTTTCTCCAAGCACATATTAATAGAGTATGGTCCAATTACTATTTACCCTCATGTGCTTGGGACCTTAGTGCATCAATTCGAGCTTCAGCCCATTACATCTCCCGCTTTCTTTTGTTTTACAACACAGGTGGTCATACCATCCCTAACTTCTCAGGGAAGTCAGAGCACCCAAGGGGAGGTGATCACACCCTCCCTGACTTCTCAGGAAAGGAGGTGAAACCACTGAAAAGGAGGTGATCATGCCCCCCCCTGACATCTCAGGAAGGGAGATGAAAAGCACCGAAGGGAAGTGGGGGTTGTTAGCAGGTTTTATATCAGCGGTATAATAAACAATATAAATCAATATGGTGTTATAAAAGATTTCCAGAAATCTTAGAAGGAGGGTATGTAAACAACAGTCACACATATGCCTTCTTCAGCAGCCAAGAGATAGTTCAAAACCAATCTATTGTCCATTGCTTCATATGTCAGGGAATCTAATGATTCCCCCAAGTTTTTGAAATCCTGCAACAGTCATTTTATGTGGTAGGGAATCCAATGATTCCAGCAGATTCTGAAGTCCTGCAACAGTCTTATCATTTCTCAAAAAATCCAATGATTTCTGAGGGCTTTCAAGTCCTACAACAGTCTTATGTTTCACAGAATCCAATGATTTTGGAGGATTTTCAAGTCCTACAACAATCTTATCATGTCTCAGAGAATCCAGTGATTCCTGAGGGTTTTCAAGTCCTACAACAATCTTATGTCTCAGAGAATCCAATGATTCCTGAGGGTTTTCAAGTCCTATAACAATCTTATGTTTCACAGAATCAATCCAATGATTCCTGAAGGAAAATCCAATAATTTTCGATGTCCATGAGTCAAATGCCATGACTGCCATGCTCTTTCAGTGGTGAGCACAATCAGCAACAGAACCACCCCTTATTTCTTGGGTCTTCTCCTTCATTTCAAGGGTCTGCTCCATCTCTCTGTGATGGACAAGGCAAATACAGATCATTGGCACCCATCTGATTCCTTCTCCATTTGTAGAGATACAAGCAAACCCTCTCCCCCAACAAGTTAGCCTATCTGGTCCTTTCCATTTACCACTTTCTGGGTCTCTCCACATCACCTGGCGATTATCTAGATATAGTGGAGCCGCTCGCACTGAACTCTGCCCTTCTAGTGGGTTATAAAACCTGTCTGCCAGAGCCAATGCATCGTTGTCAAAAATCAAGAAGTTAATAGTATAAAGGGTTAGATTTAGAAGTTCTCTAGGGTTACCTGTGGCTCCCCCTTTCTTTTCTTTTTGGAGGAGTATCTTAATGTTTCTGTTTCTCCTCTCTATTATTGCCTGACCTTGAGAATTAAAAGGTATGCCAGTGGTGTATAAAATCTTATATTGTGCACAAAAGTGTACAAAATGTTTAGAAATATATGCAGGACCATTGTTTTTATTGCTTGTGGCACACCTATAATGGCAAATGCTTGTATAAGGAATTCAGTGACCACTCGGACTGTCTCTTTTGCTGCTGGTATTGCAAAAGTGAATCCTGAAAAGGTGTCTACCACAATGTGGATAAAAGACAGGTGACCAAAAGATTTATAATGGATCACATCCATTTGCCAACTTTCATTGGGTCTCAAACCACAAGGGTTCTTCCCTGGAGGCAGTGTAGGAGCATGGAAAGGAAGGCAAGCTGTACAGACTTTTACGATGCTCCTAGCTTCCTCTCTTGTTATTCCAAATTACAAACGTAAAGTTCGAGCAGCCTGATGCTATTTAGAATGAGATTCCTGGGCTTCTTGAATAAAGGAGTATTGACCAACATAGTGGGAAGGCTATCTGCCTTTGAATTACCATCATCCCACCAGTGGGAAGTCCACTATGAGAGTGGACATGCAAAATATAAATCTTACCTGGATGTTTTCTCACTTGCTCTTGAAGTTTCTTAAAGAGCTGATATATATTAGAGGCTGCAAATTTTATTTGGGCTGTGGCAATTCTTTGTACCACACCTACTGAATAGGCTGAATCAGATATTATATTTATATCTCCTGGATAATAAGTAAGAGCTAGAATGATTGCATACAATTCATTCTGCTGAGTAGACTGAAAAGGAATTCTGAGTACTCTCTTTATAGTTAAGTCATGAGAGTATACAGCACAAATATTATGTTTGGATGCATCTGTAAAGATAGTTGTTTCTTCAAGAGGAACTTTAGAAACTTTTTCTTCAAGAATCCATTGCCAATTATGTAATAGTCTGGTTATCTTTAATGGAGACACATATGTAAAATTTGGAGCCATGGCTGATAAAATTTGCCACTCTGGGATGGTCTCACAGCACACATTAATTTGTGTATTAGAATAAAAGGTGTATATCTTGTCAGGTCTTGTCCCAGATAATTTTTGAGTGACTCTTTCAACCACATTGGATAAAGCCAGTTCAACTTCTCTCAAAGCCTCTTGAGCTTCTTTTGTAAGCTAGTGTGATGAATTTAAAGCACTGTCTCCCCTCAAAATATCATATAACAGTTGCAATTGATAGGTACTCAAGCCTAACACTGGTCACACCACTGGATATCTCCTATTATTCTGAAAATCATTTAAGGTGTTTAGCTTCTCTGTTCTTAAGGACAGTTTTTGTCCTGTAAGCACCTTAGGGTATACTTCATATCCTAAATATTGAAAAGGAGCATGTGTTTGAATTTTTTCTGGAGCTATGTACAATTTGTAATTCCTTAGTGTTTCTATGGTCTTTTGTAGACATGCTTCTAACACTTGTTCCTCAGATGCACATCCCAATATATCATCCATATAATGTAATAGCATAACTTTTGGAAATGCTTTCCTTACTGGAGCAAGAGCAGCAGCAACATACATTTGACACATGGTAGGGCTGTTTTTCATTTCCTGTGGCAAAACTATCCATTCATATCTTTTATATGACTCAGCTAAGTTAACACTGGGCATTGAAAAGGCAAATCTTTTTATATACTTCTTATCCAGAGGGATAGAATAGAAACAATCCTTAATGTCTATAACCCAAAGAGGCCATTCTCTAGGCAATTGAGTAGGAGATGGAAGTCCAGGTTGAAGAGTTCCCATAGTTTCCATCTGTTCATTCACCTTTCTTAAATCAGTCAACATCCTCCATTTTCCAGATTTCTTTTTTACAACAAATACTGAGGAATTCCAAGGACTTAAAGAAAGTTTTAAGTGTTCTTGGTCAAGTTGCTCTTGTATTATATCTAATAAGGCCTGAATTTTATCGCTGCCTGAGGGCTACTGTTCTATCCACACTGGTGTATCAGTTTTCCATTGGATAGGAACAGGTGAAAGTGTTGGCAGGGCTTCAACAGCAGCCCTGCCTAAAAAATTGAAGTACTCATTTTTAACCCTAATTGCTGTAAAACGTCTCTTCCCCACAGATTGATGGGGATATTTTCAACTATAAAAGGAGTAAAAACTCCTGTTTTGCCTTCAAAAGTCCATCTCATAGGGGCAGCACTAACTTCAGCTGCTATTGATCCTCCTACGCCAGACATGTAGGTGTCTGCTTTAATCTTTGGCCAGTGACTGGGCCAGTTGACACCTCTAATGACTGTAAGATCTGCACCTTTGTCGACCAATCCTTCTAATGGTAGGCCATTTATATAGATCATGAGCATAGGTCGGTCAGCTATTACAGTTGCAATCCAGTATATTCCTGGATTTTGTAGCTTGGAGTCAGAATCTGGGTGACTATCACCAGATTGCTTATTAGGATTCTGTATGAGTAAACCTGATGCAACTACTTCTCCTGAGTGATAAGTCACACATTGTCTACTTGTATTAGTGACTGGGATATTATCTACACATTCCCCAGTTTCCCACATCAATGTGTGGATGGACACTGTTTTGTACGTACTCTCAGGAGGGTGAAATGGTCAAGCCTACTCTTCCTGGAGGCAAGGGATCCACAGGCTGGGAAAGAACAGATTTCACTTCTCCAGGGGGTATCTCAGTTGTCCCAGCTGCATACAACTCTATTCTCCCCAGTTGTAATCCCTTTCTCCCATCAGGTTGCTTCCTGGCTGATTGGTCATGTCTGGGTACTGGACTTCTAGGTACTCTCTGGGTGTAGCAGTGGCTGCCATCATGCCCCAAGTGTTTTTTGTCTTGGGCCCTGGGGCTGGGCCCCTCATCCCATTTCCCTGAATCAGTCTACATTCTGAGGCCCAACAGAAGCCTCTGTTGCATTTTGGACATGGGGTCTTATTCTCCCACCCTGTTTTCTCATTCTGTCTCTGTACCAAAATTGAGTTTTCAAATGCCCTATTTTATCACATTGAAAGCATTGGCGAGTCTCTCTGGAAGTCCCTTGCCAGAAGGGACCCTGTCTTCCCATGTTGGGATCTTGAGAAGTCTGCATCATAGCCTGGCTATAAAAGGCATTTGTGCCCATTGTGGCACAGCATCTTATGATCTCCTCTAAAGGAGCATCCTTGTGTAGTCCTAGTATAATTCTTCTGCAAACCTCATTAGCATTTTCCTTAGCAAGTTTGCCTTATCAAAATGTCTGTTACTGCATTTTCACCATTAGTTCGTGTGATACTGTTTGCAAACATCCCACAAAGTTAGCAAAGGGTTCATTTGGCCCTTGTGTTATTTTTGTGAAGGCCTCACTTTTGTTGTCTTTATTGTGGAGAAAAGCCACGCTTTGATAGCAGCAGCAGCAATTTTCTCATAGGCTGCTATGGAGTAATTAATCTGTACTGCGATGTCTGCATAGGAACCTAAACCTGTTAGTAGGTCACAGGTGATTGCAGTATGAACTCCACTTTGACTATTTTGTTGGGCTTATATCCTACAGAGCTTAGTATATTCAGAAAGCCACAACAAGTTTTGTCCAGGTTCTAGGCATACTCTTGCTATAGATTCCCAGTCATTAGGGGTTAAGATTTCAAAAGCCAAATTCTGTAATAACATCTTAATATAAGCTGATATAGCCCCATAAAGAGTGCAAGCCTTTTTCAGGTCTTTGAGGATTTCTGTATCAAAAGGAGTATATTTTCTACTTTCTTGACCTGAAGAGTTAAACTGTTGAATCATAGGAAAAATGTGAGACTGGAGCTCATTTACATCTCTCCCTTCTGCCTTGGCTTTAATTAAGTCCCTTTTGCAATCTAGTCATAGGAGTGGTTGGATGCTGGGGGGGAGGTGCTGGTGCTGTCACTGCTCCTCCCCCCCATTACCTCTCCTCCCTCCACCCCGGAAGGTGGAGTTGATGGAGGAGAGCCAATTAACTGCTCCTTAAGTGGGGCTGAAGGTGCCTCTTGGAGTGGAAAGTCACCACACCCTTGAGCCTCTCTTAAATCTCCATGCTCTGTGGGG
This sequence comes from Sarcophilus harrisii, assembly GCF_902635505.1. Classification (NCBI taxonomy): domain Eukaryota; kingdom Metazoa; phylum Chordata; class Mammalia; order Dasyuromorphia; family Dasyuridae; genus Sarcophilus; species Sarcophilus harrisii. The sequence goes on along the minus strand of NC_045426.1, from coordinate 290,167,180 downwards.
ATATGGTCATTAATCTGTTCATTGTCTTCCTCCATTATCTCAGGCTTCCTCACCTGGCTATTCCTAGAATCTTTTCCTTTCTTTTATAACTCATAGGATTTTTTAAGGCCAACTGTATTATATTGTATACATAGAATGCCTCAATGGAAATTAAACTTGGACCTTTTTTGTTGTAATATTCAGAGAACTGGTGCCCTATTAATGTCCAGTTATCTGGAGAGATTTGCTCTTCCTCTAACAACCAAGGGGAGTTGCGTTTTAATGTGCCCAAAAGTCTAGCTATCTGTTCCCAAGTTATAAGTAGCCCTTGTCTTTCTATCAGTTTAAGCAAGCTTTCTATAGCGCCACTCCTGAGTGGGTGTGGGGGTGGGGAGGAGGTGGGGATGGAGGCTTTCCTAACATCTGTCCCATTTGTCTATTAAAATACTCACCTAAGTTCCTGGTCACTGGAGACTTCTTCAGTGAAAGTAGGGTCCTTGGTTCCCATGCTTAGGTGCCAAGTGTGATGACTGCATGTTTTAAAATCAGCTGGAGTCAGGAATTCAGGTTAAGGGAAAATCTTCGAGCTTTATTCTTTGTGGAGATGAAGGAGGATGGCTATAGGAATGTGAGTATCCACAACATGAACCCGGCCAGCAGTCTCTCTGCCTCTCTCTCTGCCCCTCTCTCTCCACCCACCAAAATCATTCCTATGTCATTTCCTGTACAATACATCAGAACTTGCACACAGAGTGAGCGGGGGCCATTCTTTCTCCAAGCATATATTAATAAAGTATGGTTCAATTACTATTTAGCCTCACATGCTTGGGACCTCAGTGCATCAACTCGAGCTTCAGCGCATTACATTCTCTATATGATTTAGAGAAAGGTAATTTTTGTTTTCCAAATTATATTTTTTCAGTAGACAAATAAACATATTTTTGACTTCCTGGCTTAGAAATCATTAGTGTGTTTGTTTGTTTTTTGGGGGGTGGGAATTTTTTTTGTGTGTGGTCTTCCATATCTGCTTAATTTTTCTTAATCAATGATTCAATTAAACATTAAAGAGAAGAGGAAATGTTCACTCCACTGGAATCATAGATTTTTGACTTGGTAGCAAAATTCAAAAATGGATTTGTTGAACTACTTTATTGTGCAGACAAGGCAAATGAAGTCAACAAGCTTTAAGTGAATTGCCCAAGATTACATAGCAGGACCAGGTCCCGGTCTGTTGCTCTTTTCCTTGTAATATGTTGCTTCCCCTATGGTGCCACATATAGAAATGAGGGAAAATTTTTAGTTTACCATATGTGGTAATGTGGGGAAACTATTTTTAAATATATTTATTGATGCAAAGTTATTTCATACTAAAACTAATTTCCTTGTTTCAAAACTGATTTCACTAATGAACTTCAAGTTTTATTTGAACTGTGATTTCTTGATGTTTCAGAATTTTTATCTAATAGTAGCATGAAGTAGGAATCAGAAGAGATCTGGGTTCAGATCTCTAAAAAGAAATCGGGTCCTTCCAACAAAGAAAAAAAGTCTTACCTCTGATACATATTTCTTTCTTTCTTTTTTTTTTTTATAAATATATCTATATACTTTGACCTAACAATGCTAGTAATAGACATGAATACCAAAAGAGATTTTATTTTTTTGTTTTTATTTTTATTTTTTATTATTTTTTTTATTTAATAGCCTTTTATTTACAGGTTATATACATGGGTAACTTTACAGCATTAAAAATTGCCAAACCTCTTGTTCCAATTTTTCACCTCTTACCCCTCACCCCTCCCCCAGATGGCAGGATGACCAGTAGATGTTAAATATATTAAAATATAAATTAGATACACAATAAGTATACATGACCAAACCGTTATTTTGCTGTGCAAAAAGAATCAGACTCTGAAATATTGTACAATTAGCTTGTGAAGGAAATAAAAAATGCAGGTGGGCATAAATATAGGGATTGGGAATTCAATGTAATGGTTTTTAGTCATCACCCAGAGTTCTTTTTCTGGGTATAGCTAGTTCAGTTCATTACTGCTCCATTAGAAATGATTTGGTTGATCTCGTTGCTGAGGATGGCCTGATCCATCAGAACTGGTCATCATCTAGTATTGTTGTTGAAGTATATAATGATCTCCTGGTCCTGCTCATTTCACTCAGCATCAGTTCGTGTAAGTCTCTCCAGGCCTTTCTGAAATCATCCTGTTGGTCATTTCTAACAGAACAATAATATTCCATAATATTCATATACCACAATTTATTCAGCCATTCTCCAACTGATGGGCATCCATTCAGTTTCCAGTTTCTAGCCACTACAAAAAAGGGCTGCCACAAACATTCGTGCACATACAGGTCCCTTTCCCTTCTTTATAATCTCTTTGGGATATAAGCCCAGTAGTAACACTGCTGGATCAAAGGGTATGCAGTTTGATAATTTTCTGGGCATAATTCCAGATTGCTCTCCAGAATGGTTGGATTCGTTCACAACTCCACCAACAATGCATCAATGTCCCAGTTTTCCTGCATCCCCTCCAACAATCATCATTATTTTTTCCTGTCATTTTAGCCAATCTGACAGGTGTGTAGTGGTATCTTAGAGCTGTCTTAATTTGCATTTCTCTGATTAATAATGACTTGGAGCATCTTTTCATGTGACTAGAAATAGTTTCAATTTCTTCACCTGAGAATTGTCTGTTCATATCCTTTGACCATTTTTCAATTGGAGAATGGCTTGATTTTTTTATAAATTAGAGTTAATTCTCTATATATTTTGGAAGTGAGGCCTTTATCTGATACATATTTCAATAAAGTGACTATAAACAATAGTCTCTAAACTTCAGTCTTCCTCTCTGAATATGAAAATATTATTTAAATAACTAACCATTTAGGGATATATTATCAAATGGTACAGTAATGTACATAAATCACTGTCAATGTAATATGTAAATGTCTGCTATCATCACTTTACCATTGCACAAAAATATAAATGAAAAAAATCATTCCATCTTCTTCAAATTGTTTATCTTTTGTAGTCTCTTTGTACAAATAAGATTATCATCTTGCTTTCAAATTGTTCTAGATAACTGGCAAGTAGCCTTGCTTGGCAGCTTTTTTATTGGTTAATTCACACAGAATTAAACAAGGTGGACATAGTATGGCCAGGAGCTGAAAGACTTCTCTGAAATTAATTACTCATATCCTAACACGAAATAACTTCAAATGTTTCACATGCGGTTAAGTGAAATGGATCACATATTAACTTTAACTTTGAACTGTTTCCCTTGAATAAACAGCTAAGGGTCTTTGTCCTCAATATTTTTTTCTCACAGTATAAAGTGAATTACATGTTCTTCGAGATCTATTTCTTGCTGAATGTTTCTTTGTGGTAGAAAAAAAAAAGTTGAATTGAGAGGATAGAGCGACAGACTTGTTATCCAAATTATATCCAAATGCCTCAATTTTCTTTAACTACAATTTTTAAAAAGGGTAGATTAATTAATAAAGGAGGAGACAGAGGAAGATTGATTTAGAGTTGGCACTCTGAAACTTATCTGAAACCCATCTTTCTCCATATTCCTGATTTCTATCTCCCTTCTTTTTGTCTCTTTCTAGACATGATAAATTCTTTTGCACTTTTTCCTTAGCCTTTGACACTTTTCTTCCCAAAGATTTCTTTTGAGCCCAGAATTCTCTTAACTGCCCATTTCTCTTTAAAAGCATCATACTATCCATTCCTGCGTCATATTTAATCCAGCATTGTTAATAAAGCTGATTTTGAGGATATTCAGAGAGGGAGTATACAATCTAAAAAATAGAAATATCTAAAGCTTGAATGCTAAAATACCTCTTCAAAGTCACTATATAATGTATTATTCTTCAGCTTATAAGGAAATATTATAACTAGAAAGACTGGAAAACTTCAGGAAATTGTAAGGCAAATCCACTTAGACTTGAAATCAATCCTGGAAAGTCAAAGAAAAGGCTAAGTCTATCTGAGAGTTTGAAACAACTTTGAAACTATTAATTGTATTACCCTAATAGTGTCCATAAAAGGTACCCAGAAAGCAGAGACAGAGTAGATAGAAATTGCAGCGACAATTTTCCAAATATAAAATTCAGTAAGAAATAGTTCAAGCACCTGTTAATAACTTTATTCTGTAGACAAAAATTTAAGTTTAGTTTAAAGAAAAACTTAAGGAAAAAAATAACTAGCAATCCCAAAATAAAATAGACTTACTTAAAAGGTAGTACTCCCTCACTGGAAGTTTTTAGACCTCTTGATGACCATGTTTCAAATATATTGTAAAGATACATATAATCATTACTGATCACAAAATAGAAAATTTCGACTACATCAAACTGAAAAGTTTTTGTACAAACAAAACTAATGCAGACAAGATTAGAAAGGAAGCAATAAACTGGGAAAACATTTTTACAGTCAAAAGTTCTGATAAAGACCTCATTTCCAAAATATATACAGAATTGACTCTAATTTATAAAAAATCAAGCCATTCTCCAATTGATAAATGGTCAAAGGATATGAACAGACAATTCTCAGATGAAGAAATTGAAACTATTTCTAACTTATGAAAAGATGCTCCAAGTCATTATTAATTAGAGAAATGCAAATTAAGACAACTCTGAGATATCACTACACACCTGTCAGATTGGCTAGAATGACAGGGAAAGATAATGTGGAATGTTAGAGGGGATGTGGGAAAACAGGGACACTAACACATTGTTGGTGGAACTGTGAATACATCCAACCATTCTGGAGAGCAATTTGGAACTATGCTCAAAAAGTTATCAAACTGTGCATACCCTTTGATCCAGCAGTGTTACTACTGGGCTTCTATCCCAAAGAGATCATAAAGAAGGGAAAGGGACCTGTATGTGCATGAATGTTTGTGGCAGCCCTTTTTGTAGTGGCTAGAAACTGGAAACTGAGTGGATGCCCATCAGTTGGAGAATGGCTGAATAAATTGTGGTATATGAATATTATGGAATATTATTGTTCTGTTAGAAATGACCAACAGGATGATTTCAGAAAGGCCTGGAGAGACTTACACGAACTGATGCTGAGTGAAACAAGCAGGGCCAAGAGATCATTATATACTTCAACAATAATACTAGATGATGACCAGTTCTGATAGACCTGGCCATCCTCAGCAATGAGATCAACCAAATCATTTCCAATGGAGCAGTAATGAACTGAACCAGCTACGCCCAACAAAAGAATTCTGGGAGATGACTAAAAACCATTACATTGAATTCCCAATCCCTATATTTTTGCCCACCTGCATTTTTGATTTCCTTCACAAGCTAATTGTACAATATTTCAGAGTCTGATTCTATTTGTACAACAAAATAACGGTTTGGTCATGAATACTTATTGTGTATCTAATTTATATTTTAATATATTTAACATGTACTGGTCATCCTGCCATCTGGGGGAAAGGGTGGGGGGTAAGAGGGGAAAAATTGGAACAAGAGGTTTGGCAATTGTCAATACTGTAAAGTTACCCATACATATATCCTGTAAATAAAAGGCTATTAAATGAAAAATTAAAAAAAAGGGAAAAAAAAGATACATAGAAGTTGGCTAACATCAGGCACAATAGAAATTGTAAATACCTTCTTAATTGGATTAAATTATCTAGATGCCAAATCAATCCCTTCCAAATTCTGAAATTCTCTGATTCTGAGTCTGTGATTTCATAAACAAAGAAATGGAAATATAAAAGAAAGAAATAGAAAGTCTTTTCTGCTCATAAGTAGGTTATACTTAACTCTAAGAGGGACAAAGTACTGTGCTACAAACAAAAATCTTTTATATCCAAATTCCAACACTCTAAGTTTATTTCAAATATATGTTTAGGTAAGACTCAAATTTTCCTATAGTGGCAACCAGGTAGCAAGCAGGTAGGCCAATAGGTTTTGGAATCATGGAAACCTAAATTTGAATCCTCTCTCAAATACTTACTATGTGATCCTGCGCAAAGCATTTAATTGATCTTGGATTAGTTTTTTCAGCTGTAAAATGAGCATAGTAATAACACCTACATCTGAGGCTAATTGTGAGTGAAGAGGGAACCCCAAAACTCTGAAAATGCTTAAAGGAGAAAATCTCCTTCAACTCTGCCTCAGTGAGGGACCTCATCCCAAAGGACAGTTTCATCTTTGTTATCTGGATGGGGTCAGCTCAGTGCTGAAACTCAATTAATTCAATTCAAATTCTAGCCCTATCTGAACCCAGCAAGGAGCCAATTTAGGACTCCACCCACAGGTCCCCTTTAGCTAAATCTCTCATTATAAAAAGAGCCAAACTAAAATCCTCTCTTTCCAAAGGTTCCAAACATGCCAGCTATAACCATGTTTGGCACCCCAAGAAGTCTCTGTTCACTGGAATACTCTTTCTGGTGCTATCCTCTCTTTACCCTCACCTATTTCCCTAACCAGACTTTAACCTTACTTCCAATCCCCATAATAAACCTCTTTTATCAATCTAGGTTTATGGGTCTGTAAATTCCTTTACAGAGAGTCTCTGCACTGACAGAAGGGAGTCCCCAAAACCCTCTACCCTTGTGCTGAATCCTAAGGACTTGCAGGGGAGACAAACCCCTCCATTTGGTTTCCTGAACCCCGAACCTGCCACTAGACCTCATTTAAACTCTCTGACCACCAGAAACCCTAATTTCATTTTGGTTCCCCAAATCCAAGCCTCATCATGAGTATCAACCCAGTTCACATATGGTGGCTCTTTGCCAATCTTAGCCATAAAAGGACTACTATCAATTTTAAGAAAGTTTCATAGATTACTTAGTAACATTAAGTCTTTAGAAATTATGGATGTCTACCCATACAATTTAAAATAGTACTCTGAATTTGATGATATTTGGTGGGAACAGGATTAGTGAGTTAATCCTTGATATAAAGATCTCCCAAGAAAACTCCCTCTACCAATGCAGTCAGCATATTTTCAGAAATTAATAACCCTAGAATAGAGACTAAGCCTCAGGACCACAAATAAAATCCAATGGAATTTCAGCATGGGTGGGTGAATTTGAATGGAAAAATATTACTTCCTTATTCATTTCCTTTGTAATCCTATGTGCTTTATTTTATGAAATTAAAAATCTTATTTGTAGAAGTGGCCCCTAGGCTTCATTAACTGCCAAAGATATCCATGACATTAAAAAAAAAAAAAGGAAAAAAGTTAACTAACTAAAGCACATAGAAGCTAAATGACTTCATTAGGGTGACACAATGAATATCAGAAGCAAGGCTTTAAAAGAAAAAGAAAAAGGCTTTAAAAGGGCTTCTTATCTGGGGGAGGGGGTGGGAGGAAGGAGGGGAAAAACTGGAACAAAAGGCTTGGCAGTTGTCAATGCTGTTTTCCCCCCATTTCCAAATGCCTTCAGTTAATTGGATTATTGAATAAAGCTGGTTATTACTGAAAAATCTATACTTGAGTAATGATTTTAAGATTTACTTCTATAGAAGTGACAACTTCCTGTAACTTGAAGAAATAGATAAATAGCAAAAGGGGGGAAGACAATCACTTTTATCCCTTTTGTGAGAAAACTGAGAAACAAGATGTATTTTGTCCGCATCTGAGATTCTTGGATGATAGGGATGAAAGAAGGCTATGATTATAAAGAAGCTGCCAAAATAACTTGGTTCTTCCTGTATTTGAGCACTTTTAGTAGTTTCTCTTTAAGGACACCCTCAATTCATTCCTTGGAGATTTACAATGCTTTATTCTATGTTCAGGGCCCCTCCAACATTAATACACTGTTTCTTTTGAAGAATTTGCTTTCCAGAGTTGAACTTTCAGAACTCAGAATACCTTATCACACTTTAACAAGCCTTCTTTCTGAAAATGGGGGTGTCAGGAGAAGGGACAGCCTGACAGGGTTTGTGCCAGTTAAATCCCAACTCTCAAGGGATTTTTTTTGTTGTTGTTTTTTGTTGAGATTTTTTTGTTTTTGTTTTTCTTTGGTGTCAGATTAGATGTTCAAATAAAGCAGTGTTTGGGGATTTCAAGAGCTGTCTGCAGACCACTTAATGAGGCTAATCCCAGAGCAGCACATTCCAAGTAGCTATTGGGTGCAAGTTCATTGCTTAATTGGTTGAAAAGTAATGCTGGGGCTGGAATGAGTGACTTTTTTTAGTGGGCGATCATGAGTACATTATTAACAGAATGAACAGCCTTAGCAAAAATATGGACAGCATAAACTGCTGGGACCGTCCTTAACATCATCACGCAAATTTGATGCTCAGGTAAAAATATTTATTTTTTCTCCAACTTTTCCCCTCATCTTTCATCAGCTTCTTCAGTGTTTTTCTCATTAGGAAAGGAGATTGAAAATGGGACAATCAAGTACTTTCTTTCTAATCTGTTGATTATAAAGATTTTTTTTTCTATTTATTATCTATAAATGGATCTTTTATGAGATTTCTTTTCTAAGGAGCTTCAGAATCTGATTTTTTACTTTAGAGGTTGTCTAGAGAGCTGTTTTGCTAAAGTAGATTATATTTCTTATTTCTTTGAAATGATTTTTTACATCCTGCACTGCATTTTGAGGCAAATAATATATAGCTCCGTGAGTTCCTGATTCTGGTCTGTACTATAAATAAGAGATATCTAAGATTTTTTTTAAAAGCTATTTAGAAATTATATATATGGTATCCATAATATAAAATATCCTTATGAAAGCCATAAGCAATTTTATATGAAACATTTAAAATATTTAAAAAGTTATATTTGCTACTTTCTAGTTTGCTTAACTCAGTTTGCTGTTTCCTCCTTTAGACTGCAATTCAAACTTTTAAATTACCTTATAATTTGCTCTTCCAGATTGGGATTGCAGTTGGGTGTTTTTTGTTTTTTTTTGGGGGGGGGGCTTATTTGAAAAAGCAAATCTTTGTTTTATCTTGCATAAATTTTCTTTAAATATTAAACCCTTTAAAAAGAGGTCCCTACAGCATATACTTATATCTACTACTAATATAAGGAGACATGGAATCAATTAATACTTTAATTTCTGATGGAGTCAGACAATTATAGATTTAGAGATGGAAGGAACTGAGTCATCATGTAAAACTTCTTTTTGTAGAGAAGGAAACTAAAACACAGAGAAGTTAAATGACTTAGCCAGGTTCTTCTGACCCAGCTTTTATTCAGAAAAAAAAAAATTTGATTTTCTAAGGAAAGTTGTAGATCATTTATCTAGGTAGCCATAAAATTTTTCAAAACTACTTTAAAAAACAGTGTTTAAGGAGATACTATAATCCAAAGATGAATAGAATCATCCTGATATATGTCCTGTCAAAGCAATTTTATGCTTTTTAGCTGAAGAGACAGATATCCTCAACATTTCCTTGGATGTCAAATTTTTGTATAGAACTTGAAATAAAGTGGTTTAAAGCATCTGAAAGGAAATTTGATTTAGAGGTTAGAGTAAACCAAAAACATAATTTATTAGGCCCTTTCTAGGAAATAATTTGGAAGATACAGTTTCTATTTGGAGCTACTGAACAAAGGCAATGGAAGCATTTCTGCAGTGTGTTAAGTATGTTTGGTGAAACAAATTATACATTAGCAGTAATGCTCTAATATCTGTAGTATATCTTATTTTTCTGCTATATGCTGCATGATTTTTAAAATAAACATCAAAATTGAATTTGAATGACAATAAATTTCCCCCATCATTTTTTTTTCTTCTTTGATCCTGAAACATGAATGGATAGTGTTCTAATAATTGTTAATCAAATTAATTATGATTAATTATAATTTATTAATTATAATTATAATTAATTATAAACCTTATTGCAAATATAGTTGGTTAACAACCAAATGGCTTTTTATTTGTGAGATACTGTCTTGGAAGTGTCGGTACAATAAATGTAAATTTATAGTCATGAGCCCCAGATTCACATTCAGATTTTGTGGCACCCCACTGGACTTTAATTACACTAGCTGTAAAAGTAGAGATGAATTACTAACTTCTAAAGTCCTACCTGACTCCATATCTATGGAACTGCTAAATGAAAAATTAATCTATTTTTAACTCACATATTAAAAGATATAGCTCTTAAATAGTGATTATTCTACAAATTAATTTATGAAAACGAGAGTTTTCCATGTGGCCATAAGGTTTAATAAAAAATTCTAAAAGTATATTTTGAAAAATATAAGTCAATGTTCATAGTACTACAGAGTCCTTACAGATCTCAAATCATATCTATTTTAATAGTTTTTCAAATGTCTTCATGATTTTTTTAAAAGCTTCACTATCTCCTTTGTCATAGATCCCTTTTTTTTCTTCTTTCCTCTTTATAAAAATATCTGGAATTCTGCCCCAATCTCATACTGTAATTATAAAGAGAAAGGAGGGGGATACTTTAATAGTAATATAGGTTTCAGAAAAAAGGAAGATGATATTATCATGCCAAGGACCAAATTGAATGCAGATGTGCTTTTCATTCCAGTCACACTGTTGCAAGACATTGTGTTTTACCTTAGTCATTGCAAATAAGGAATATTGAATTCATTTCTGGCCACTATATTTCATTGACTAGATAAAGGACATCCAAAGGAAGATGATTAGGCTTGAGGGTGGGAAGAAGTTGTGGGGGAGACTAGAGTTGGTGCTGTGTAAACACTTTTTAAAGGAATTGGGAATATTTGGCTTAGAGAAGAGAAAAAGGATAGGGAGAAATGCTTAGATTTCTTTTGGTATTCAAAGAGCTAACATGTCAAGAAGAAATTAGACTTGATTCCCTTTCACCTGAAAGGGAGGATATAGAATCATTGATTGAAAAATATAGGAGGATCTCTTACTTAAGGAAAAACTTGGTAATAATCAGAGCTGTTCAGCAATAGAATGAGATAATTCAAAAGGTTCTGAGTTCTATTTTGCTAGAGGTCTTCAGATAATCATAGTGGTAGTAGTTGAAATAGAAGGAGAAGAGATCACAGGATGAGGAGGGAAAAAAAATTAAAGGAGAAAGTTTGCAGAGCTTACCAAATATCTCATTTTATCTTTGTAACAATCTTAGGAGGTACTATTATTTTCTCCATATTACAGATGAGTAAATTGAATAAAGTAGAAGTTATATGACTTGCCCTGGATCACACAGGTAGTAAGTAGATGATGCAGGATTTGAATTCACGTATTCCTTACTCCAGGTAAGGAATTTGATCCATTGTGTAACCTAAGGGCCATAGATGTAGTTTGAATGTAAAAGATTTGTATGGAGGGAATTTTTATTTAAATGTAGTTTGGATGTCAGTAGTTCTGTAAAGCAGGTTTACCTCCTCAAAACTATTTTTGTTTTGTGACTGTTCATTTAAGGAATTGAATTAAATGAAGAGTAAGGGAAGGTGAATCACACTAATTCAATTTTGAATTATATTCTTTTTAGAATTGAAGGTCACTATGAGACAGGCTTGTATGGCATTACTCTTATTAATATCCCTACTAGGCATACTCCAGATTTGGGATTAAAATAGAACTAATGAAGCCTTTTCTCCACTGTGAAATACCCCCCAATGGAATCACAATTTAGCTTAATCTAAGATGATACCATTTGAGCCACACCAGAATTGAGGTTTCCTTGAAAGTTAAGAGAGTGAAGCATTATTAATCTGACAGTTTTCCATCTTCTTTTTATTATTTGCCCACACCTCCATTTATCACTCAATACATAGTTTCCCCCAGAGCCAACCTTTGCTGATGAAAGCCAGATTTTTTAAAAGAAAAATATACATTCCCTCTCCTTTTCCCTGAGGTACAGAAAGAAAAGTATTTCAAGTGACCAAGAAGGGAAGTTTTACATTATTTCTGCCAGTAGATATTATCAGTAAAAGATTTCAATGTCTGGAGGAAATCATGGTCTATTAATAGTTTAATTTAAAAAACCTGTTATCAAGATAGACTTCATCTGTTTTCTATTGAGTTGTTTCTTGGTTCCAAAGATGTAGGGCTTCCCTTTGTCCTCTGAATCAATAACAAGATTAAAATATTCAGCTTACAAATAGAACAATGAATATTTACTTTTCTATGTGAATGGATGATTAATTTTGTCATAAAAGTTAGGTAGATAAATGGTGACTCTCTTCTTTATATGTGTCATCACTAAATTCTGATAGTGTGGTGCAATGGTTAAAACTACTTCTGTGCTCCTTAAAGTTCCTTAAAATCAATGACACACAAAAACACACAATAAGTGTGTTTTGCTATAGCTTTAAGATGAATGCAGCCTTCAGCTTTATAAGCCCTAAGAATAATCTCAGTCAGTCAAGGGGAGATTTAAATATAGACGCACGTGTATGTATGTGTGTATGTATGGCATACATATATGTGTGTGTTTCTTGTATATGATCAAATAAAATCATTGTTCAGCTAATTTGGCCATTTTGACCATCCTCACAATGGATTCCCCTAAAATACCAAAGCTACAGCAATGATCAAGATTGTGAAGAGAACATTTCAGCTTTCTTTTGAACCTATTTACTCCAGTATAGAAATAATCTTAGTCATTTGTACTAGGTTATGATGAACTGATAACAGTTAACATTTCATAATACTTTAAGGTTTCTATCTCCAGATTAAAAAAAAAAAAAACATTACTTGATGACTGTCTGTGGCAAAGAATCTAAAGTAAGGGTTTATAAGGGATTTCTAATTTAGTATTTTTCAATGTCAAGTTAAGGATATACTCATCTATATAGATTGTATAATTGGCCTGTGTTTCCCATGTTATGTTATCTCTCAGGAAGGTTTATATAAGACACATAAAAAGTGAATAATCCCATTGATAATCACTTAAGAAATACAATTCTTAGTAATGTGGAAGGTTAGACCTTGCCCCATCAGATGATATTAAAATCATTGTACAAGTACTGATTGGCTTTAAATATTAAATTTATGCTTTTGGGTGGGAAAAACCAGTCCTCCTTCATAGGTCTACAAAATGAAACCTGCTTTGTTTTTTCCTCTCAGTTCAAGTACTATTTACTTAGCTGTCAGAGAAATTGTTATGGTCAGTTAGATTTGGCTGATGGAGCATTCCCTAGTCATTCTTTTCTCTACCTATCAGAAAGACCCAAGATGAGAAGTTATCCATTTGAATCCTGAATTTTCCATTTTGTATTTGCTGCTGCTTCTGGATATTCCATGTTTTCTACTATGCTTATTTCTCTTTGTACCCAAATTCTGTCGCTGGGTAAGTACAGTGAACTAATTTTCTGATCTCAAAGAAATAATAAGAAATGTCAAATAATGTGAGTAGTAAGAAAACTTGGGTTATTTTCTCAGTTCTAACATTAATCATGTGACTCTAAATGAGTCACTAAGCTTACCTTAATCTCAGGAAAATGTAGATGATGATATTTATTCAAAACTTGCTTGTTAATTGGGTTTGTTTTTAGACTCTCAGGTTTTAGAATTCTTATGGGAGTTGCATTAGCATTTGCTAATCCTAACATATTCCTACCCATATAACAATTTTTATTTACTCTTTTACCATTGGAGGAAGGGGAAGGAAAAAATATATATTTCTAACTTCTTTGTCACAAGATATCCCATTCTTGCACCCAAGAAGATTTATGACTATCCTCTTCTTAGCACAAGCCATTCTGAATATCCCATCTTTCTTATTGGCAGCACTGCAAATGTTATGAACTTTAGATAATTAGCTAATCTTAATGCCATTTGAAACCTTTCTCAAATAAGATTAATACATTAGGCATGTTCTAGGTTACTAAAGAGACTGGTCAGATTTCTTTTTATAAATTGTTGATTCATTCAAATCTCCTTATGAGCCTGGTGCCATATCATCAGGGTAGTTGGTGATTAACCTCCTTTTATGTCTGTCTAGACATAATCTCATCTTCATAGAACTTCTCAGTTTTCAATGAGTTTTCTTATGTATTTTCCCATTTGATACTTAGAACACTTCTGTGAGGAAAATATAATAGATTTTGTCATCATAGGTTTTAGAAATGGAAGAGAACTTGGAAGCCATTCAGTCCAGCAGCCTCATTTTATAGTGGAGAAAACAGGCCCAGGGTGGCAAAGTACAAATGTCTTTTCTTGTGAACCTATTTGTTCAAACTATATAGAAATCTTATTTGTTTTATGTCATAATGGGTTGATAACAGATAACATTTTGTACTGCTTTAAAGTTCCTAACTCCAAATAATAAAGTATTACTTGATGATTATGGCAAAAATATTTGAAGTAGTTTATGAAAGACTTCTAATTTAGTATTGTTCAAGGTAAAGTTGAGAGGGATATATTGTTCAGGAATATATTGTTGGCTTTTACTTTCCATGTTGTGTTATCTCTCAGGAATCTTTATATGATCTAAAGGGCACATATAAAATAAGTAATCCCAATAATGGTCACTTAAGAAATGAAATTCTTATTTATGTGGGAATCTCATGGGGTGGTATTAAAAGCATTGCATAACCATTGATTAGCTTTACATTTTTAATCTAAACCTTTGGGTAGGAAAAACCAGTTCTCCTCCACAGGTCTATAAAATGAAATCTTTCATGGATTGCCTTACTTCATTTTATCTCTCTCAGTTCAAGTACTACTTACTTAGCTATCAAAAAAATTGTTATGGTCAATTAGACTTGGCTGATGGAGCATTCCCCAGCCACTCTGTTCTCTACTTACCAAAAGGACCTGAGATGGAATGTTATCCATTTGAGCCCTGGGTATTTCATTTTGTATTTGCTGCTTCAGGCTATTCCACATTTTCTATGACATATTAAGCCTATTTTTCTTTGTACCCAAACTCTGTCCCTAAGTACAGTGAACTAATTTTCAACATTTCAAAGAAATATGAATTTGTCATAATTTAATGATGTGAGTAATAAGAAAATGGGTTATTGTTTCACCTCTACTAATTTTTTTGTGATTCTGAGTCACTAAATTTTCCTTGCTGTAGAAGGAAATGACAAACCACCCAACAACAACAGAACTTTCCTTAATCTCAGGAAATGATAATATTTGTCCAACTAAAGGTTTTTCTGAGGATAGATGAGATCAATAGCATGTGAACAATAGCTATATGGGTGCATTTGTTTTCTCAGCAATAGTTGACTGAATATATTATTTTATAGGCACCATTCCAGGTAATTAAAATTAAACTTCCCTTGTCTTCCAAAAGTTGATATTTTATTGGGGGTGGAGGGAATTACACACACACACATAAATATAAAATACAAAGAAAATAGAAAGTATTTTCAGACAGCATTAGCAAAGAAGAATATCAATATGTTCCTCACTCACGTACATATCATATATATGTAACTCATGGCAGTTGAGTTGAACCTTGGAGAAAGCAAGAAAATTTTTGAGGCAAAATTTAGGAGAGACTGCATTTAAATTGCGTGGTACTACCTGTACAAAACTAAGAAGATTGGCTCTTCCAAGAGGCCTTCCAATCTATCCCATAGTTGAACCTTTCTTCCCCAATTAGCATGTGAACTCCTTGGAGAACAAGGACTGTCTCGTCTTTTTTCTGTTTTTATACCCAGTATTTAGCACAAGTTTGACACAAAGTTAGCATGTATCAAATGCTTTTTCATCCTTAATTTTTCTGTATGTCAGTTATAATTTGTTTTCAGTGACATTCAGAAGGAAAAGAAAAAACAGTTAACTAAAAATTATGATTATTATTTGTGATCAACTAAAATCAAACAAAAAAATTCCTCACCCAGATATAAGTGTTATTGACTCAGATTATTTGGACACTTTCTATTGCATACTAAATTACAAAAAAAAAAAAAGTTTGACATTTTATGTCAGGGAAAATATGCTAAAACATTTCTAACAATACTAATAGTATTTGGGTTTTGTTTATTGAAGGTTTTTTTTTTTTATTTGAGTGTTTATATTTAAAGTAATTGATATTTCCTTTCTATTTTTGAAGTACTTGCCTTTTATTTAAGAAAATTGCCGAATTTGATAAATTGTGTTTTTTCCATCTTTTCTTTTCAGGCTCAGAAATCCTGGATAGAAAGAGCATTTTATAAGCGAGAATGTGTTCATATAATACCCAGCACCAAAGACCCCCATAGGTAATCTTACTTTTCTCTATTCCTGTCCAGAAAATGAAATTATAATTAGGGAAGTCTGACTACAAAGATAATGACTGCAGTTTATAAGGGAACCACTATCAAATTAAAGATAGTGTTATAGTTGAACCTGTCTGAGTGGATTTCATCTAACCTTTTAACATGTCAGCTCTACCCTGAAAGCATATTCAGAAGAGCATGTATATTTTCTTCCAGAAAGTAATTAACAAGCATATATAAATGTAGAAGATATTTTTGTTATTTTGAGGCCTATTTCTTCTATCTTTTAACAATTTTGAATCAGTAATCTGCTATGTTGAAGGGTGAGTTGTTAAGAAATATACCAATCAGGATTTCATTCCTAATTTAGTTTATTTTGAATATCATCTCTAATTTCATATAGATCAACAGTAGGAAATGAAGTCAGAAGATCTTTTTAGACCTAGAACCATATCACTTTTCCTAGATATAACAGTTTGTAACATTCCCATGGTGACAGGATTGTGTTGTGTTGTTGTTTTCTTTTTAATATCTCATGAATGATTCTCTCATTATCTCTGCAAGATGTAAATTTTTATTCTCGGTATTAGATATTTGGCAATAAATGTCAGTTTGGAAAAGACAAGATAGCCTGTCAGTCACATATGAGTAACATATCTTATTTTAAATGTGCATGTTAAAATATTTCATTTATTACTATGCAACATTAAGAGGAATTAGATCAGGGAAATTGGGGATTAGGAGAGTGGAGAGATAAATGTTTTTCCCTGAAGAGCAAAGCCATAGCTAAAAGTGAAAAATGATGAGTCATACAATAGGTTATTCAAGGCTAATGTGGGAAAGGTATTTAATTTCTTTGTCTTAATTTCGTCAGCTGAGAAGTTCAGAATAATAGGACCTGAATTTTGTGTTTATGAAAGGTTTTGTTAGCCATAAGACTTATAAATTCAAAATAAAGAAAAATGGGAAGTGATTAATTGATAGCTAGCTCATTGAATCTCTTTATCCTTCCCAATGTTTCTCTATGACTAAGCCATGGTGTGCATCATTTAAAAAAAAATCTTTAAATTGAGCTTTGCTTTTCAGCAAAGTTTTCAGGTTTTCAAAAGACAGCAACCTGACAACCTCTCCTACATATTTGAATTATTCCAGCAAGTTTTGTAACATGCACATCCCAAGAAGGTCACATTATTTGGATTTTTTTTTATGTGTCATAGATGTTGCTGTGGGCGTCTAATAGGCCAGCATGTTGGACTCACACCAAGTATCTCCGTTATTCAGAATGAGAAAAATGAAAGCCGACTCTCTCGAAATGACATCCAGTCTGAGAAATGGTCCATCAGCAAGCATACACAGCTCAGCCCAACAGATGCTTTTGGGACAATTGAGTTCCAAGGAGGAGGTCACTCCAATAAAGCCATGGTAATCTCTAAGTAGCCATGCTACTAAATAATGTTTCTATAACTATCAAGTATCTGCCTTTGAATTCTCCCTTACTCCTCTCACCTTTGGTCTTTACTGATATTTTACTTTCAGTCTCAAGAAGCAAGACAACTGCAGACTTTTTATTAAAACCGTTTAGATTTACAAAGCGATTTTCTCGTAACAATCTTGTAGGACAAATAGAGCAACATTGTGGTTCACATTTTACATATGGGAAAACTGAGGATCAAAGATGCCTAGTGACTTAGAATCGTAGATTTAGAGCTGGAAGGAACCTTAATGACCATCATAACCAATGTTTTCATTTTATAGATGTGTCACCTTAAAATCCCATTCAAGTACCATCTTCTACATGAAACCTTTTCTGTCTTTCCTAGCTACTATTTAGAATATATTTGAGCAATAGAGCAGGCCCATATAGAGAAGGAGATTAGAGAGCTTGTGTAATTTTGAGCAAATTATTTCATATCTATTTCACACATATTCTGTATAGTTATATGTGTACATATTTCCCCTATTTGACTATAAACTTCATGAAGGCAGATTTTTTTCCCCCATTCTTGTCTTTATATCTCCTACTCTTTGTATAGGGCTTGGAACATGGTAAGTGCTTACTAAGTATTTGTTGATAATTTGACACGACATAAGACTGAGCTCCTATCTGTCACAAGAAACATCACCATAGTTACAATTAACTCTAGTTCATCTTTGCCAAATCCTGCAAAGCAGAAGAGTAGGTTAATTAGGTTTTGTACATGCAGCACGACATGAATGAATATTTATCAGTTATCTAGTCCAATTTAAGCATATAGTGTTGATATTCTCCCCTAAAAAAAAAAAAAGTAGGCCAACAGACACCCAGTCCTTCGCCTTTATTCATAAGATTTTTAGCTGAGTAGTTAAAGAGAGTTGTGTAACTCTCCTAGAATAGTGCATTAAAAGGGAGTGTTAGAATAATTTTTCATAAACAAACTCCCAAGGGAGCTAACACAGAAATTTTTGAATATGCTTAGTGCAAGATGACTCACACATCTACTTCACAGGGACAGTGTTAAATTCTATTATCTTTCATCTCCCAAAATAAATGTCTGATTAGTGTCAAGTACAGTACCATGAGCATAGGAGACTAATAATAAGTATTTCTGATGAATGATGTTGCCAACAGTTAAGGTCTTTCCTTTATGAGCTTTGACTCGAAAATAATGATTTCTCTTAAACAAATATTCCAGAATCAATGTGCTCATGTACATGTCTCAAAGTGCTCTTGCTTTGGAATGCTTTAAATCTTGCATTTCTTAACTTGGAGCTGTGAATTTTTTTAATGTTTTGATAACTATTTCTGTACAATTGGTTTCCTTTGTAATTCTGTACATTTTATTTTAATGTGTCTAAAAACTTTTTTTCTGAGAAAGGATTCATGTGGTTCACTAGGTTGCCAAGATGGATCCATGCTACAACAAAAGTTAAGCACCCCCTTCTATAAACTTGCTTCAATAATGCATCAATTATTCACAAAATATTTTTGAAACCAAGAATTTTCTTTAGATTCAATTTACAAGCCACATGAAAAATTATCTCAGGACTTTTTAGCTTGTTTTTTATTTATGCCATTAAATTATTAGATCTCCCTCTTTCCCCCCCTTTCTCCTTTCTTCCTTTCCTCTCTTCTTCCCTTCCCCCTCCTCACTCCTTCCATGTCTGTCTTTGTCTCTGTCTATCTGTCTCTCTCTCTCTCTCTTTTTCTCCCTTCTTCCCCCCTCCCTCCTTCCTTCTCTCTCTTTCTAAAGGAAATTTTTTTTTTTTATCATGGGTCCTTTGGAATTGTTTTGGATCAGAGTACCTACATATTCCACAGTTGATCACCATAACAATATTGCTTTTTAGTATGTATACTTTTTTCTTGGTTCTACTCACTTAATATTTTTTTCATCAGTTCATATAAGTCTTCCCAAGTTTTTCTGAAACCATGCTGTTCATCATTTCATAATAGTATTCTATCACATTTATATTCCACAATTTGTTTAGCTTTTCCTCGATTGCTCAGCATTCAGGATTTTTTAAAACAATTTTTTGAACAGGTCCTGTGATTTCATTGGTTTAGGGAACCCCCAAGGAAGAAACTCCCTCTACTAATGCTGATGGACAATTGTTCTGCCTTACAGAGTTGTCTGAGGCATTGAGATATTAAAGGGTCACCTAGCCAGCATATGGCAAAAGTAGGATGTGAGGATGTGAACCTAGCTCTTCCTGATCACAAGCAATATTTATAACATTGTCTCTGAATACACACGCATGCACACACAATGTGTAGATGTATGCATCATGTATCCAAAAGATATACTTTTCCAGTGTGATCAGTGATCCAATTCACCAGAATTACTTTCAAATATTTTTAGTTGCTTCCATCACTTAAATTTACCCTTCACAGATAAAATCTGCCATCATCAAGTATATGCAAAAGGATAGTTTAAGAAATTCCAAAAGAGGGCTTGTACAAAATATATTGAAGAATAGCAATTTAATCCAAATACATATGTATATAGGTTCTCTCTTTCCCCACAATGGAGAGATCTATTAAGCTTCAGAAGAATCTCTACTTGCCACATATTTTTCTTGTACTTGGGACTCTCAAAAATGATGAAGTAATAGAAGAGACTCTGAGAACCCTGGAAATAGGAGCTCTTTGGTTAGAAACATTATGCATTATAACTATAGGAAAATAACCATCAATAAGAATGATCATTGAATAAGCACTTCTATTTTCTGAAAGGCAGAAAAGCCATTTGATTGTATGACTGTTTAGTGCTTCAAGACCCTACAAAGGTATCTTATGGTACCAATATTTTTCTAAGAGTTTGAAGGAAGTTGACATTAAGGAGTACAGTCAGATTCTTCCTGTACAGGTCATCAAAATGGGGTGAGATCCCAAAAGTGTATTGTGATTACAGGCCAGCTTCCTGAGTGCTCTCAAAAGAATTTTTAGTCTTATACATCCTCCTTTTTGCCAAGGGGCAAAAGTTTCATTAAGCTGCTAAATGCAGCCTAAATTTATAACAGTCTTTGGCAAGAAAAAGGCTTTTTAGCAATTAACAAGGGGAAAGACAAGGTCCCTAGAATAAACCTGGAAGAAGATGCCATTAAGGTGTAGCAAGCAGTGGATTATAGGGTTAACCCTAAATCAGTAAGGGGGAGGTATTATGCTATTGACAGGAGGATTAATCCTACAATCACTCAGAGTTAATCTGGGCCCAAATAATAACCAAATGGGGTTTAGACTAGGACACAGTATTGGTCAGACAAATAAGAATCTTGAGTGATTTAGGTTTTAAGGCTTGATTGTAGTTTATGAGCCCCAAAATATTTAGTTAGATTTCTAAGATCAAATTTACATTTCTTTGGTCAGCATACAGAGGGAAAGTTCCATTGGGGTGGCTCCTTTTTTATCTCAGAGGTTGTTTTTCCTTCCTTCTATAAGAGGACCATGATATCAAGGCAGTGATGCAAGTGAGTTGGATTTAAGTGAGAGATGCTACCCCTCAATTTCTCTGCTAAAGCCATCTGGATTCAATGGCAAAATATAGGTCTGGAGGAATGGAGATGGCTGGAAGATAGAAAGACAAAAACAAAATAGCAACTTTATTTTTCTTTAAAATAATTTTGGTTTTAAAATAAAACGGTATTCTCTAGATCAGATATAACTATTAAAAAAATTATAGCTGAAAGGATGGACAACTAATTATCAGTGTCAAATGGTTCTGAGGGGAAAAGTTTAAAATGAACCAAAGAAAAATAACATGTATTTACATCTATTATGACACCTACTTCATAATGTTGTGGGATCAGATAAGAGTATTTAGTGTAAAAAAAAAATCTCAAAGTCCTGTAATGGAGAGTTTGGTGACTCAGGTGATAAGATGCTGGGCCTGGATACAAGAAGAACCAAGATCAAATCCTCACTCCTGTGCTTAACTAGATATGTGACTAGGGAAGTCACTCTCTGCCTGTCTCAGTTTTCTCATCTGTAAGATGAAGATAATAACACTTACTTCCAAGGCTTGCTATAAAGCTCAAATGAGATGATATATTTAAAGTGCTCTACAAATTAGCTACTATTATGTTATATAAATGTGACCTTATTAACATTCATGTTTTATATGTAGTGATCATTGCATCTCACATATAATGGGAGGGAGCAGAGCATTGTGTGGCTCACGGTGAAGTAAAATACATTTCTTCTATTTCTTTTCTCTTCAACTTTCTCTAAAGAGACTTTGATTTTTTCCAGGAAAAGAAGCAGGAACATGGGAGCTAAAGCTTGGCTATTCTGTTCTCCTTATAGAGGAAATAATGGACTAGAATTATATCGGTCTATTCTCTTAAATATTATTAGTCTAGGAGTATGGTTTTCCTCCTTATGAAGGAAAGAAGCATCCAAGCTTTATATTCTAGCTCCACCAAAGACCAGTTCAAGGTTGAACACATCAGCTAGCAAAGAAACTCATTTATCCAAGTTAATAGCAAAGCAGAAATCAAAGAAAACCCACACAAAAGAATATAGATCAGGTAACAAAGAATGGAGGATTTAGGTAACTCAACTCAATTGAGAAAGTTTCAGATCTTTCCCAAGAAGAAATTCCTCAAATTATCTGATGAAGCAAACAATGGCTAGACACATGATAGAGACTGCCAGCACCCCTCTTGTTGACGTCTTCCCAAAGCCTTATTCTCCTTTCAGCAACTTGAAATGGGATTTGGCATCATCTGGCTTCTTTTTTTGAAACAAAATGCCTAAGGATACTTGAAGAAACTCCAAGGGAGCAGAGTTCTCTTTTTTCTCATTCTTCCCAATTCTGTATATTCCTCCACAAGGAGAATTGCTCTTTATCTGTGAGGATTCCCATATCAATGAGTTTTGGGACTCAGCTTACATATACATGAGGAAAATTCAGCTTATTGGGGTTAAGTGATTTGTCCATATTCAATCAACTAGTAAAAACCTGAACTAAGACTGAAAAATCAAAGATAGAGGCTTTGTATATGTAGGGGGGGAAAAAAGTGGTGGACATTTTACATAACAAAAGCCTGTATAGTATTTTTTTCAAGAGCTGGTAATAATGGGTTGTTTGGGGTTTTTTAAGGATATAAGTAAAAAAAAAATAATAAACCAAGTAAGATGCATTTGTTACCTTGACAAAAACTACAATATATGGAAACATATACTATGTAAAGTGGAAAATAGGCTTTCAGATAGACTATAAATTCTCTGAAGCATAGACTATTTCTTTTACATATAATCCCTATCCCCAGAGTCTAGCAAGTGCTTAATGAACAATTAATATTCATTTATTGAATGATTGAATGATTTAACTTGAAGGATACCAGAATTCTTCACTTTTCATATGCCAGATATCTTTGATACTAAAACAACAGATCCATCAACAGTCTATAATATTTTAAAAACTCCTGTTGGTATAAGCCATTTGACCAGTGTCCACTGTGTTCACATGCATAAAGATGAAGTACTAGCCCACTGAACACTCTTTAGAATGTACTATAATGCAGTCATCAGGGTCACAATATTTCTATAACATTTTAATGTTTCCAACACATTTTGCCACCAAAATGCCATGTGGTAGGTAATATGTAATTGGGATTAAGCATTTATTAATCACCAGGCACTGTGCTAAGTATTTTAGTTATTATTTCATTTGATCCGTTTTTTTAAAAGTATTAACTTTATTTTATGAACAAGAAATATTGAGCATATTAAATTGAGTAGTAGGTTGCTAAATATGTACCAGCATATCAGTGATATATGCCCTTAGTAAGTCATAAAATCAGAATTAAAGCTGAAAAAGAACCCTAGATACCTCTTATGCTAAACTCTTCATCCTGCAGGTTAAAAATAAATCAGATATAAAATCAGAAAAAATTACTCACTAGATTGCAAACCTATTAAGTAACAGAATCAAGATTCAAATTCAAGCTTCTTAATTCCAAAATCAATATTCTTTCCACTATTTATTGCTGATTTGGGGGTGAGAGGGAGTTCAGGTAATAAAAAGGGCAGGTAAGTAGTACAGTAGATAGAACCTGCAGTCACAAAGAGTTATCTTTCTATATTCAAATCTTTTTTCATAATAAATATTCTTAATAAGAATAATTTATGTATAAAAAGAATTCCTGGATTTTGTTATTAATCTGATATAGTACAGAATATATAGATTTTATTTCTATAGCCTTTAAAAATGAGGCACATAAATATAATTTAATGAATCCATACACAGTGCAAAACAGGAGAAACAAATGATTTAAGAATTCCATTTCTTTTCGATTTTTTTTTTTGGTGATAACTTTTTGTTAGGAGCTGTATGTTAAGCTGGATCTTAAAGAGTGGATAGAAAAAATGAGGGCAGAGATTTTTTTTAAATGCTTTTATTGGATAGGTTGGTTTATTTGTTTCTTGAGTACCTAGCATGGATTGAATTGAGAAGGAAATGTCTTTCACGTTGGACAGCAACAAAAAAGGTAGAAAATGTGAATTGTTTGTGCATAGGACACTTAGTAAGAAGATATGTTTGACAAGAGAAAAGAATGGAGGAGTATTGTACATGTGTAAAGACAAGAGTACAGAAACAGAGAATGAAAATGAGATTTATCCTGGAAAATGATGACTGTCTTCAAGTCTATGGAATTGTCATGGGAAAGATGGATTTGATTGTTCAGTCTATGTCCAAAGGGAGAAAAATGGACTGAAAGTTGCAGAAAGAAAGTTTAGGTTTAATGTGAAAAACAAATTCCTAAGAATTAGAGCTATCTTGCAAATGAAATGAGCTACTTAAGAAAGTAATAGATTCTAGTGGATTCTAGGAACATGGCAGAATTGATCAGAAAACTTTGAGCTCTCTAAATTTCCTCCACAGAAAAACATTGATCATTGCTTCAGAGGGAATGTAGAGGAGCAGAAATAAACCAAAATCAAAGTAAAGCAGTCTGTCCTCCTAAAATAACCTAAGAAGACCCCAAGAAAAACCTTGAAGAGGCTGGGCCTGATTGAAGTGCATATACCTTCAGGCCAACTCTGTGGAAATCAACAAACAACAAACCAAATCCTTGGGGACAGCTGGGACTAGTAGGCAGTCTTCAAATTTAGAAACTTACATCTCATTGAGACTGCATGGGATCTTCCAGCTGAGTAAAAGACTGAAGGAGCTTCTACCACTGATGGGCACCAAGAACACCCTTCCTGACAAAATGTGTCCCAGCCTGAACTGCTGCTACATAAAGTGGAGGGTAGGAAGGATTTAAGGTCAGAAGAACTAGCACAAATTTGTTGAGTGCCATAGCAGAGGGGCAGGGTTCTTACTGGCTGTCAACTCTTGAAGTAGAGCAGAGTTTCTGGTTTCAGTTCTAGAGCAAAATGAATAGGTATGGTTTATAGCCGCCAGAGGGACCACAGGAAGCAAGATCATTTGTGGGACAGTATTATCTGGGGTTCTAGCTATGCTTTAGGAGTAGAGAGGAGAGTCCAAAATTGAGCCCCAGGACAGACTTCAGAAAATAATAGTAAAAAGGACCTGAGGCTTGGAGTATCATTCCTCCTATCTGAAGACTAAAATTTGATTACATAAGTAGCTGTTAAAAAACCAAAATGAAACAAAAACAAATGAAAATGAGTAAGCAAAAGGGAAAGAATTCAACTATATATAACTACTATGGGATTAAAGAAGATCTAGATTCATATTCATAAGAAGATAATGGAGCTTTTAAAAAAAAACACTTCTTTTTCAATGAGAAATGTCAAATGGTCCCAAGAACAAAAAGAGTTCTTGAAAAAAAAAAAAACTTAAAAAATAAAATAAGAGAGATTAGGGCAAAATTAAAAGTAAAAAAGCAATTAAAGAAAATTATGAAAAGGAAGTTAACTAATGTGAGAGAATCAAAAATTCAAGAAAATAATTCCTTGAAAATCAGAATTGGGCAAAGGGAAGCTAATGGTGTTTTAAGACATCAAGAAATAATAAACAAAATCAAAAGAAAAAAACAGAATATGAAATATTCCATCAGCAAAACAATTAATGTAAAAAATGGACATTTAACAAATTGAAAGATTTTCAGGTATTTGTGACAAAAAGAGAAGAATTTAAAGGAAAATTTGACATATAATATTCAGGAGAAAAATATAAGATAAACTTTAAGGATCAAATGTAGGAGACTCTGTAAGGTCAAATTGCTTACCTCTTATATGTGAAAAGATTATCAATTCTTTTATACTATCATTTTTATTTGGGTGGTTTGAAAGTAAGGTTTGGGTTGTGCTGAGTATGATGGGGTAATTCTTTTAAAAAATAAAATAAAATTGTGTAAGGAAAAATAAAAGGAGCAATTATCTCAGACAAAACAAGCATAGGAGGAAAAATTGAAATAGAAGAAGTTAATGGGAGGAAGAAAGGTAATGTTGAAATCTTATTCTCATGAGGAATGGCTTTAAGGGAACAACCTATATGTCTAGAATGGTATAAAAATCTTCTACATTCAGGTTTGGGGGAAAGGAAGCCAAGATAGTGAGCAGAAGTTAAGCAAGGAAATGAGAAGGAATAGGAATAGGAATAGAGTAAGAAGGAAAATAAAATAAATAAATAGGAAGGAAGAATGTTATAAAAAATGTACATAAACATAAAACAAAGATGAAGAGTAAAATTATTACATTAAAAAGTAGGGGTAGTAATTATAATCTCAAAATTAAAGCTAAAATAGATTTAATCGAAAAAGAAAAATAGGGAAACTACACTATGTTTTAGCTACATTATTCAATATTCTTTTATACTTAAAATAATAGATAGTATAAAATACTTGAGTATACTTGCCAAAACAGACACGGGAATTATATGAACATAAACATAAAATTATTTTTAAACAAATTAAGTCAACTCTAAATTATTGAGATAATATTTATTGTTCATGGCTAGATAAAGCCAACATCATTTAAATCACAATTAAATTATTAAGAAATTTTCTTATTAAATAATAACAAAATTTATTTGGAAGAACAAAAGTTTAGGAAATTGTATTATCAGCATTTAATTTTTGAGAGTATTTTATATATTTCTTTAATTCTTCATTTTATTTAATTTTTTAATCATGAGATTGTAATGCTGGAGAAATTGAGGCAAGACAAAGATTAGGATTCTTAATATTTTAATAGTGGAGAATTTGGACCAGCGAAGCCATACTAGCCATAGCCAGCTGCCTGGATGGGACTTTTGTCTCAAAGCATCCAGCCATGAGCAAGTAATTCCAGAAAATTTTATACGGCTCCAGTGATCAGGGAAAACAAGGCAAGGTGGAGCAGAGCACTGGGTGAGTGGAAATTCCAGAAAGGACCATAACTTCTTAATTCTGACAGGTTGGGGGTCAAGAAGATGGTAGAGACAGGAAGTCTGAGCTCAGGAGATACCCAAGTAGTTGAGATAAGCCTTCTGGAGTTTTATGACTCTTTGGAATGCCAGAGTGGCCAAAGTTCCACAACCCTAATTATCTCAGTCCTTATAGCCAGGAAGGGGTAGGTTACCACCAGGAAAATTGAGGCATAACAAGATCATACCTCTCTGGATTTTCTAAGACCTATTTTCCTAATGTCTAAAGTACCCATCTGACTTTAGTTACTGTCGTTTAGTTAGTTAGCTTCTTGGCTATTCTAAGCTCTAAGATGACATGATTAATTTCTCCCCAAGTTTCTAGGACTTTTAATTTATCAGTGAATTCTTTCTTATTAATCAGAATTTGATCCAAAATTAGTTTCCTCATCACTTCCTCTTCCTTCTGGAGTGACTTTGTTTGTAGAACTCGTCAAGGTTTTATCCCATCAGCTTTTGCTTGAGTAAAACTTCCAGGAAGTATCTGGACAACTGAGGTCCTCCCACATATTCTTTTTTTCTACTACCAATTTTGTGATCCATTTTAAGAAAGTATCATTTATATCTTCCTTCTGATACAACAGCCACCACAGCAGTATTACTTCTGTTTTTCTCCTTTTATTCTCGCTCTAATTTCCTGAATAAATTTGTGAGGTCTCTGAAATGCAGTCCTACTTTGCTTTTCTACCTATTAGATATTTCTTTTAAATTATGCAGTGAAAGATATTCATCTTGGCTGATGAGTTGCTTACCATAGTTAATGAATAACTCCCTTTGGTTCCTTTGAGAGCTAAACTAATTAAATTAACTTCAGAGGCTTTGTGAATTTTTTTTTTTTTTTAACCAATTAAGACAACCCAAGGCTAAGACTCTCTACTTTGTCCAACAGTTTCTTTTAAAATATTAATCAGTTCTGGATAATTTGTATTGATGAAGGAGAACAATTAGCAAGAGTTACTGAAATGTGTGGGGGGAGGTATGTATTCCACATTTAGAGTATTTAAAAGTATGTAACATTTTGTGGAAAAGTAAGGAAAAATTTTTAATAGTTCCAATGTCTACAGTGATTTATTTTAAATTAAAATCTCCTTTGATACTACTTGATCTTATTATACTAGTACCTGAATTGATGTTCCAAGAAACTAACCATAAGTTAAGAAACACAAATTATTTGCAAAGTTAAATCAAATGAGCTATTAAAAAGGTTATGCCACATTTTTAGAGTCTAATAGCCTTAAACAACTGGTTTTTATTATGCTTCAGTATTATTGTCTTGTTCTTGTGTAAAATGTCTATTTTTAAATAAATGCATTAAACATTATTAGAATATTTTGAAATGTTTGACTTGTCTGTTAAAAAAAAAAAAAAAAAAAAAAAACTTCCTTGGAGGAAGATTTCTTAACCTTGAATTATTTTAACTACTTCAAAAATTAAATAATCTGGAGCTCATCAAAGGACTTGCTTTGGTTTTTGATGAGATAGAAGAATGAAGTGACAAATTAGAGAGGGGAAATCAAAGATCAATAATTCAGCTTACCATTTTTAAGGCCTAGTGATTTAAGTGCCAAATTGGCCTCTCTCAGTTTCTTCATCTGTAAGAAATTAAGGGAATTGACTGCATAACCCCCATAGATCTTTCTAGTTCTGAATTTATGGTGCTATTTCATTAAAAAAAAAAAAAAAAAAAAACTTCTTTGTAGAGTTAATGAAAAGAAAACTATGAGGCAACACTTTAGAACATAAACAATAGAGCCTCTTTGCTATGACTTTTTTAAATACTGTCTTTTTGTTAATAAAATGGGCATAGGAAACATGT
Organism: Sarcophilus harrisii; assembly: GCF_902635505.1. Classification (NCBI taxonomy): domain Eukaryota; kingdom Metazoa; phylum Chordata; class Mammalia; order Dasyuromorphia; family Dasyuridae; genus Sarcophilus; species Sarcophilus harrisii. Next base: position 290,138,415 of record NC_045426.1, on the reverse strand, counting down.
ATAGCATTTGTCACCTAAATTGTTTTGTCTGTTATTAGTCAATGAACATGATTTATTATTATTTTTTTAATAATAATAACTTTTTATTGACAAAACCCATACTAAGGTAATTTTTTGCAACATTATCCCTTGCACTCATTTCTGTTCTGATTTTTTCCCTCCCTCCCTCCCTCCACCCCTTCTCCCAGATGGCAAGCAGTCCTATACATGTTAAATATGTCACATTATATCCTAGATACAATATATGTGTGCAGGAACAAACAGTTCTCTTGTTGCACAGAAAGAATTGGATTCAGAAGGTAAAAATAACCCAGGAAGAAAAACAAAACTGCAAACAGTTCATTTCCCAGTGTTCTTTCTTTGGGTGGAGCTGCCTCTGTCCATCCTTGATCATTTGAAACTGAGTTAGATCTTCTCTTTGTCAAAGAAATCCACTTCCATCAGAATACATCCTCATACAGTATTGTTGTTGAAGTATATAATGATCTCCAGGTTCTGCTCATTTCACTTGGCATCAGTTCATGTCAGTCTCTCCAAGCCTCTCTGTATTCATCCTGCTGGTCATTTCTTACAGAACAATAATATTCCATAACATTCATATACCACAATTTACCCAACCATTCTCCAATTGATGGGCATCCATTCATTTTCCAGTTTCTAGCCAGTACAAAAAGGGCTGCCACATACATTTTTCCTTCTTTAATATCTCTTTGGGATATAAGCGCAGTAGTAGCACTGCTGGACCAAAGGGTATGCACAGTTTGATAATTTTCTGGGCATAATTCCAGATTTCTCTCCAGAATGGTTGGATTCATTCACAACTCCACCAACAATGCATCAGTGTCCCAGTTTTCCTGCATCCCCTCCAACATTCATCATTATTTTTTCCTGTCATCTTAGCCAATCTGACAGGTTTGTAGTGGTATCTCAGAGCTGTCTTAATTTGCATTTCTCTGATCAACAGTGATTTGGAACACTGTTTCATATGAGTGGTAATAGTTTCAATTTCATCATCTGAGAATTATCTGTTCATATCCTTTGACCATTTATCAATTAGAGAATGGCTTGATTTCTTATAAATTAGAGTCAAATTCTCTATATATTTTGGAAATGAGGCTTTATCAGAACCTTTAAATGTGAAGATGTTTTCCCAGTTTGTTGCTTCCCTTCTAATCTTGTTTGCATTAGTTTGTTTATAATTTGATGTAATCAAAATTTTCTATTTTGTGATCAATAATGGTCTCTAGTTCATCTTTGGTTACAAAATTCTTCCTCCTTCACAAGTCTGAAAGATAAACTATCCTATATTCCTCTAATTTATTTATTATCTCGTTCTTTATGCCTAAATCATGGACCCATTTTGATCTTATCTTGGTATATGGTGGTAAATGTGGGTCCATGCCTAATTTCTGCCATACTAATTTCTAGTTATCCCAGCAGTTTTTGTCAAATAATGAATTCTTATCCCAAAAGTTAGGACCTTTGGGTTTATCAAACACTAGATTACTATAGTTGACTATTTTGTCTTGTGAACCTAACCTATTCCACTGATCAACTAATCTATTTCTAAGCCAATACCAAATGGTTTTGGTGACTGTTGCCTTATAATATAATTTTAGATCAGGTACAGTTAGGCCACCTTTATTTGATTTTTTTTTCATTAATTCCCTTGAGATTCTTGACCTTTTGTTCTTTGTTATGAATTTTGTTGTTGTTTTTTCTAGATCATTAAAATATTTTCTTGTAAGTCTGATTGGCATAGCACTAAATACATAGATTAGGTTAGGGAGTATTTTCATCTTTATTATATTTGCTCGGCCTATCTAAGAGCACAATACTTTTCCAATTATTTAAATCTGGCTTTATTTGTGTGGAAAGTTTTTTGTAATTTTGTTCATATAATTTCTGACTTTCCTTTGGTAGATAGATTCCCAAATATTGTACGCTATTGACAGTTATTTTGAATGGAATTTCTCTTTGTATCTCTTGCTGTTGGATTTTGTTGGTGATGTATAAAAATGCTGAGGATTTATGGGGATTTATTTTGTGTCCTGAAACTTTGCTAAAGTTATGAATTATTTCTAATAGCTTTTTAGTAGAATTTCTGGGGTTCTCTAAGTATACCATCATATCATCTGCAAAGAGTGATAGTTTGGTTTCCTCATTGCCTACTCTAATTCCTTTAATTTCTTTCTCAACTCTTATTGCCAAGGCTAGCATTTCTAATACAATATTGAATAATAATGGTGATAGTGGGCAACCTTGCTTCACTCCTGATCTTACTGGGAAAGGTTCCAGTTTTTCCCCATTGCATATGATGCTTACTTACGGTTTTAAATATATGTTCTTGACTATTTTAAGGAAAAGTCCATTTATTCCTGTCCTCTCAAGTGTTTTTATTAGGAATGGAGGTTGGATTTTATCAAATGCTTTTTCTGCATCTATTGAGATGATCATATGGTTTTTGGTTATTGATATAGTCAATTATGCTAATAGTTTTCCTAATATTGAACCAGGCCTGCATTCCTGGTATAAATCCTACTTGGTCATAGTGTATTATCCTGGGGATGATTTTCTGTAATCTTTTTGCTAATATTTTATTTAAGATTTTAGCATCAATATTCACTAGGGAGATTGGTCTATAATTTTCTTTCTCTGTTTTCAGCCTACCTGGTTTAGGTATCAGTACCATGTCTGTGTCGTAAAAGGAGTTTGGTAGGACTCCTTCAATCCCTATTTTTTCAAATAGTTTATATAGCATTGGAGTTAATTGTTCTTTAAATGTTTGGTAGAATTCATATGTAAATTCATCTGGTCCTGGGGATTTTTTCTTAGGGAGTTAATTAATAGCTTGTTCTATTTCTTTTTCTAAAATGGGACTGTTTAGTCTATTTACTTCTTCCTTTGTTAATCTGGGCAAGCTATATTTTTGAAGGTATTCTTCCATTTCATTTAAGTTATCGAATTCATTGGCATAAAGTTGGGCAAAGTAACTCCTTATTATTGCTCTAATTTCCTCTTCATTAGTGGTAACTTCTCCCTTTTCATTTTTAAGACTAACAATTTGATTTTCCTCTTTCCTTTTCTTAATCAGATTTACTAAGGGTTTGTCTATTCTGTTGGTTTTTTCATAGAACCAATTCTTAGTTTTATTAATTAATTCAATAGTTTTTTTTTTTTACTTTCAATTTTATTTATCTCTCCTTTTATGTTTAGAATTTCAAGTTTAGTGTTTGACTGGGGGGGTTTTAATTTGTTCCTTTTCTAGCATTTTCAGTTGCAAGCCCAATTCACTGACCTTCTCTTTCTCTATTTTATGCAAGTAGGCCTCTAGAGATATGAAATTTCCCCTTATTACTGCTTTGGCTGCATCCCACACATTTTGATATGACGTCTCATTATTGTCATTTTCTTAGGTGAAATTATTAATTATGTCTATGATTTGCTGTTTCACCCAATCATTCTTTAGTATGAGATTATTTAGTTTCCAATTATTTTTTGGTCTATTTTCCCCTGGCTTTTTGTTGAATGTAATTTTCATTGCATCGTGGTCTGAAAAGGATGCATTTACTCTTTCTGCCTTACTACATTTGAGATTTTTATGTCCTAATATATGGTCAATTTTTGTATAGGTTCCATGAACTGCTGAAAAGAAAGTGTACTCCTTTCTGTCTCTCTGGTGTTTTCTTCTTTTTTAAAATATATGATGGTTCTCTGATAGCAGGTTTTGGGGGAGGTTTTCTGGAGGCAGCCTTAGTTTCAGTTCCAAGTAATAATCACCCCAAATGCAGCCAGTTGGTAAAATCCAAACATTTATTTTCTCCTTCCAAGTCTTTCTTTTTCCTTGGGCCTGGTTTGCTTCCTTAGAGGCCTCTCTCCCTCCTTTGTTTCAAGAGCTCTTGCAGCTTGTCTTTTAGCTCTTTCAGCTTCTGCCTCTAGCTCAACTCCGACTTGTGGCTTCTCAATCCCCAACTAACTCTCTCCTCTCAATCTTTTCAACTGAACTAACTGACTGAAACTCTAAGAGCTTCTTATGTATGATCTCTTAAAGGTGTGAACCCAAAGGTTGACTCCTCCTCTGAGAGTGGGATTATGGGTTTCTGACTTGTGAATCTTTCAAACTTGTGAACTCCAATGTGTGAACTCTCAAAGGTGTTAAGCATTGTTTCTACCAATACTAGTGACTTAACACCTTGTAAGTATTTGCTCTAATGTGTGAACCAATAAGCATTGTAATCAATTCCACTGAGTTAATACTAGGATTCTAAAATGTCTCCATTTAGTTTTCTCCAGAGATCTATCACATCTAACTTTTCTAGTATTCTATTTACCTCTTTGACTTCTTTCTTATTTATTTTGTAGTTTGATTTATCTAATTCTGAGAGTACAAGGTTGAGATCTCTCACTATTATAGTTTTGCTGTCTATTTCTTCTTGCAGCTCTCTTAATTTCTCTTTTAAGAATTTAGATGCTACACCACTTGGTGCATATATGTTTAATATTGATATTGCTTCATTATCTATGCTACCCTTTAGCAAGATATAGTGCCCTTCCTTATCTCTTTTAATTAGTTCAATTTTTGCTTTTGCTTGATCTGAGATCAGGATGACTACCCCTGCTTTTTTGACTTCACCTGAAGCTTAGTAGATTCTGTTCCAACCTTTTACCTTTACTGCATATGTCTCTCCCTGCTTCAGGTGTGTTTCCTGTAAACAACATATTGTAGGATTCTGGCTTTTAATCCATTCTGCTAACCACTTCCTCTTTATGGGGGAGTTTACCCTGTTCACATTTATGGTTAAAATTACCAATTCTGTATTACTTGCCATCTTATTAACCCCTGTTTATGCTTTTTTCCTTTCCTTCCCCCTTACCCCCTCCCCAGTATTAAACTTGTGAGTACCACTTGCTTCTCACAGCCCTCCCTTTTTAGTACCCCTCCCCCACCTTAAAGTTCCTCCCCCTATCTTACTCCTTTTCTTCACAGTTTCCATATTCCCTTGTGCTTAGCTTATTCCTTCCCTTTTCACTTTTTCCTTCCTACTTTTCAATGTGGTGGGAGAAGTTTCACCATAAATTGAATATGTCTAAAATTTTTCTCTTTAAGCCAATTCTGATGGCAGTAAGATACCCATTATATTCATCCCTCTCCATTCTTTCTCTCAGATATAATGGGTTTTCTTTGCCTCTTTGTGAGATGTAGTACCCCCACTTTACCCTTTTTCTGGTACAATGTCCTTTCTACCTCTAGTTTTGAGAACAAGGTATACATGTATTCTTTATACATCTTTATAGCATAAATATAATTCCCAATATTTCTTTATACCTTTTTAGGTTTCTCTTGAGTTCTATATTTGTAGATCAAACTTTTTGTTAAGTTCTGGTTTTTTCATCAAAAATAGGTGAAATTCACTTATTTTGTTGAATGTCCATTTTCTTCCCTGGAAAAACATGCTCATTCTGGCTGGGTAAGTTATTTTTGGTTGCATCCTGAGTTCCTTAGCCTTTCGGAATATCATATTCCAGGCCCTTCGATCTTTTAATGTGGACGCTGCTAGATCCTGGGTAATCCTTATTGTGGCTCCTCTATATTTGAATTGGTTTTTCCTAGCCTACTTGCAGTAATTTTTCCTTCATCCTTCATTCTGGCATTTGGCCACTATATTTCTTGGTGTTTTGATTTTTGGATCCCTTTCAGTAGGTGATCGATGAATTCTTTCAATGTCTATTTCACCCTCTGTTTCTATGACTTCTGGGCAGTTCTCTTTGATAATTTCCTGGAAAATAGTGTCCAGGCTCTTTTTTTCATCATATTTTTCTGGGAGTCCAATAATTCTCAGATTACCTCTCCTAGATCTATTTTCCAGGTCTGTTGTTTTCCCAAGAATTTATTTGACATTTTTTTCCATTGTTAGATTTTTTTGGTTTTGCTCGACTGATTCTTTTCTCCTCGAGTCATTCAATTCCATTTGTTCAATTCTGATTTTCAATGAAATATTTTCTTCACTCACTTTTTTTTAAATATCTTTTTCTAATTGTCCAATTGAGTTTTTAAGTTTTTAAGTGAGTTGTTTTGTTCTATGGAATTTTTTTTCCATTTTGCCAATTTTATTTTTTAGAGAGCTTTTTTTCTGTTTCCAGTTCACTAATTCTATTTTTCAACGACTTGATTTCTTTATCCACTCTGTCATGAGTGGGATGACTTCTCCAGACTCTCTTCCCAAGCCTCCCTTTCCTTTTCCCATTTTTCTTCTAGCTCTCTTGTGAGAGCCTTTTTAACTTCTATGAGATTCATCTGTGCTGAGGAACAGATGATATCCTCCTTTGGGGATTCACCTGGAGACAGTCTGTTTTTAGTCTCCTCAGGGTTTAGAATCTGCTCTCTGTCCATGTAGAAGCTGTCAGTGGTTAAGGTCCGTTTAAATTTTTTGCTCATTTTGTCAGAGAAGAATCAAAGACAAACTAGCAAAGAAAAAAAGAAAAAAACCCCAAAAGGAATCTGCTTTCTTTTTTGGGCTGGGTGGTGTTACCAAGCTTCCTCTAAGACTGGGGGGTGGGGGGAGGGGAAGATGCAGCAGAGAGGCCCTAACAGGACAGCGATGGCTGTGTTGCGCTTTGGCTCTGAGACTCTGAGAGTGTGTTGAAACACTGTGGGGGAGGGGTGGCCCACTCCTGAGAGACTCCAGTTGTTCTGGGTTGTATTCTTCATCCCCTGGGTTTTTAGCTTCTCTGCTTGTCTAATGACTTGCTGCCAGGGCAAAGTATCCAGTCCTGTAGCAAAGGTCTCCCCCAGAGACGGCTGAGATCACACCCCAACCCCCACTCCAGTCTGCTTGACTGTGAGGTGCCTGCTGCACTCTTGCTGCCACTGCCTGCCCTCAGCCTGCGCCCAATCTAAAATGTCCCCACCCTCAAGCAAAAACAGACCTTTCCTGGTGAATTTCAAGGATGTCTTCTCTTGGTAACTATTTGTGTTTTGTTTTTTTCAGTCAAGCATTAATTCAGAGGCTTATCATGAAATGAATTCTGTGAGAAAACGCAGAGCTTATGTAGCTGTGTGCCTCCTCTCCACCATCTTGGCTGGAAGTCCTGCTTTCAACTTTAAAAACTTTGTTTTACATTTTTCCTATGAAGACAGAATAGAACATAAAACAGCACACCATTTTTGAGAATGTCAAATAATAGTAGCTTAAAGTTCTTTGATGTCTAAAATGCAACTTTGCTTAAATGAACTTTACACTGTTCTCTTTTCCCTGGTGCTTTTCTCTCTTTATCTTACAAACACCCTACTAAAACCTAACTCTGGGTTAATCCCATTTTCTACTCTTTCTCCTGTTTAGAGTCCCACAGTCATTCTGTCTTCCATGAATTTATGCCATCTCCATTGGGCTTTTACTGTCAAAACAATCCTTTAATTCCTTCCTAATTGATTCTCTATCCTGTTCCCTCTAGAGGTTGTTTCAAATCTTCTCTTTTTTTCTCAAGGCTCTCATAATTTCCTAAAGCCAATTATATTAAGTTATATGTATAAAGTGTTTCTTTAGGAATTGAATCCAGACCATTATCATTGTAATATTCACTTACTAATTTCCACTTGTCTGAATCTAATTCTTCTTCCTTAGAGAACCAAGGAAACGAGTATTGTAATGTTTTTAAAAGTCCATTGATTTGCTCCCAAGTTACAATTAAACTTTAATTAATTACTAATTAATCACTACAAGAATAGCCAGATGTTAAAGTCCAAATTTTTTATTGTCTCCTTCAGTCTGTCTCCTTGCCTAGGGTCCAGGCTAGCTTGGTCTCAGTGGAGTAAATGCAGAAGGATAGCCACCATGGCGGTGTGAGATAGAGTGATCTGTCTCTCCTTGGTTCCAAGAGCCTGAGCTCCCACCTCCAGTCCTCTGTCATCTTCAAGTCTGACCCTAGCTGAGTTTGTCCCAGTTTATATGCTCTGTTTTAATTACATCATCGTAGCTGTGAATCTTGTATATAAAGTACTAAGTACATGTACTGAACTAGAGAACTATTTATCACCATGCTAAACTAGATAACCATTGTCTTTATCAATTCCACTGAGTTAGCACAGCACCTTGTAAAAATCCTTGTTTCAAGTACAGAGTTCTGGCCCATAACATTGACCATCCTTTCCTTCTGAATACTCTAGATTTTCATGACAGCAGCTATAGAATCAGAAGATTTAAATGCAAATTTCACCACTTACACTTACTACATATTTGACCTTGGCTAAATTAATTTACTTGACCTCAGTTTCCTTATCTGTAAAATGAAGGGAATTAAGACTTTCAGGGCTTCTTAAACTTCTCCCACTCACAACTTCTTTTTGCTTGAAATATCTTGACATAACTCTGGGAATATAGATATATTAATTAGGTATACAAATAAAATATTTACTGATAATAAATCATAATTTTGTGACTTCCACATTCAATTACAGGACTCCATATGGAGTTGGAACCACAGTTTAAGAAGTTGGAGATGACCTGAATTCCATTCCAGCTCTATGTTATATAATTATATGATTCTCTGAACTCTAGTCATTCCTTCTAGCCATTCTTATTGTTATATCATTACTGCTGCATTTTGCCTTAACAATGCATATACACACCCTAAGTCTTTTCTGTGCTCTCCCTCTCCATAGGAAGCTTGGGATAGCTCCCTCTTTTACCCTAGAAGCAGATCTCTACCTTAAAAATTATTTTTTTTAAAAAGAGGAAATACTAAAAGAAAAGAAAATTATCCTCTCAATGAATCCTTTCTCAACTCAATAATTTCATCTCCCATGGTTTCAAATGCCATCTCTGTGCATATGACTCTCAAGTCTACATAGCTTTTATGGTTCTGGTCTCTTCTGAACTCTACTCCTATATCACCCACTGCATTTTGGACATTTTGAATTAGATATCCTGTGGACATCTCAAATTCAACATAAACAAACTCAATTATCTTCTCACCTTCCAGTCTTCCCCTTTTATAATTTCTCAATTTTGGAGAAGGCTGCCAACAACCTTCTAGATTCATCAGAAGTCTTTATCCTAGAATTTATGAAAAAATTTTAAAATTTTGATAATTTTATTTAAAAATAGTTGATTTGCTTTGTAATCCTTTGTATTTTAATGTATTCATTTAAAAACATTCTGAAAAGGGCTTTACCAAACTGCCAAAGGAATCTCCGCACAATTAGTGTAAAAACTACTCTGCTAGGCTTTTCATTCTCCCTAATTTCTTGTTTTTGATCAGTTGCCAGCTGTTATTGTTTCTACTTTAACATTATTCCTCTCACTTTTCTCAATTCATAAAATCACCACCTTAATTCAAGTATTCATTTCTTCTTACCTAGACTTTTAAAATAGCCTTTTAATTGGTCTCCCAACCTCAAGTCCTTTCTATATATATAATCCATCCTTCACATAGCTACCAGAGTGACAGTCCTAAAGCTCAGGTGTGACCATACCACTCCTATTCAAAATGCAAAAGTGGTTCCTATTATCTATATGTTCAACCACAGATTTCTCTAGCTTTTAAAGTCTTTAATTTCTGTTTCAGCCTACTCTTTCAGAACTTCATGCATTCAATGTTTAAGCCAAATTAGCATATTTGGTAATAATCCTCATGCACATTCCCATTGCCCATCTCTGTGACTTTATCCACACAGTCCTCCTATCCCAGACTGTTCTGCTCCCTATTCACTTTTGCCTAAGAATGCCTCTCTCAGATCAAATATTTACTCCTCCTGGATGCAAACTTTTCTGTATCTTTTAGTAACTAGTTATCCCTTGTTTCCCTGAAATTGTATTATGTTTACTTTGTATATATTTATCTAGCTACATGTTATTTCCCTCAAAAGAATGCAAGCATGTAGGACAGGTACTTTTTCTTTTTAATAATAGCTTTTTATTGTCAAAATATATACAAAGATAGTTTTCAACATTCACTTTTGCAAAACCTTGTAGTCCAAACTGTCTCCCTCCCTTCCCTTGACAGCAAGTAATCCAATATATGTTAAATATGTACAATTCTTCCATGCATATTTTCTTTCTTTTTAATAGCTTTTTATTTACACGTTATATATATGGGTAATTTTACAGCATTGACAATTGCCAAACCTTTTGTTCCAATTTTTCCCCTCCTTCCCCCAACCCCCTCCCCCAGATGGCAGGATGACCAGTAGATGTTAAATATATTAAAATATAAATTAGATACACATTAAGTATACATGACCAAGCAAAAAGAATTGGACTGTGAAATATTGTACGATTAGCCTGTGAAGGAAATCCAAAATGCAGTCAGGCAAAAATATAGGGATTGGGAATTCAATATAATGGTTCTTAGTCATCTCCCAGAGTTCTTTAGCTGGGTGTAGCTGGTCCAGTTCATTACTGCTCCATTGGAATTGATTTGGTTCATCTCATTGCTGAGGATGCCCAGGTCCATCAGAATTGATCATCATATAGTATTGTTGTTGAAGTATATAATGATCTCCTGGCCCTGCTCATTTCACTCAGCATCAGTTCATGTAAGTCTCTCCAGGCCTTTCTGAAATCATCCTGTTGGTCATTTCTTACCAAATAATAATATACCATAATATTCATATACCACAATTTATTCACCCATTCTCCAATTAATGGGCATCTACTCAGTTTCCAGTTTCTAGCAACTACAAGAGAGCTGCCACAAACATTCGTGCACATACAGATCCCTTTCCCTTCTTTATGATCTCTTTGGGATATAAGCCCAGTAGTAACACTGCTAGATCAAAGGGTATACACAGTTTGATAACTTTTTGAGCATAGTTCCAAACTGTTCTCCAGAATGGTTGATTGTATTTACAATTCCACCAACAATGTATTAGTGTCAGGGACTTTTTTTTGTTTGTTTTTGATTACTCACTTTGATTACCTACAGCAATTCTTGGTGTTTAATAGGTGAATTACAAATTTTGGACACAAAGTATCTTCTTTATTGCATCAAAAACATGGAGGAAATTTAATAAATAAAATTTGTTTAACTAAAAGAGATTCTTCTTTACTCTTCTATCTTGAAACCTTTTTTCTTTGAAGAACAAACTAAAGGAGAATTTTTTTATCAAATGAATTGACAAATTTTGGAGAATCTTAATTATATAAAAGGGAAATTAAAGATTACAGAAGAATTCTAGGGGGTGAAGCCAAGATAACAGAATAAATTCAGGAAGCTGTTTCAGCTTAAAAACCACATAAAACCAAGCCTGAATAGAATCTGATGGAATGAAACCACTCTTTAGCTCAAGATACATTGGAAAAACTTCAAGAAATATCAGTCTCACTGGGTTGGAAAAGGTTTTCAGCCCAGCTCAGATAGATTCTGGGAAAGTCTGTGAGAGGATCTTAATCACAGAAAAGCAGCAATTAAGACCCTCAGTCCTGGCTCAGTACAGGAATAAATCAGTGGGGCAGCTTTAAGTCCTAGCTCAGAAGGAAACTGGGAAAGCAGACTGTTTCCAGAAAAGAGAAAGCAAAATTACCTCCTTCAAACACAAGGGGACCTTGTGCTTGAAGTCAAGGCTCAGAATTACATAGGAAGCTTGGGATAGCTCCCTCTTTTACCCTAGGAGCAGATCTATACCTTAAAAATTATTTTTTAAAAAAGAGGAAATACTAAAAGAAAAGGAAAGAAAATTATCAAGAAACAGAAAAGAATCTTGACCATAGAAAGCTACTATGGTGACAGGCCAGACTAAAACACAAACTTAGATAAGGATAGAATGTCTACAGAAGAAATCTCAAAGAGGAGGCTTCTTGGAAATGCTCAAAAAAAAAAAAAAAAGACTTCATAAGACAGATAAGAGAGGTAGAAGAAAAACTGAGAAAAGAAATGAGAAGTATGCATGAGAGAGCCAACAGTTTGGACAAGGAAGGAAAAAAATTGTCTGAAGAAAACAACTACTTAAACAGAAGAATAAAGCAAATGGAAAAAGAGATACAAAAGATAACTGAAGAAAATCACACATTGAAAACTAGAACAGGGCAAATAGAAGCTAATGACTTTGTGAGACAGCAAGAATCAGTCAAACTAAAACAAATGAAAAAAATGGAAGAAATGTGAAATATCTCATTGACAAGACAGCCAAGCTGGAAAATAGATCCAGAAGAGATAATTTAAAAATTATTGGTGTACCTGAAGGCCATAAGATAACTTGGTTGTGTTTGAAAAATCCCCAAACTCCAGCTTCTGGAAGAACTCACTATTTGACAAAAATTGCTGGGAAAATTAGAAAATAATGTCTCATAAAGTTGTCATAGACCTACATTTCATAACCCATACCAAAAGAAGGTCAAAATGGATACATGATTTGGACATAAAGGATGATACCATAAACAACTTAGGAGAACAAGGGATAATTTACCTATCAGATCTTTGGTGAAGGGAAGAATTTATGACCAAAGAAGGACTATAGAATATTATGAAAGGCAAAATGGACAACTTTGATTACTTTAAATTAAAAAAATTTTTGCACAAACAAAACCAGCAGAAACACGATTAAAAGGGAAATACAAAATTGGAAAAAAATCTTTACAGCCAATGTTTCTGATAAATACCTCATTCCCAAAATGTGTCAAATTTATAAGAATATAAGTCATTTCCCAATTGATAATGGTCACAGGACAATTTGCAGATGACGAAATTAAAGTCATTTATAGTAATATGAAAAAATGCTCTAACTCACTATTGATTGGAGAAATGCAGATTAAAACAACTCTGAGGTACCACCTCATACCTCTCAGATTGGTTAAAACAACAGGAAAATATAATGACAAATATTGGAAGGGATATGGGAAAACTGGGACATTAATGCATTGTTGGTAGAGTTTTGAAATGACCCAATCATTCTGGAGAGCAATCTGAAACTTTGCCCAAAGAGCTATAAAATTGTGCATCCCCTTTGACCCAGCAGTGTCATTACTGGTCTGTATCCTAAGAAAATCATAAAGGAGGGAAAAGGACCTATATCTGCAAATATGTTTGTAGCAGCTCTTTTTTGTGATAGCAAAAACTTGGAAAAGAAGTGGATACCCGTCAATTGGTGAATGGCTGAACAAGTTGCAGTATATGAAAGTAATGGAATATTATTGTTCTATAAAAATTGATGAACAAGCTGATTATAGGAAGGCCTGGAAAGATTTACATGAAATGATGCTGAGTGAAACAACCAGAATCAGGAATACACTGTACACAACAACAGCAAGAATTTATTAGGATCAACTGTGAAGGGCTTGCTTCTTCTCAGAGGTTCAATGATCTAAAGCAATCCTAATAAGACTAGACAGAAATCCATGCCATCTGCATGCAGATAAAGATCTAAGGAGACTGAATGTAAATCAATACATGCTATGTTCACTTTTTTTTTCTGCTTTTTTCTATCTCTCTTATGATTTTCCCCTTTTGCTCTGATTCTTCTCTCCCAACATAATTCATAAAGCAATGTGTATTAAAAATAAACCTGCTACAATTAAAAAAAAAGTCAAAGGTTACAAGTTGTGGTCAGGCCCCCTTTAATCAAATTTAATTGCCATTGTATTTCTGTAAAAGATGTATTCCTAAAAAAAAAAAAAATGTGACTACTCTGAATTTTAAAATATCAATTTAACTTTAATGGGCCCTAATTTAAAAACTAATAATTTTAAATTTGATAAATGTATAAAATGAAAGTTTTCTCTTTAATTCTCTAAAGTATATGTATTTTTATCAATAATCCATATTTACAAGATGCCTCAGTCAGAATTCTCTTTTTTGACTATGCTTCCTTTTACAGTATGTACGGGTATCCTTTGACACAAAACCTGATCTCCTTCTACACCTAATGACCAAGGAATGGCAACTTGAGCTCCCCAAACTCCTTATCTCTGTTCATGGAGGCCTCCAGAACTTTGAACTCCAACCAAAACTCAAGCAAGTCTTTGGAAAAGGCCTTATCAAGGCAGCCATGACCACAGGAGCATGGATTTTCACAGGAGGAGTTAACACAGGTAAATAAAAGTCATGCACAGTCTCATAATTACTGACCATGACACTGTTCTCATTTTTATTTAAAAATTATGTCCAATTTTAGCTTCTCCTAAAGTCAAATCTTGTTAAAGATTTATATACTATCTATCATACATTTGTACATACATGAACACATACACACACATCTTCACCTTGATTTTATTTTCTTATTCCATTAAAAGGAAATTAAAATGCTAACTGAAAATCATCTCCCCAACAAAAAAGGATAATTTTAAATATGAATGACAGATTGGAAAGCTGTATAATAAAAAAAAAATTCACTGCAAAAGAGTTGATTTACAAGAAAGATTTTAAGAATATTTTAAATGAACACAAACTACCATGTAACTTCACATTTTATCAGTGATCTTTTTTTTTTAATTTTGAAGAACAATTTGTTTTAAATGAGGATGCTTGATTTTTTTTTAGAAAGTAGCCCTCTATTTTGAAAATAACTCAATTTGCATTTATGATATTCCTCTCATTCCTCAACCCAAAATACTTTAGTTTTTTGTTTGATTGATTGATTATTTTAATTTTTCCACAGTCACACTTAAAACAAGTTTTACATTTATTTTTAAAATTTTGAGCTTTAGACTCTGTCCCTTATTTCTACTCCCAGCCCCTAATAAGAAAACACATGTGAAGTTATGCAAAACATTTCCATAAAAATCATGTTGTGAAAGAAAACATAGATTTCCTCCTGCCCCTAAAAAAAAAAAAAAAAAGAGAGAGAGAGAAAGAGAATTCTTCAATCTGTCTTCAGATACAATCAGTTCTTTCTCTGCATATTGATAGGATTTTTCATCAAAAGTCTTTCAAAGTAGTCATGGATCATTGTATTGCTTCAAAAAGCAAAATCATTCACAGCTGATCATCCCAGAACATTGCTATTACTTTATACATAGTATATTTCACTTTGCTTGAGTTCAAGGAGGATTTTACAAGTTTTTCTGAGAGTACCCTGCTTATCATTTCCTATAGAACAATAATATTCTATCATAATCACATAGCACAGTTTTATTCAGCCATTCCCCAATTGAAGGTAATCCCCTCAGTTTACAATTTTTTTTGCCCCAAAAAAAGTTGTTTTAGTCTTTGTGAGACTAAACATTTGTAAACAATTATTTTTTAAAAAATTTTGCTCTATTTTTAGATTTAGTGGAAAGTTTTCCCTTTCCTCCCCATGCAAATAATAAATGTAGCAAAAGAAATATATTACATTCACTTGTTTGTGAGTTCATAGGTTATTTTCAATCTATCAAAATTTGTTTTTATTGTAATGCAGAAAGACAGTTAAGTCACTTCCTTCCCACTCTGCTCCACTTCACAGATACATACACAGAGTGCTAAGTATTTATCTCTGGTGCATTACTAATATATAAAAGGTCAAATTTGAACTCAAGACTTTGACTCCAGGTCCACTACTCTATCTACTATGCCACTTAGCTGCTTCTTGAATAACATTGGTAAAATAATTTTAGAACTTTCTAGACTACCCTGAATATGTGACATGTATATATAACACATGTTCACACTGTTCTTTCTAAGCAAACTTTTAAATGAGTCAAATAAGCTGTCAGAATTATCTGAATATAAGCTCTTTGAAGTTAGAATTGTTCCTCTTTTCTTTATATCACTTTTAAGCATTAATGTGAGTAGCTTGGTGGTGAAGTGGAACACTGGCCCCAGAAGTAGCAGTTTGAATCCAGTCTCAGACACTTACTTACCATGTGAATCTGAGCAATTCATTTTTAATCCTGTCTGCCTTAATTCCTCATCTATAAAATAAGCTGAAGAAGGAAATAGCAAGCCACTCCAGTAATTTTGCCAAGAAAATACCAAATGGAGTCACGGAAAGTCAGACACAATTTAGATGACTCCACAACAACAAACACAGTATATATACTTGAATGCTGAACTAAATAATCAAAATCAACCCATCAAAATTGTATTTGTGTCACTGAAAATCAAGCATTGAGTAACTTAAATTGGTTTATTCTTTATTAGTTCAATAGTTTTTTTACTTTTAATATTATTAATTTCTTTTAATTTTAGAATTATAAATTTAGTATTTGATTGGGGATTTTTAATTTGGTCTTTTTCTAGCTTTTTTAGTTGCAGGCCCAATTCATTGATCTTCTCTTTCTCTATTTTATTCTAGTAAGCCTCTAAGGATATAAAATTTCCTTTTATTACTGCTTTGGCTGTATCTCACAAATTTTGTTATGATGTCTCATCATTGTCATTATCTTGAGTGAAATTATTAATTGTGTCTATAATTTGCTGTTTCACCCAATCATTCTTTAAGATGAAATTATTTAGTTTCCAATTACTTTTTGGTCTATTTATCCCTAAATTTTTGTTGAATGTAATTTTTAATCGCATCATGATCTGAAAAGAAAGCATTTACTAGTTCTGTCTGCCTGTATTTAATTTTGAGGTCTTAATATGTGGTCAATTTTTGTATAGGTTCCATGAACTGCTGAGAAGAAAGTATATTCCTTTCTATCTCCATTCAGTTTTCTCCAAAAATCTATCATACCTAATTTTTCTAATATTCTATTTGCCTCTTTAATTTCTTTCTTATTTGTTTTGTAGTTTGATTTGTCTAATTCTGAGAGTGCAAGTTTGAGATCTCCCATTATTACAGTTTTGCTGTCTATTTCTTCTTGCAACTCTCTTAACTTCTCCTTTAGGAAGTTAGATGCTATACTACTTGGTGCATATATGTTTAATATTGATATTGCTTCATTGTCTATGCTACCTTTTAGCAAGATATACTTCCTAGTGTAGTGATACTCAATTCTGTTTGTCCCCAAAAATCACTTTATTGTTAAGCTGCAGGATAACTTAATACACTACTCACAATTATTTGCTAATTAACATTTTGTTAAAGGATTTTGAGCACTACTCATTACTAGTGCTCATTTTTGAGCACTACTATTGAAAAACTATTCAGATCAAGTTATCTACTGACTAATATTTGTAATAAAATAAATCCTTTTTAATTTTTTAAATAAAATTTTACTTTGAACAAAAATTTATTTTTCTCCTCTCAACTCCTTTCCCCTAATCTCCCCCTACACACACACACACACACACACACACACACACTCACACACACAACCTTTGTAAGAAACATGTAGTTAAGCAAAACAAATTCTCACATTAGCCATGTATAAAAATTATGTTGTTCCACATCATGTGGAAATCACCTCAATTTCAAGAAGTAAGATTTCCTTTTCTATAAAAGTTTGAAACTCCAATTAGTTTTGAACTTAGTGGATTCTCTGTCCTTATGCAGTTTTTTCTATGGTCCAGTTTAGCAGATTTATTAAATAGGGCATATTTGCACTACTATTTTCACATCTCAAATTTCACATAATAATTAGAATCTTTTCCCTTCCCCATAAGTATATTTGAATTTTACATGTTCTAATTTTTCATTACTGGAGTACAAATTTAAGTTATTACTTTCTTATGATGACATCTGGAGAAGTCAAAATGTTTTATTTAATGTAATTAATAATAACCTTTTATAGTATAAACAGAAGCAGAATACTAATGAAGTTTCTCATTGATTTTCCCTATTGTGAACACACACACACACACACACACACACACACTAGCTTAGCTGGCTTTTTTATATTTTATGTACCTACTTAGTAATTCAGATATTTTCCCCTAAACCCTTTGCACTCAATGCTTTGTTCATTTGAAATAAGGTAGATATAGGTGATGGAAATGCTAATAAATGTACTTAATGTTACACCAAAAATTTTATATTTTCTACCTTTGATATATGTCATTGTAATAAAAAATATTAAAATAAAAATAAATAAAAATTATTTGTCAGAATGTTATATAACATATATTCTTGATTTCTCAAAGAAATAAATAAAATGTACCATTGAATGATGGAAACAAACCATTTAAAACATAATTTTATTAAAGTTCTTTCCTCTTATTTTTTAGGAGTTATTCGACATGTTGGGGATGCTTTAAAAGATCATGCATCAAAATCTCGAGGAAAGATATGTACCATAGGTATTACACCCTGGGGAATTGTAGAAAACCAGGAAGACCTGATTGGTAAAGATGTAAGTCTTGTTATATTTCCCTTGTTATAAGTAACTTTAAAAATGGGTGGAGGTAAGTGTTGAGTCTTTGCTCATATTGTTTCTGTTGTTGTTGTTTTGTGGGGATTTTTTAGTAGTGGATGCTAATTTTACAAGATTTTTTTCTATATCCTATAATGAAATTATGGCAAAAATCAGTGTTCCTAGATAAATTCATGTTTTCTTAAACTAAACAGTTATTTATAATTTACTTCTTTTCCATTGTATTAATCATTAATGAACTTTTTGTCATTTCTTCTTTGTTTTGGATGAGGTCTTTCATCTAAACATTTGTCAATGCATTTTACTTCTAGTACAAGCTCCTAAGAATCAGAAGTGTAATGGTCAGGATAGATTAAGATCTTTTCCAGTGAAAAAAATTTGCTTATATGGTATTAGCTTGAACAAATAAATTATATTGTCCAAGGCAAACACTTGCCAAAAACTTTTGTTTATCTATGTTAAGATGAGGAATGGGGAGGCTGATTTTGCTAATGGAATATTCTAGTTAACCAAACTATTATATACTTTATGCCATATTTGAAATGTCCACCAGCACATAATAAACACAAAAAAATAGAGATGATTTATCAATTTTTAAAGACATATCACTAAAATTACAATCAAGCACTGCTTATAGATAATAGACATTCCATATATATATATATATATATATATATATATTAAGTTAATGCATATAGTCATTTTTTAATATTCAGAAGTTATTTCAAGATTTTTTAGCACTGCAAGGTCATCATTATGAGCATTTTACACATTATGAAGTAATATGTTTATTTGACTTTCCTTGTTTACTTGTTTTCCTTATTGAAATACAAAAGAATTATCTGAATCACATAAACAAGCATACAAAATAACAGTTTGATTTCTTCTATGTAGCTGTGAGAGAAAAAAAAAGCAGAAAGAAAGGACAAAAGAGAGGATATTTCTATAATATTTAAGGTTTTCTTAATCTCTGCCTTAAAGGTTCAAATTCATCCAAAACTTCACTGACTTTGAATAGTTACTCCTTATAAATTTTGAGATTTTTGTAAGAATCTTTGAAATTCACTTATTTAGATTAAAAAATCCATTCCCTGCCCTAATGCACTTTTGTCACACACTGCTGTTAACTTTATTGGAATTTTAACAGCAAAATAAATATTATAGAACCAAATTTTTCTTTCTATATCACCTTAAACTTACATTCCTTTACTACATTTAAATGCAATTTTAGATTACATATATAGTCCAATATGAAGCTGAAGATAAAATTAGAATTCAAAGTTTAAAAATTTATAAATAAGTGATAAAGAGATGGAAGCCATATCAGTGAAGTACCTAACATCTCTATCTTTGAAAATATCTGTATAATTAACTATTTTTTCGAATTTATCTGGATGCTTGGCTACCATGTAGCCTATGTTTCTATATAAAAATGTATTTCTATATAGAAGTGTTATTTGAGTTTGATTCCCATATTAGAGAGACTTGCTTATTAAATGCAACTAGTTTCTTTAATACTAACTAGGTTATTACTTTCTTATGATGACATCTGGGGAAGTCAAAATGTCTTCTTTAATGTAATTAATAATATTCTTTACAGTATAAACAGAAGCAGAATGCTGACAAAATTTTTCATTGATTTTTTTCCATATTGGGAACACACACACATATACATAAACACACACTAGCTTAGCTGGCTTTTTTTATATTTTATGTACCTACTTAGAAATTCAAATATTTTCCCCTAAACTCTTTGCACTCAGTGCTTTGTTCGTTTGTAATAAAGTAGATATAGGCGATGGAAATGCTAGTAAATTTAATTAATGTTACACCAAAAATGTTACACCTGTTAAGCCTATTCTGCTCCATAAAGAAATTGCTTTACTTTGTATGAAGTTCAAACAAAAGATAATTTCTGAATTCGCCAATTATTCTTCTTTGACTTGACTACTACTATGAATTCAATCATTCAGTGAATATTTATTATATGCCCACTAAATGTTACACATACAATAAATTCTGCTAAGACAAAGACAAAAAGGAAACCACTCCGGCCCTCAAGGACCTTACATTTAGTTGTGTAAAAACTGAAAAATACATAAAAAATAATAACAAACTATATACACGTTTCTGGAGTGGGCTTGTGGGAGCACTAATGAAAGTGATAATAGGCACCATGTGAAGTGGTAATATGAAATAAAAAATATGAAGTAGATTTGATTAGTGACAAAATAATCAAATCAGACATCTATCGCAGATTACACAGGTTTGCCACTTATTATGTAAAATAGCTAACAGACTTAACCAAACATGACTAAACAAGGTAGAGAAAGGACAAAAGAGAGGACATTTCTATAATAATTAAGGTTTTCTTAATCTCTGCCTTAAAGGTTCAGATTCCAAAACTTCACTGACTTTGAATAGTTTACTCCTTATAAATTTTGAGATTTTTGTAAGAATCATAGTGGTTGAGCAATGTGCTTTTGCAGAGTGAGGGAATGGAGGGGACTTTAAAAGTCTCAGGAGAGGAGAAAAGTGGAGGGCAGGATCTAGGAAGTAAGAGTTGCTGTCTAAAGATACGCTATTCAAGACAGACTCAGAGGTTAGAGATAGGATGGGCTCATTTCATCAGTTCCTGGGAATAAACTGGGTTAGAGTTCACAAGCTTGTTTAGTGTTCCCTTCACTAGTTACTGAAAGGAATAGTAGGTTTCCCAATAGTGGAATTTCATTTGGGAGCATAGAGAGGCATTTCATGGTACACCTGAAGCCCGAGTTCCATCAATTCATGACAATAAATAAAGCAATCTTTAATAATATTTTTAATAACATTTTAATTATATTTTTAAGATTTGAAAAGCATTTTAACATACATTTCATTTGATTTTCACAACAATTCTGGAAGGTAAATGCAATTTTTATCTCTATCTTACAAATGAGAAAACCTGAGTCAGACAGAAGTTCTGGGACTTGCTTCATGTCATACAGCTAGGCTCAATTTGAACCGAGTTGCTTCTCACGTCTTTCATCTTCCATTCTCCATTTCAAATTGGTGCTTCTTTTCTTAGTTTTACTATCTTCTCTTTTCTATCTCTTTTTTTTCTTTCTCACTTCTTTAATTTTCTCAATAGAATTTAAGTTTCATGAGAGCAATTTCATTTTTTTCTTTATATATATATATATATATCTTCAGAACTGGCATATCCTAGGTATTTAAGGAATAATTATTTGTTGATTGGTTTGCAAGTCCCCAGATTCTTATATAATAGCATCCAAAGATATTGATGAAGCACAGTGATGAGATCTTCAGTAACTAGCTGTGGTTGGCACAAAGGGACTGGAGCATGAATGGAATTGTTTCTTGGGGCAGGCAGGGAAAAAGGATTGTTGATAGGGATCAGTTTAGCCATGGTGGGTTGACTGAAAGGGACCCAGCAAAGATAGCATGAGACATAAGCAGATTTACAGAGGTAATTTAACCTCATGGGCAAGAATGGAATTTCTGACAGGACATAGCAGGGTAAGGCTGCCCACAACCATCACAGAGGGTGGGACCATGAGGCTAAACAGATTCCTGTTAGAGCCCTTTTCCCTAACTACCCCAGGGCACTATTCTCTTTATATGCCATTCCCTTTCCCTTAACTGCACTCAGTTACCTTAGTAAATTATTAGCAATCTCATCAACAATACTGACTCTCATCACTGATCCTCAAACAGATGGTACCAATTTTTTATGATCATTAAATAACACAAATAAACATTTTAATGGTGATGAAGACTTATGAAAAAGGAACTTGCCATATCAAGTTATTTATAACACTGAAGTTTTGTGTGATTCTCTCACGGAACAATCAATTTGAAAGACATGGGGAAATGCACTGAATTTTAAGTCTGAGATTCTGGATTTGAATCTGGGTTCTATTATTTAACACCTGTGTGACCTAGAGGGGGCCACTGTCACTGTCTGGATGGCATTTTCCTTCTGTGCAAAATGAAATTTGACTTTGGTTTACATTAAGTAGTTTACAAACCCTGTAGGAATTCATGACACTGTTCCGAGTGAATAATTTGAAATTATTAAATGATATCTTAAGGAGCATATAATTATAAAATATTATGATTAGTACAGTAAATTATGCTACAAGTTCAAAACACATTGTTGTTATTGTTGTTGCTTCAAAAATATTGGAAATATCTAGTCTTAGTGATAGTTTAAGTGTATGAATGAGTCTTTCCCTCTAAATTCTATAAGATATTGAAGAACTTAAAGAGAAAAGGATAAATTATGAATTTTCCTTAAAGACACAAATGATACAGAACAATTTTAATTTTTCTTTGAACAAGAGCTCTATATAATCAACCAATATTGTATATAATCTCGGGGGAGTAAATATATACCTATAAATCATTTGATATATAGTAACAGGAAGCAAAACTTTAAAACAAAGAAAGCAGAACTGAAAATTACAATATTCCACTTATTTCCTGTAGAAAAAAATGAGACAACTAAGTGGTACAAAAGCAATCATAAGATATAGTTGATAAAGCATTGGGCCAGTTGTTAAGGTGACAAGTTCAAAATCAGTTCAGACACTTGTCTGTTACTTAATTTTTTTCCTTAATTTCCCAACTATAAAATGGGAATAGTAATAACAGTACCTATCTCCCAAGGTTCTCATGGAATCAAATGAGATAATATTCATAAAATACTACATGCCTGACATGTAGTAGGCACTTAATAAACATCTCTTCTTTTTCCTTGTTCATTCTCCACTTTGAGATATTTGTCAATATTAAGGGAAGATTTCTATTTTGTTCATTATTTTAGACAACATCTTAAAAATAATGACACATGCTATATTTTACCTAAAAAAACTAACACTCAGAAAATTCCTGTTGATACTTTGGATTGTCCTTTAGAATCATAAAATTATACAGTAAAAAGACTGTCATACCTAAGAGTTGCAGGCCCTGAGTTTAAATCCAAGATCTGCTTCTTTATTACCTGTGTTACTTGGGACAAGACAAATATCTATTCTAGCCAACAGTTTCTTTATCTATAAAATGAGCAAGCTGGCATAGATGACCAGTCATCCATATATGATTCTAGTAATACATCTAGAATTTGAGGGAATCTTGGACATTATTTAGTCATCTTACTGAAAATGAAACACACATGGCTGGGTGATGCTAAGTATGTCACCTACTCTTTCAGTATCCCCAGGAACTCTCCATGACTATTAGTTGCAGAGTAACTTGTTGATCTGTATTGGTGGAAGGAGTTTCCTTCCTGGGAATAAAATGACAGGTCCAGAGTGGGAGAAAAAAGAAGGAAAGAAAATCATTTTTTACCTTAAGTGGTTATAATTATAACTAGATTAATGTTTCAAGATGTTTTCCATATTTATTCATAGAATACAGATGGCATATAATAAAAAAGAACCTTCCCACCTCCCTTAAAAGAAAAGATTGCTTAAATACCACCTTCAGAATTCAAATTTAAATCAGAATAATCCAATCCCCTTATTTTCTAAATGAGAAAAATAAGACCCAGAGATTTTAATAATTTGCCCAAAGTAATATAAGTAGGATTAGTGAGACAATTCAAATTGAACCTGGGTCTTCTAATGACACTATAACTCACTACCTCATGCTTAAAGAAAAAGAGAAAATTATGTATTATCAAAGCTCTTAAAATTTTACCCATTCTTTCAAAATGTAATTATTTAAAGATTTAAAATTGTATTGCTTTTAGTCAGAGAAAAAGTCAATGGGCACTATCAGTATCCTGGGGATGAAGTATTTTTAAATAAGTTTCAGACAGGAAAGTTGAGGATCTCATTTTAAATAATTATAAGGAAGAAAAAATATGATTCCTAATGATATTTTATGTGGCTCTATTACCACACATAGAAAATAATGTTTGTTTTGTTTTTTTCAGTGTTGACTTATTGTTGAGATATTTCAAGTCCTATTCACCATTGTATACGTAGGCCATTTTAGAAACCAATTTTTTCATGAGTAGAAGTAGGACTTGGTATTAATCTTTGAACATAATCATCCCTGTTAGAATTCTTCTTGCAGCCTACCAATTAACCTTCCACTTTAAGACTTCCAATGAGACAATCCATTTCACTTTAGGAAGTTCTTTTTTTTATACTATGCCCAAATCTGCCATTCTATAACTTCTTCTCTTCACCCTAATTCTACTGTCTATTGTTCAATTGTTTTACTGTCATGTCTGCCTCTGTGTGAGCCCATTTGGGGTTTTCTTGGCAAAGGTACTGGAGTGGTGTGCTGTATCCTTCTGTAGCTGATGTACAGCTGAGGAAACTGAGGCAAAAAGTGATTTTTTTTTTTTTTTTACTCAGGGTCACATAACTATTAAGTGTCTGTGGCCATATTTGAACCACAAAGAAGAGTCTTGCTGACTTCAGAACCAGTACTCTATCCTTTGTACCACTTTGTTGCTCTGCCCTCTGAGGCTAAGCAAAAACAAGTCTCACACATGCAACTCTTCAGATATATGAACAGTGCTAAAATATCCTATTTAAATCTTCTCTTATCCAGGAGAAACATTTCCACTTCTTTCAATTTATCTTCAGACAATGTACTTTCTAATCTTCTAATCAGTCTTACTATAATGGTCACTCTCTTCTGGACAAATTCAAGTTTTTCTCCATGTCTAGGATAAATGCTACTTAACCATCATCTCATCACATACACACACTATATTTATATGAATGCCATATATGTATACATATATATACGCACATGTGCATATAGTACATATATAAAACCTCTCAACAGATATATATGTATGTATACACACAGAGATATAGATGTTTGTAGATATATGTGCCTATGTATACATGTGTATATACATATATATGTGTGTGTGTATGTATATACACATGTGTGTTACTGATGAGGGAAATTAATGGGTGAATTAAATAGTCTCTCATAAAATTCCCAGACTAAGAGTTGGGTACAACAATAACAAATAACTATAATAAAAAGTAATAAACAAAGAACATCATGCCCTATTAGAAAGAGCCTTGAAGCATCGCCATCTTCATCTTCAACATCTCCTTGTAAGATCAGATCAATCATACTGAACCATGCTAAATTAGATAATTATTGTCTCTATCAATTCTAATGACTTAACAGTTTGTAAGGATTCTAACACATCTCACTAAAATCATAGATCCTACGCCATCCCAAGAATATAAAATGATACTTTTGAGTATATTATTCATAATCCATAGGCTATTTTGGAGGAATTTCCTTCATGGAAGAGCAAGAGTAATGACATTAAAGTATGAATTATTCTTTCATTGTTTTACCTATATATCTATAGCTAATCTGATCAAATAAAATATAAAAGCTCAAGTATAGGGATTAGAAATTCATTTTCTATCATTTGTCCCTTAGTACCTATTACCTATGTATGAAGTAATCATTTTCAAATTGAGCTTGTAAGCATCATTTTTTTGTCTATAAATTAAAATTGCAATTTGTAATGTCTGGAGTAGCTTTCTGGAGGTCCTCCAGATGGGCCCTGGTCTCAGCAGGATAGTCACCATGAGGATTGTCTCCTTCACAGTCTGTCTTCTTCACAGTCTGTTCACTGACTCACCGTGCCCCCAGTTCTCTCAGCCCTTAAATACCCTATTATAATTACATCATTACAGAATACTGAGTATATGCCAACTAAAGTGATTATATCATTATACATTATTAGATATATGTGAACTAGAGAACCATTATCTCATCAATTCCACTGAGTTTACACTTTGTTGTAAGTGTCTTTGTTTCAAGTATATTTTTCCAGAGTTCTGACCCTCTACAGCAATTAGTCTCAGTGATTCAAAATTTTGATTGGCTTTTATCCCCTCCTTTTTTCTTTTTATCTTCAACACAATTATTATGATTGTATTGTATTTCTATTCTTATGCAAACTCCAATCTCTAATTATAACTTTTCATAATGTTATATTTGCAGTCAAAATTTTAGTATCTAAGAACAAATCAAAATCAACATCAGATTGTCTAATCTAAGCTGAATAAAAAAGAGGTGAGATAATGATATTTCTGTACATTTTCACAATTTGTTCCAGTAGTTGACCATCTCTATGCTGCCAAATTCAAGTACAATATCACACATTTAATCTAATCCACATAAGAGTCAGGCAATCCACCAATATTAGCCTTAAGTAACTGCCAAACAAGGGTTAGGACCACAATGGTAGAAAATGTACCTCAGTGGCCCTTTGATCCTTTGAATTAATGCCTCATGTGGTTCCTTATACTCAATAGATATTTATAAATTTAATGAATTATATTAATCTTTCACTTAGAAAACTACTCAGCCTTCTCCATTAGAATTCCCTTGAGGAGGGAATTTTTTTTGCCTTACTTTGTATCCCCAACATTTAGCACAGTCCCTGACATGTCACAGATGATTAATGAATAATAGTTGACCAACAGTATGCTATTTGGACAGAACTAACCAATTTCCAACCATAACATTAATATTTAGCAAAATTAGAACAATTATATGTGAATCATAATAACTTGCATTTATATAGCACTTTAAACTTGACAGAGTACTTTCTTCACAATTGTCTTGGGACCTAACTACTTCTGGATTCATTATTATACTCATTTTTGACAGAATAAACTAAGTCTCAAAGAGGTTATGATTTGTCCAATTAATACAGAGTCTGAATTTGAATTCAGATCTTCCCTGAATCCATATCTAGGGCCCTGCCATCTATGCCATGTTTTCTCTTGTTGTAGGTGGAATATTCCAAATACCAACTACATAGTTTAAAAATTAATTCTGTCTACAGAATATCCTCTAACTTTTACCAAAGAAATAGCTGAGAAGAATATGGTTCAATATTTATTAAGTTTAATCAGCTACCATACCATATTTCTTTTTCTATATTCTCCTCAGTAATTAATATTTCTGGCACATGGTAGGTTCTCCAACACTAATTGAATCAAATGTCTTCAGAGGACAAGAGTTCCTCACCATAATACTTCACTTACTCAAAGACTCCAGATTCTTATCTGTTTCTTTCATGTTTTCCCATTCTAGAAATGGAGAGCAACATAATACCATAGAAAACAGAAGACATAATAAGTCTTCTTCAAGTATTTGGATGGCTTTAAACATGAAGGAGAGTTATTATTATTTTTTTTTTATCATAGAAGATAGGGAAAGAAGCAATAGGTAGAAATTGCAGAGAGGAAGATTCTAGCTCAAAATAAAGAAAAACTTTCTAATTATTATATGATAGTTATGTAATAATGATTTGCATAAGTGGGATCAGAGAATGTTTTAGAATTGAATGAACCTCAAAGGACTTCTAGTCACCTTTATTTCTGAGAAGAAACTGAGAGCTTAAGTGAATTGTTCTAATGAGAGATAATGGACTCCCCATCATTTGGAGTTCTTCAAGCTGGGGATAGATTGACCATTTGTTAGATAATGAGGTCTTTTTATCAGGTATGGGTTGAATGAAATGGACTTTGAAGTTCTATCCAACTCTACAGTTTAGTGGGTTTGTGAAAGAACATTGAATTTGATTGCAAATGACTTGCACTTGGAATCTTATCTCCACCTACTATTATGATCTCAGACAAGTCAGCTAATCTCTCTGAGTTGCTTCATCAGTAAAACACTTATGGGTGACTTATAAGACTCGTCTCATTTTAAATCTGTGATTCTCTACAATTTTTTAATTTTAAGGCAAAAAAATACTTGACTCTTGATTAACATTTTCCATTGTAAACTGAAGATACAAATTATATGTCGGTAAGAGGAACTCTAAAACTACCTTCATTTTAAGTGTGATTTACATGACATTTTCCATTTTCCATAAATCATGTGATTTTTAAAAGTTATGCACAAAGCTTTTACACCTTTTTGTGTTGTTTCCTGTTAACAAGTTGAAAATGTTTTCACTATATCATCTTTGCATTTCAGGCCAAGAAAAATCAGACTTAAAAATATAGTTGATACCCAGTTTGAATGTAGATAGCAATAACACATCTCTCATTCTCTGAGGGCTACCAATTGTGACTTCATTTTGCAAAAGCTCAGAAAATTATCCAGGAATCCCCTTCCCACTATTTATTGGATACCTATGATTATTCTCATTAAGTCTAAACCCAATGGCAGTACCACTGGGAACTAGAAGTCACAAAACAGCATGGCAGAGACAGAAAATGTTTTGAGATCTATCTCTGCTCTTTCAGTTGAATCTTCATGTTCAGGTTGCTTCAGACACCTAATTTGGGAGTCTATAGGTAGAAATGCCATCCAAGCAGCACCTGCATTACAGAGAGCTCCATAAAAGGGAAGGGAATCTATTGCCACAGAAATTTCACAACCAAAAGAAATGTAGAAGATGACAAAACAGGATAATATTAGAATTATACTAAATTGGATATACCTATTTCCCCAAAACATATAGATGGCCAATTATCACATTCCTCTCTTTTTATTTTTCTTTGTATTTTGGGATATACATAAAAACCATTTTTGAAAGCTTTTTTATGAAAATGCTATGGGATTCTGTGCTAGCTCATCTACAAGGAGAAACTATGTTTTAACATTGGTAATACAGAATAAAAGAAAGAAATTTTACCTATTAATACTCAAAAGGAAGATAGAATGATAGCCTAATGAAAGGATTCTTAACCTGGGGTCTATGAACTTGGGTTGCTTTTTAAAATATATTTTGATAACTGTATTTTAATATAATTCATTAATTGAATAATCTTTAACATTTTATGCATTTTGAAATATTTTTCTGGAAAAGAGGGCTATGGCTTAACCAGTATGCTAAAGAGATCCATGAAACAAAAGAAAGATTGAGAACCTCTGAATTAGTAGTATCTTTTAGAGAAAATAATTGCTCCCAGAACTAAAAAAAAACTTTTTATTCTCTCTATCAACCACCTTACTTCTATCTGTAAAAAATGTTTGGGTTAGGTTTAGGGTACAGAGAGGTAGATTTATTAGAGTGAAAAGCACAAAAGGATACAGCATTAATATCTCCAGGATATGGATTAAGTAATCCATTTTCAGAATACTGCAGAGAAGAGTAATTGTGCCTTCTGTTACCTTTAATGGGACTCACACTGCTCCATCCAGTATCTGTGCACTGTTTGGAAAAGGAATTCCTTGGTCTGCAAGTTTCTTGTTTGGATTACTCAGCTGAGAGACAGCCTGTGGGTTTCAGTGAGATCTTACCTTCTATCTAGAATATAATGCCAGAGAAATTGAGGCAAGACAAATATTGTTTTTCTATTTTTTAGTGTGGAGAGTTTTAGGCTAGCCAACCAAATAGAATCATTCAAAAATCATTCAGCCCTGAGGAACTGAGGCAGGGAACTTTTATAAAATTTTAGCTAAACAGGATATGTAACCTGAGTATATAATCAGATAGGGGAAATGAAGGCAGATGGGGGAGGGGGGTGGGGGAGAAGGCAAGGACACTGGGTGGGCAGATAAGCCATAATTCCAGGAAAGGATCATTACTTAATTCTGATAGGATAAGGGTTAAGATAAGAAGGTCCAGAGCAGGAGACAGTGAGGAGGACAATACTCAAAAGGAGGGGGAATTATCCCAGCAAGGATTGAGATAAGGCACCTGGAGTTTTATGACTCAATGGCATGTCAAGGTTTTTCCTGATTCAATTCTCCCAATCCTAATGGCAAGGAAGTAAGGGGAAAAGGGGTTGGCCATAATAATTTTATTCAGAGCATAACAAGAATTGTTACAGCTGGTTCAACAGAGAGTAACACTTAGCCAGAATCTTGATTGGTTCAGACCTCTGTATGATTACTAAGACATACAGAGCCATTCTTCGTTGTATTCACTTAGTTCATGAACAAAGGGTTCCTTCCCACTCCTTTCCTTTTGCTCATTGATACTACATTGATACTACAGCCATTGATACTACATTCCAAGCCTATCTTCTTCTATTGCTAATGCTGTACCAAAAGGTAACCTATCTCCTTTCATCATTATACTTTGTGCGTGTGTTTGCATGTGTGCGCACATGTGATTATATTTCACACTTAATCTCCAACATATAAACCCACAATTTTGTCTGCTGGTCCTTTTTTTTTTTTTTTTTTTTTGGGGGGGGGAAGGAACGGGGACAGGGAAGGGTGTCTATTACTATACTACAACATGCATGATCCCATTTGGAAAATTTCTTTTGTTCCAACATTTCCATAGCATTAACAGACATTCTAAATGAATGCACTGACTCCTGCAAGAACCTTTGTGTATTGAATTAGAGTAAGGAAGGGAGATAAAGGAGGAAGAGGAGAAGGGGGAGATTAATAAAGAAGAAATAAAGGAAAAGCTCATCATCTTTGGTATCCTTGCTTCCTCAGTCCATCCATTCATCCATCAACCAGAATTATGTGTCAAGTCTGTGTGTCACCCTTGCTGTGGCCTTTTCCTACAAAAGACCCAGCCTCAGGCAGACTGGGTCAGATCTGAGGGTCTGCTCAAAGAGCAGTAATTCATCTTTTTTCTTATACTTTTTCATTCATTACTCTCTCCACAGAGTTCTAGGGAAAATCTTTTAAACAAAACTCAAGTATGTATGACATGTCTAGGATCTCTCCTAGGAAGATTAAGAGGGTTATTTCTAGAAAAATTACTGAATTTATGCAAATTGTATCAGATAGAGGAGAGGCACAAAAGAAATGCTTAAAGCATATTGACCAAAACACACATTGACCAAAACTTAAAACGGTACTTTGGTTCTATTGCATGGATTCAGTCATCAACACTTTCTCTCACTTCATATATAAGATGGTATCTTAAGGTATCTAAGTACCTTAAGAGAATTAGACATTCAAATTTTGATGAGTTATATATAAAAAAAAAAATCATCATTTTTTTCTCACTGTTGACACCTGGAGTAAGTAACTTTGCATCCACAGTAAGTAAGAGAGCAACATTAGAATTGAAAATATATGTGTCACATTGAAATTATAAAATTCAGCTTATTGACTATATAAATTATTTCAAAACCTTTCAGAAA
Organism: Sarcophilus harrisii; assembly: GCF_902635505.1. NCBI lineage: Eukaryota > Metazoa > Chordata > Mammalia > Dasyuromorphia > Dasyuridae > Sarcophilus > Sarcophilus harrisii. The sequence continues at coordinate 290,107,166 of NC_045426.1, read as the reverse complement.
TACATATCAGCATCATCATTAATGTTAAGGTCCTTCAAACTCTCTCACTGCCAGAATTTCATGACTTCTGACACAGAGAAAATTAAGACCCAATAAATATGGTAAAACATTTAACTGTTTTTCTTTTGCTAAGGCAATTGGGATTAAGTGACTTGCCCAGGTCACACAGCTAGAAAGTGTTAATGAAGGGCGAGGGTAACTGTTCCCTTTTACTGAAACTGTTCCCTTTAAGATTATCACTCTGAAACTGTGTTCCCTTTTGATCTGTGACCTCTTTTGGAGTCTCCCCCCACATAAGTTCTCTTTCGGGGGTGCCAGACCCTTTGATTCAATTAGAAATCTTGGTCAAAAAGCACCCCTTTGAAGTGTTGTTAATTCCAATAGGAGATCTGGGACGGATACTGATAAGTATCTAGGTCTGGAAACTTGGTTTCCTTTTCAACCTGAAGCCTCAAGAGTCCTTTTAAAGGGCAGTTTCTAAACCCACTCCTGGCAGAAGGTTTAAAGCAGCTTGCTAGGACCCTGCCCGCTGAGAAGGCACTCTCTTCTCAGTGCCAGACTCCATTTCCCTAATAAGACCTTGCCACTATAGAAGTCAATCTCTTAGCAAGACTGGCTTCCTTCCTGTCCAACAATAAACTTTTATTTTTGTCATTTAATAATTCGAGTTTCATGCGCCCACCATAAGGGGATTTTTTAACAACTCTCTGACTGCTACTAACCTCATCATTAAGTGTCTGAGGCCAGATTTGAAGTCAGGTACTCATGATTTCAGGTCTGGTGCTCTATCCACTGCACCACCTAGTTGCCCCACATTTAACTGTTCTTGATCTTGATCTTGTCAAACAGTTTCATTATCAGAAGAACTTTGTTGTTATTTTAGCATTTAAGACCTCAGACATTTTACAACATGGCACAGCTCACAGTGACATTTACATAACAAGGAAAATAAACATATAGGGAAAACAAAAAATCCATACTTGATTTCACCACAATAAAGATTTCTCACCTGGTTTCTGCTTCTTCAAAGATAAATACTTCTATAGCTAAACTAGCATAGACTAATCTATAAACTAATGGTTAGTAAGTTTTGCTTCTCCTTTTTATTTTTAATCTTCTGAACGTAGGTAGTCTAAGACTGCATTTGGTAAAGATATTAGCATTAGCTACATTTTTTTTTTTTCTGTAGCCACAACTCAACTGTCGTGCCTTCTTTATTTTGATCAAGCATCTGGTATTTCCTGTATTTTGTATAATTTTTAGAATAGACAAAGGCATGTTTGGGGAAAAAAAGACTTTTTCAGGCATACTATACGTATATTAGGAAAACATTCTCAAGTAAGGAACAGCTCAGTGAGTAACTGAATAAAGTTAAGCAACAACAAAAACAACAGCAACAACAACAATAACAAATATCAGAACCTGCTAAAACCAGGTTTTCTTACCTTCAACAGCTAGTGGGAAAGGGAGGAAGTAGAGTGTTATTTAATTATTTTTTTTTGCTGTGAACTTGTTTAAATTAAAATAAAGTAGTTATGAGAATGTATTCTTCCCTATAATCAAAAAGGCAAGCTGTAATAGTCTATGTGTGGAAAATAGATGCAAGTGATCAAATATATTCTCTATTACCATAACAATAAAGAAAGAGGATTCAAGGTTTGTTTCTGACAAACTTGTTGTGACTCTAGTTAAGTCATTTAATTTCTCAGTAGCTTTAAACAATTCTCCAAGAGTAATGTAAGATAAATATGAGTTGTCTATATGCTTTGGTGAAACAGAATTTCTACATACATTTCCCTACCTTAATTAAATCACAGGTCTAGCCCCCCTCCAAAACAAAAAAGATAAAGAGTGCATATTGTTTTAAACATAGGTTTCTTGTGGGATCATGGCTCTTCGATCTTTATACTTTCTTATTATGACACGTTATTGGCACATATGGTGTCTAAATTTTTATTTGCACCAAATTTGAAGAGATATGCAAAAAACTGTGGCGGGTAGCCCTGGTACCTGATTAAAAATTATTGAAAATGTGATGTCCAGAGTCATAGTCCCCTCTAGATTTTCAATTATTGTGTATGACTATAACTGTCTTCCTTAACACCAGGCAATAAAAATAGTTAATACCTTTCTTAAAAAAGAAAAAAAGTGGGAACTTTATATTCACTCCCCTATTAATGCAAAATGCTACCTACTTTTTCTTTACAAACATCCCCCTCCATTTTACTAACACTGACATTATCATTAGTATGCAGGTCAATAGAGTGTGAAACTTCTAAGACTACCATGCAAAGAGTCTGGTTTTCCTTATTCTTTCTTTGATGTAAAAGAAATCCCAAGTAACGCTATACCTAGCTCCTTTAAAAGATTTTAAAAATCATTTTAAAGTTTAATGAGACTCAAGTCAAACTATATAAATCTGAAATGAAAAAGAATATCACCAAAAAAGAAAATTTTGGATTATGGTACAGTAGGGAAAACACTGGCTTTATAGTCAAGGTATCTGCTTTCGAATCCTGGCCCTACTTAGTAGAATTGATGTCACCTTTGGCTAGTCCTTTAATATACCTGTCTTCTGTTTCTTTATCCCTAAAATATGGGAATTGGACTAAGTGAATTTCCTTTCTAGCTCTAATCTATAATCCTATGACCCTAACATTCCATCTTGCCATATCTTCATTCACTGACATCATCTTCCTGATATATATGCCTTCCTAAAAATTTAGAAGACAAAACAGTATATCATTAAGATTTCTACTTATGGATGATGATGATGAAGAAGAACAAGGACAAATCACCCAAAAGTCCTTCTACACAATAAAGTCCTTCTATACAATAAAGAATATATTCATTTTGGAAAGTGCATCTTTGAGAAATCCATTGAAATCTCCACCAACTTTCTTTATTATGAAGAATAAATGTAATCTATCACTGGCTGACCAGCAAAGAATCATATACTGCTAGTCCTGTAAATGAATTTATAGAATATTGAGTCCAGGCTTATTTGGGGGAATTTTTAATGATCCTAAAAATCTAGATTTTTAATGATCTAGAATGAAAGTTTAGATCCTTTCATCTAAACTGTGGCTTCTTCCATCTTACTAAACTCAAAAAAATTAAAATTTTTCCTTCTTTGACATATTCCTACCTGTGGTAAACATGTAATTGGTACCCAGTTAGTTCTCATTTATATTTTTCCCCAGCCCCTTCAATTCAAAAACGTTTGAACAAACATCAGATTTGTTTTTCTATTAGTGCTTGATAAAAGTTTCAAAAAGGAAAACTCGTTGGTGTTCATTAAAGGAAAATATAATTTTTCTATTTGGAAAATATAATAGGACGTGTGAATATGTGAAGGCAAATTTTATCTTAATGTCCTGTTACAGATAATAGCACAGTTTGTCAATTTGTTCATGGAAATTTGAGAGAAATACATCTTTCTTTTTAAATAACTAAAAGACAAAATGTAAGTAAGTTTTTCAACACTTAAGATTGTTTCTATGTCTGCATCCTCAATAGTTATCACAGTGACTATCACAGAAAAAGGTGTCTAATGAATATTTGCACATTAATTGGTTGGTTGAAGTCCTACAGATTAGTTGCCTTTTTTTTATACTCTTGTTGCATTCATTCAAATTTCTCATAGAGAATACAAGTTCCTTTCTCATTATTTCTATCTCCTAATTATTTTATAGTTGATCAGGTTTTGAGGATAAATTAAGAATATTTTACTTAATTTTTTCAGATGTTTTACCCTTATAGTAGTTCAGGAATCACAAACTCCAAACTAAAATATAATCATTCATTATTTATCTGATGCCTAAGATCCAAAGAAGTGAGGGTCAGTAAGAAGACATTGAAATTGTTTTTTGTTATCTTAGTTTCCAATCTTGATTCAGAATAGAACAGAACTGTAGGACTATAGGGGTATAAAATAATATTTAAAAAAAAAAGAAAGCCTCAAAACTTGAAAGTATGAAATTTCTCTTTCCTTAAAGGTCAAAGTAACACAAATATGGTATTTGTTTGATTTAGTTCTATCTTAGATTGTTGAGAATTCTTTTATTTAATTAGTTATTCACTTATTCCTTTTTAAACAAATTATCTGTTAATTTATAAAACTGATTGAGAAAAGAAAGGAGAAAGCAGCAAACACTGTTTAAATAGTCATTTCTGATTTATTTATAAGTTTAATGATAAACTCCAAGACTAAAAACCCAGCAAAGTGCTCAGTATTGTTTTACTTTAAACATGAATTTAATTACTTTTATTAAGAATGTTAAAACTTTTGTTAAGCATGCCTCATGAACCTTTGGATTCATTACTTTAATATCAATTTGATGCTATTCATCTCTTGCTTTTCAAAAGCAGTGTCAGAAAAATGATGTGTTATATTTTAACTGTACTAAAGTATTAATCCATCTATCTTTCTTTCTCCTTCTGTCCCACTCTGTCTTCCTTTCCCTTTTCTTTCTTCTAAATCATACAGGTAGTCCGACCATACCAAACCATGTCCAATCCCATGAGTAAACTCACAGTACTTAATAGTATGCATTCCCATTTCATTCTGGCTGATAACGGGACTACAGGAAAATATGGAGCAGAGGTGAAATTGCGGAGACAGCTGGAAAAGCATATTTCACTTCAGAAGATAAACACAAGTAAGTAGCAATTTGTTATTTTTGCTCCAGTTTTTTTATATGAAATATGCTGAAAATGATTCCCATAAACAGTTGAGTAAGTATCAGAGGTCATGATTTCTAATAGTACTGTCTAGAAGTAGAGAAAGTTATCTTTCTAGAGGATGATTGGAGGAAAGAGAGCTGACTATACAATTAAAATTTAGTGTGTTTATCCTACTTGATAATTCTACTCTATCCAAGGGTTCTGCATGAAAACAAACTTCTTTTTCAAAAACTATTTCTGTGTCCCATATCCAGAAGAAATGCACTTTAGGGAAATGATTTTTATTTATAGGAATTTTAGTTGCCTTAAAAAAAGAAAAAGGACTTTTGATCTTAGAATAGATCTGAAGTGCTAAGATTTCTCAAAGCTTTAGAATGCCCTGGAGCATTACTTAGCACCTGTTTTTATAAAATCTTTGCTTTCTTGAATCTCTTAATTAGTGAGTATATGTATAAGCATTAGGCTCTCTGTGAATATATATATATATATATATGCATATGCATATATATGTTAGTGTTCATTAATTATTTGTGTTTAGTATAAACACTAAATTTAGTATGTTTAGTAATAAAAATTACTGCTTTTATTATTAGAGAGAAATCTATATTCTATCTTATTGATATTATATAAATTATTTTTTCAATGAAAAAAATGGGAGAAGGCACAACAAAGCTAGGATTGTATCAGAGAGCATAGCAGTACATTTCAGCATCTTCTTTCCCAGGAAAAAAAGATATTTTATAAATTTATGAAACCAGAATGACATGTTGAAGGTTAATAATAGAATAAAATATTCTCATGGAGAAAGTGGCAGAGGAATAGGGAGAAGAAAAAAGAAGTATCTGATTATGTGGTTATATATATATATATATATATATATATATATATATATATATATATTTTTTTTTTTTTAAATTCAGGTAGCCTTTCCTATATGAAATTGATGAGGGCAGGATACCGAAAGAGAGATGTGGCAGAAATGGGCGAGGGTTTACTTGTTCTCCAAGGCCCAAGTTCACAGCAAAGGAAATTCACTAAATTCAAAGGCTGTGGTAAAAAGCTTTTATTGGTAAAGAGGCACCAAGAGAAAGACTTCCTTGGCAGGCAATATCATTCTCAAGGGAGAAGTGATTTGCAAAGAGACATTTTCTGAAGACTCATTTTATACATGAGTCTAAGAATTGACATTTTGTATGCAAGACCATTTGAGTTTATATATGAAAGGAAACATTTTCTGAAGACTCATCTTCCTGTCTCCAGAGAATGTAAGACCATTTGAGTTTGTATAATTTTTGTTGGTGATTTTATATAACTACAGGGCTGTCTCAAGTCAAACAGAGTTATACTCTCATCAAAATCACAGAATTTGATGAGTTGGATATAAAAATATATGGACTATAATTTATTCCTTTCATATGTTATTTTTTTTGTATATATGTATTTTTTGACAAATAAACCAGTCAATCAGTAAGCATCTATTAAATGCCAAATAAAAATAATATTTGGTATTTAAGTAGTGCTTTAAGATTTGCAAGGTATTTTACAAATATTTTTATTTCATCCTCATGACAACTTTGAGAGAAGGATGCTTTTACTATTCCAGTTTTGTAGATGAAGAAACTCAGGCTTATAGAAATTGTGGCTTGAACAGAGTCATTTATCTAGTTAAGTGACTAAGGTACAATTTGAACTCAGGTCTTCCTAATACCAGGTACACATCACTAACAATCCCCACTCAATAGTTTATTGGAATGAGGAGACAGTTTACTGATTAATTAGATTTCTAAAACTTAAATTTCTAGATTGTACTTGTTAGATAAGTTTTCAGATGTTCCAGTAGCTTGGTGTGGTAAGAGATTTGGAGTTGGAAGACCTATCTAAACTCCAACTCTAGAGATTTTTTTAGGCATGGTACAGGGATACCCAGCACATAAGATATTTAGAAAGTCTGCTTTAAATTCATTTGATTTGCTTTTGCTTTGCCCTATAACTACTTAGCCTATTGTTCTTGCTTTCTACTTGATGTTTCAAATTTCAATAGGCCACTTATTAGTCTATGATTTCTGTTCTTTCATTCTCTTACTCATGGTTCTACCTAACAAAGACAAATGCTTTTAAAGCTTCTCTGTTAACACTGTAAGATTTCACATCGAACAATAATAATAATAGCTAGCATTTATAGAAAACCAACATTGTTAAGATTTCATGTAGAATAATAATAACACTAATAGCTAGCACTTATAGAATACCATCATATAGAATAAGAATAGAAACAATAACAATAACTAGCACTTAGAATGCCAACACTGAAAGACTTCATGTAAAATAACAAATAATAATAACACTAATAGCTAGCATGTATAGACTATCAGCATGTATAATAATAATAGAAACAATAACAGTACTTATAGAATATCAATATTATGACTTTATATAGAATAACAAATAATAAAAATAATAATAGCTAGCACTTATAGAATACCAAAATGTTTAATAATAATAGTGATAAGATAGCTATATAATATAATATAATAGCTATAAAATATCAACTATGTCAGTCACTGTACTACAGGCTTTAAAACTATTGTTTCATTTGATTCTCACAACACCCCTATGAGATAGATGCTGTTATTACTCACACTTTAGATTGGGAAAATAGAAACAAACAGTTAAGTGACTAATTTAAATTCATACAATTAGCAAGTTCCTAAGGTCAAATCTGAACTCAGGTCTTCCTAATTCAAATCACAATCTTGTATCTAGTAAGCCATGAAATTATTATTCACTATTTCTACAGAGCATACTGGGATGGCAACCCTAGTATAAATGTAAAAGTCTAATATTTCATTAGGAAAATCTCTAGCATTCACAAACTACCTTATCATTTTTTTAAGGAGCAGGGATTATATAATCTGAGAAGAACTTTAGGAAAACAGAGAATTGTACAAGATTAAAAGCTAGAAGATTTTCAGTGTTCAGCTTCACCCTAGAAAGGAACCAAAATGTATCCCAAAGTGCTAAAGTAATGTTTGCCTCTCCCAAAAAATGTATGGCAATTTACCTGGATTTCAATTTTACCAATTATTATCACACTGAGCAGCCTACCAAAATAAAAATGTAAATTAAGATATTTGTTTTCTGCAAAACTATTATGGACCAGAACTCTGAACTTGAAGGAGCTAAGTCAGTGGAATTGATGAGACAATGGTTATCTAGTTTAGCATGGTTCAGTATGAGTGATTTAATCTTACAACAAATAATGGTTTCCTAGTGATATGATTGGTTTATACTCAGTGTAAAGGATATAAGCTAGGTGTCTCAGCCAGAATTCATTCAGAGAGATTCACAGAGCCAGAGAAGACAACTGGACAGAAGGCTAGAGGATGGAGCACAAGCCCTTCGACCCAGATTCATCCCATCTCACACCAGTTGGTAGCAGGCTCTCCTCCTTAGCTTTTCCACTGAAAGCAAGACTCCAGAAGGCCTCTAAGAAAGCTAACCAGGCCCCAAGCCAGGAAACAAGACTTTGAAAGAGATAATAAAGAATTTGGACTTTGGACTTTAACCCCCCGGTTGTTCTTGTGGTAATTACTCACATGAAATGAAGTCTGCTCCCAGAGACTCCAGGAAAACCGAACCAGAGAACATTACATTTTGGCACCTGAATGTGGGACCAAGAACCTACATCTGTGAAATTAGGGTGAGTACAAGAAGGAAACTTTGTAAAGGGCTAAAGTAGTATTCCAGTTAAAATGGCACAAATGTTTAGAAAGAAGATTTCTCCACTGCAAGGAAAATTTGTTGAAAGCTTGGTTAAACTTATAATAAACCAAGGTTTGATTGTAACTTGGGAGCAGATCATTGAACTTTTAGAAACAGTACAGTACACATCTCCTTGGTTTTCAAAAGAAAAAGAATTAGTAGTAGGAGAGCAACTATGTGAATACTACAATGATAATGGTCCTGATTCAATTTCTAAAGAAACACTTTATACATATAATTTAATACAACTGGCTTTAGGAAATTATATAAGTTATAAAAGAAGGAAAAAGAAGAAAGAGCAGGAGAGGTAGGATCCAAGCAAACTAGGTGAAAAGGATGAAGAATCAGATAAGAATGGAGTTAAGTATGAAGCTGATGAAATTAAGGAGTGTGGTGCTTCACAGCAGGAGGCATTAGGGTATTTCCCATCCCCTAACCTACCTCCCTCAATTAACCCTTTATGGGTGGAGGAAGAAGGAGAAGGGGAAGAAGCAATGACACAATCAGCACCACTTATGAAGCAGCCTATGACAAGATTACAAAATGCATTAGTTAAAGCAAAAAAAGAAGGACAGGATATATCTGATTTGATAAATGCATACCCTGTGATTGAAGAATTTGACTCTTCAGGTCAACAAAGGAGAAAATACACTCCTTTTGATCTGGAAAAAATCAAGGATTTGAAAAAGGGGTGCACTCTTTATGGGGCTACATCGTCTTATGTTAAGATGTTACTAAGAGAATTTGGCTTATGAAATCTTAATGCCTAGTGATTGGAAATCTATAGCAAGGACATGTTTGGAACCTGGACAAAACTTGTTGTGGCTTCTGGAGTATAGTGAACTATTCAGGATACGAGCCCAACGCAATAGGTAAACCAGAGTTAATATACAAATCACCTTTGACCAACTAGCAGGTGAAGGTCAGTATGTACACAATTTAGCACAGATTAATTACTACATAGCAACATATGAGCAAGTTGCTGCTGCTGCAATCAAAGCATAGGGCTCCCTCCCAGAAAAAGATGGAGGTGAAGTCTTCACTAAAATAGAGCAAGGTCCCAATGAACCCTTTGTGGATTTTGTGGGTCGTTTGTAAACAGCTGTCACAAGAACCAATAGAGAAAACGCAGCTACAAGAATTATGATAAGACAAGTGGCTAATAAGGTTTGTAGAAGAATTATATGGGATCTACACAAAGATGCTCCTTTAGAGGAGACCCTAAGACACTGTGCCACAGTGAGCACAAATGCTTATTATACCCAGACTATGATGAACATGGGAAGACAAGGTCCCTCTTGGCAATGGACTTCTAGAGAGACTCACCACTGCAAAACCCCATGTCCAAAATGCAACCGAGGTTTCCACTGGGCCTCAGAATGTAGATTGACCCAGAGAAATGAGAGGCAGGGCCCAGCTCCAAAACCTCAAACAAAAAACAGGTGGGGCATGACAGCAGCTGAGGTTACACCCAGAGAGCCTTTAGAAATTCAGGACTCTGATGTCATCAATCAGCCAAAAAAGTAATCAGATGGAAAAAAGGGATTACATGATCAATCAGCCAAAAAGCAAACAGATGGGAGAAAGGGATTACAATTGGGGAGAATACAGGCTTTTTAATCTGACAGGGGCAATGTCCAGTGCAAGCACTTCCAATGTAATTGCCAGGTGATGAGGAGAGATTTAGAAAGTGTTAAATAGAAGGGTCTAGATAGGTTAACTGCTTGGGAGAAAGGGTTTGCTTGTGTCTCTACAGATGGAGAAGGAATCAGATGGGTGGCAACAAGCCATATTCACTTTGTCCATCAGAAAGAGACAGAAAACAGTGCAAAACCTCAAAATAAAGGATAAGACCTAAGAAACATCTGACACTGAAAAAACATGGCTGATAATGAAACTGTTACAGAACTTCAAAACTAGCAGGAATTCTCTGAGACATAAGACTGATACAGGACTTCAAAATCTGCAAGAATCATTGTATTCATTGAGATGAAAAATTGTTGTTAAAAATGTTGCAGAACTTCAAAAGCAGCAGAAATCATTGGATTCCAACACACATGAAGTAATGAACAATGGATTTCTTTTGGACTATTTCTAGGACTTATGAACATGTATAAATTCCTCATGTTGATTCATGTTATTTGTCATATCACTTCTAGCCTGTGTTACTATGTGCTTATGTAATTATGTGTAGTACCTTCCATGTTGATATTATGTATGCCTTTTTCAAGTGAGACCCTTCAGAAACCCACTAATCTGATTTGATTCCCCATTTCCTTTGGTGTTTTCATCTCCCTTCCTGAGATGTCAGGGAGGATGCGATCATCTCCTTTTATGACATTTTCACCCCTTTTTGAGGAATCAGGGAAGGTGTGATCACCTTTTTGAGGTTCTCACCCTCCTTTTTGGGGGTTCTCACCTCCTTTTGAAGTCAGGGAGAGTGACCACCAATGTTCTAAAAATAAAAGGAAGCAGGAGATGTTATGGGCTAGAACTCTGAACTTGAAACAAGGAGCTAAGTCAGTGGAATTGATGAGACAATGGTTATCTAGTTTAGCATGGTTCAGTATGAGTGATTTAATCTTACAACAAATAATGGTTTCCTAGTGATATAATGATTGGTTTATACTCAGTGTAGAGCATACGAGCTAGGAGTCTCAGCCAAGATTCATTCAGAGAATTTCGCAGAACCAGAGAAGACAAGTGGACAGTAGGCTAGAGGATGGAGCACAAGCCTTTCAAGCTAAATTCATCCCTTCTCACACCACCTCAGTGGCAGGCTCTCCTCCTTAGCTTCTCCACTGAAAGCAAGACTCCAGAAGGCCTCTAAGAAAGCTAACCAGGCCCAGGACAGAAGACAAGACTTTGAAAGAGATAATAAAGAATTTGGACTTTGGACTTTAACCCCCGGTTGTTCTTGTGGTGATTACTCACCTGAAATGAAGGCTGCTCCCAGAGACCCCAGGAAAACTGAACCAGAGAACATTACACAAAATTTCAAATAGGATTTTAAAAAGAGCAGTCTTGGAACTTTACAAACGATCTGAGTATAAATTAATTTAAAGAATTAAAGTTGTTGAGATGACTTTGCTACTGTGTGATCCCTAAGGTAAGTCATTTTAAACTCTTTAGGTGTCATTTTTTCTCAGAATAAAAAATAAAAAAAACTTGAGTGAAGATTTTTTAAGCTTCCTTCTAGTTCAAAAACTCATAAATGATGCTATGGTTCTAATGCTAGACATCACATTTTTGATATTGTATAACTTTGCATTTCCTGTATTTTTATTAATGAAGTTGTTGTTCAGTCATTTTTTCAGTCATGTCTGACTCTTGGTGACCCCATTTGGGGTTTTATTGGCAAAAATACTGGAGTGGTTTGTCATTTCCTTCTCCAGCTCATTTTACAAATCAGGAAACTCAAGCCAACAGGATTAAGAGATTTACCCAGAATCACACAGCTAATAAGTATCTGAGGCTGGTTTTGAACTTAGGAAGATGAGTCTTCCTTATTCTAGACTGAGTCTGCTTCCCAATGAGCCAACTAGCTGCTTCTCATTAATGAAGGGAGCCAACAAAATCTTGAGACTAAGTATGATTTCAAGAAAAAAGACCAGTACTCCCTTCTAAGACCTTTTTCCTTTGCCTCAAGCGTAATATATATATCCATGTCTATGTGAAGATATATATAAATATACATACATACATATATACATGTATATACATCTACACACATATATAAGCTTAATGACATAGTGGATAGAATTCTAATCCTGGAGTATGGAAGACTTAAGTTCAAATATGGTCTCGGGTACTTAGCTGTGTGACTGTGAGCAAATCACTTAATGTCTATTTATCGTAGTTTCTACTATTGTAAAATAAAGTCTGTCTCCTCATGGTAATATGAGGAACAAATGAGATAATAGTTGTAAAGTACTTAGGATAGTGCTGGGCAGAAACTATGTAAATGCTACTATCATTGTTGCTGCTGCTACTGCTGCTGTTGTTATATCATCCTCATTATATCCTTCAAGTAAATTGGATTAAACTAGAGATGATCTCATGGATCCCCTTCACTTTGAACTTACTGTAATTTTCTGATAGCTTGGTGCACATCAGCATAATTCTATCAGTATTTATTTCTTATCTAAAGGGAATGATCTATAAAGATTTGTTTCTCCATAACTAATGATTTTATTACATTTGATGTTTATTCAAAAGTGAAGTATGCTTTTCTCTCTTTAGACACTAGATAAACACCTGACTTTAATAAGCTTCATCTTCTGAGTCAATCTCAAGTCTCTTACTCTATGGAATATTTTTCTAAGTAAATAGGTATCAAGAAAGATTTGTAAAATGTGACCAAATTTGGTATTTGAGGATAATATTCAGTCCTCAGATATAATGCCTAAAACTTGTTTTTGAAATCTTATTCTGACCGAGCACAAGAGCTAATAAATTAATTAATTCAGGTACTACTTCAAGTGTCATTAGAGGCAGCTAGGCAACATAGTGGTTAAAGTGCTGGGGTTGGAATCAGGAAGACTCATTTTCCTGGGTTCTAATCTGGTCTCAGACACTTACTAGCTATGCCACCCTGAGCAAGTCACTTAACCGTTTGTCTCAGTTTCTTCATGTGTAAAATGAAATAGAAAAAGGAAAGGCAAAGCACTCCAATATTTTAGCTAAGAAAATCCCCAAATGGGTTTTCTCAGGGAAAATCCCTGAGAGTTGAGCACAAGTGAAAGAACTGAACAAGAAGTGTTGTTAGAAAGATAACCTTGGCATAACATATAGTGAGCTATCCTGGAATTAAGGAAATTGTGTCCTTTAACAAGCCATGTAGATTGACTTTACAGGCAGAACTAACTTATTAAAGAAATCAAATCAAAATTCGAATTCAATATTGTGATCTCTTAGCATGCCTCTTTATAGTCATTTCTGCTTTAATTACCCTAGAAATGATACTAGTATTAGGTTTCATATCATCACAGACAATAAATAGTCTTTGAGAATTATAAACATAATGAATTTGGAATGAGTCAGGAAGAAGGAAGTTTTGCTTTGCTTCGGAACAAATGGAAGATTTAGAAACCAATGTTGATAATCAGTATCAGGGGACTAATGGAAAAACAATTGAATACTGCAAAAAACTTGAATCTATAAACCATCTCACTTTCTTTTAGATCTTCAATAGATGTATGTCTGTATATATCACATGAATTAATAAATATCTTGAAGAGTTGAGGGTTTTTAAGTTGCTGTATTCTATGTCTAATGTTTTATCTCACTATCCTAAATGACTGTCACATATATAAAACATTTTCTAAATTTATTTGATATAATTCAACTTAACAAGCATTTATTAAGCAAGACGCTTAACTATATGCCAGCAATACATATCTAATTCAATGGAAACATAAAGATAATAATAAAATAATCTTTGTTGTAGATTATAATAATATAATAAGGATGATAATAGTAATTTACATTTATATGGCACTTTCCAATTTATAAAACACCTTTCTCCTCTACAAGACTCTACAATCAGAGATCTGAACTTTAAGGAAAAATTGGAACAAGAGGTTTGGCAATTGTCAATGTTGTAAAGTACCCATACATATAACCTGTAAATAAAAGGCTATTAAATTTAAAAAAAAAAAAGAAAGAAAGAAAGAAAGAAATGATCAGCAGGATGATTTCAGAGAGGCCTATGGAGACTTACATGAACTGATACTAAGTGAAATGAGCAGAACCAAAAGAATATTATACACAGTAATAGTAAGATTATATGATGATTGATTCTGAGGGATGTGACTTTTTTCAACAACCAAGTTGTTGGCAAATTCCAATGGTCTTGTGATGAAGAGAGTCATCTTCATCCTCAAAGAGGACTGTGGGAACTGAGTATGGATCACAATATAGTATTTTCATTTTTTTATTGTTGTTTGCTTCCATTTTGTTTTCTTTCTCATTTTTCCCCTTTTGATCTGATTTTTCTTGTGCAGGATGGTAATTGTGGAAATATGTATAGAAGAATTGCACATTAAACATATATTGGATTACTTGCTATCTAAGGCAGGAATGGGATAATGGGGGGAGAAAAAAATTTGAAACACAAGGTTTTGTCAGGGCAAATGTTGAAAATCATCTATGTGTATGTTTTGAAAATAAAAAGCTTAAAAATAAAGCAGGATTAGATTAAGCTGAAAAAAAGAAAATTATTTGATCTGATGAAAATGGCACGATTTTGCTGGATTATAAATTAGAGCTGGGAAGTCTGCCTACATTCAGGCATCCATCTTAGCCCTAGAGTAGCTTCTCTAGTTTTTAAAAAGCTAATAATTTGGATAGTAAGATACTTAAGTGTATCTGTGATTTCATCAGTGGGGACAGTCTCTTTTTTAGGGCAGATCATAACATGTGGATCCCATGTGCATCCTTATCTTTTTACCATTTCTTCATAAGAGATCAGCACACTTCAGGTTTTCCTTTGGTCCTTTGATTAGTTTGGTGGTGTCAATATTGTGCTAGGATTATCCAGATTTTTTTTTTGTCTCATTCTTGCTACATAATAAACTTACCTCCTTTTCCCATCTCACCTTTCCTTAATGCTGTATGCTATGGCTTGTCTTGTCCCCAAGTCATTTGGGGGAATGCAGAGGACATGGGCTTTTATCCTATCTCTGAAACATAGTCTCTGTGTGACCTTGGAAAAAATCCTTTAGCCTCACAAAATCTCCATTTCCTCTTCTATCAAATGATGGCATTGTATAGCTCTAGACCTATGGTCTTCTAACCTACAAATTTTTCCACTTATAGCAAGCTGCTACCATCACCTCAATGATTTATTTTGGATGACTCCTTCCTTAAATGTACCCTTTTTCTTCCAAGAGTGATTATAATAGAAGAATGATTTCCATGTAAAATTAAGAAACCTTTCGAGGAGTGGAAAATAATTTTGTGACATAAGACAATTCTGAAAGATGTCTTCTAGTGAGGATAGCAAGATAATTAGAATAAATATTTAGTTTTCCAAAACAATACTTAGAATGATAATGTGTGTGTGTGTGTGTGTGTGTGTGTGTGTGTGTCTTTGGATAGGAATAAGGACTGCCCATGCAAAATCAGTGCTCTTATTATCCCCATTTATATAGATGAGGAAACTGAGGTTTAGAGAATTTAAATGACTTTTCTGTGATCACAAAGAAATATCTGAGGGATGATATGAACTAGGTTTTCTAGCCTCCATGTTTCAAGTATATGTATGTATATATATAGATATATGTATTTATATATCTATATATACATATATGTTATATATACATGTGTGTATAGATAGATATCACATATAGATATATGCAAACATATACATATATATAAAAGTATACACATATAGACACAGATCTGAGTACATATCTTGTAGATATCTCCTATGTGATCCTGGGCAAAGATGGATGGAAGGGCAGATAGTTAAACAGACATGGGGTTTTTTTGCTTCTAAAATCTTAAGCAAGTCATTTCATCTCTCTAAGTCTCATTTTCAAATGAGAGTCTTGGATCAGATGATTGTTCAGGTCCTTTGAAGTTACTATAATTCTATTGCTAACTGTCATTTCTACATCTAAACACTAGAATTCATTTTTTAATGCCAATTATTGTACTTGACAGACTAATTACCACAAACATTAAAGTGTATATTTTTAATGTCAAGTAATTGGGTTTTGCTAAGTAAAAAAGGAAGTGTACAAAACAATGAACATAATGTAACGTTATCTTCAGAAAAGCAGCTGCTAAGATGGTTTTATACTCACATTTATCAACAAGTACTTGAATGAAAATTTCTTCATTTGAAACTGTTGCATAGTTTTGTGTTTTGACTTTAAAGTTTAGGAAAAAGTCCTAATTGACTCATAAAATGGCACAGAATAGGATACAGGAAACATGGTTTAAGACCAATTTAGCATCCAAAGAAAAATTTAGTAATAATTTTAATATTTAAATATATTTATGTATATAGATAGATAGATAGATATAGATATATGTTGATTATTCTAAAAATCAGAAAAGTAGTTGGAACCAATGAATATAATTTGTCTTCCTTTTGACATTATTTGATGATCTACTCTATCATTCTCTATAAACCAGCTTTACCAAATTTTCATCATTATAGCAACATATCTAACAATATTTTATTTATTTAAGATAATATGGAGATACAGGCACACCTGTCGTCCACCAGTAGCAATCAAAATGTTCACCTTTTCTTTAGAAATTTAGAAAATGGGGCTGGAAATTAGGATGCTCCCCAAACAAAGATGCAAAGAACCCAATCAAAAAATTTAAGTGGGACTGTCTTTTAAGATAATAGATTACATTCATTGTACCTAGGCTTTTGACTGTAAAGAAAAAGGGATGATAGTTTTAGATTGCTTTGATTGTTATGCTATCCAGATGTTATAATTAAATTGCTCTTCAGGTTTAGAGTAGAACTCCTAAATCCATGCAAAGTTTGTTGTGTGGAAATAATTTCAAAACACAGCCTTTATAGAAATGAATTTTCAAAGTACAAATACACTGAGTTCAATTTATTATTTATGTCTTTTTATTTAAGGTAGCAAAGAAGGAAATTTTATTAAACTGAATTTCTAGAATATATTGTTAGTTGATCAATTCCCTCCTTCAGGGAAACTAATTCAGTTTGGAATCAGTCTTAAAATCAGTTATAAAACAACTCAGAGATCATTTAGTCCAACTAGAACCTGACCTGGAATAACCAGTCACCCAATCACCAATAGAAAGCCTCTATTAATAAGGGAACTCACTAACAATCATGAGTCCATTACATTTTGAGATAGCTCTAATGATTAAAATTTTTTTTCTTATGTTGAGTGAGGACATACTTTCTTGTACTTTTGAAGCATTGCTCTTATCTCTCCCTTCAGGAAGACTTGAGCAAAGATATGATTTTGAACTTTTTCTTGATTTTTCAAAGTAGTCAAAGCACCATGGGCGCATAGGATGGAAGAAATTGAATTAGTCCCAAGTTCTAATCCCAATTATTGCTATCTAGGGGGAAAACTGTGGGAAAATCACCTTATTTTTCCAGGTTTTCACATCTTTGTCTGTAAAATGAGAAGAGCAAAATAGATGTTGCCCAAAGTCCCTTTAATTTCTTAATTTTTTGTTCTTTGACAATTATCTGGAAAAAGGAATATTTGTTTTTCCATAAATCTAAAATATTAATAATAATAAGATCCTTTTTCCTACCAACAAAAGACAATTCAAGTAGTTATTCTGCTAAAAGATAGAACTGAAATAGTGTCAAGATACTTTAAGCAAAGGTACAAAATTATGTAAATATTTTTCTCTTATTGCTTGCATTAGATAGTGTTATGTTAACATTTGATTAATGCATTTACATAGGTAGCTAAGGTTTCCTGATACTCTGAAAGATGTAACAAAGATTAAATTTCAGAAGTCTTCTTGGGGGCTTTTCTACCAAGGCCTCATGTTTGGTACCTTCTTCTATCCATTCCCTACTCTATTCTTTAGTTTCCTTTTATGTGTTGTCTTACACCATTATAATATTAATTAGGTTAGGTGCTGTCTTTCTGCTTCTGTTTATATTTCCAGCACTTAGCACAGTGTCTAACACAGAATAAGTACTTAATAAATGCTTGTTGACTGACATACTGTTAAGATGTATGTTGTTATTTTTTTTAAAATGTACCTGCCATAGTTTTCTTGACTTCAGCTTGTTTTATTTCAGTCTGATTGACAAGTGGACTCCGTATAGAGGTAGATGTAATTCATGCACAGTACAGATTCTCTTCACACTCTAAAATCATGTCATTAATGTTGATAATATTAGCTTGCATTTATAGAGAAATATAAGGCTTAAAAGTCCCACCTGGCCAAAAGAAAATAAAGAAAAAACAGAAGAAGAAAGAAGGGAGAGGAAGAGAAAGAGGAAGAAGAAGAAGAGGAGGAGGAGGAGGAGCAGAAGGAGGAGGAAAAGGAGAAGGAGAAAGAGGAGAAGGAAGAAGAGGAAGAAGAGAGAAGCAGCAGCCCCCACATTCCTTTGACTTACAGATTCTTGACAATATACATCACAGAGACTTCTGATACTTTCTCCATCATTGAAAGTTACCACAGTTCTCATGTAACCATAAAATAAGCTAATCAAATCACATTAACATAAAAACAAAAAGTGAAGGATTAGCCTTTACCTGGTGAAAATAGCAAAATAATTCAAATATAAGGCTTGTGATTGATTTCTGGTTTCATTCACTTAGGGAACTAATTCTCTGATGAAGAGCCTCCTTGGTATTAATACAAATTGATACTGTTTTACAAATTATCACGATAGAGAGTTGTCCAAAAGTAATGAGAAGTTTAATGACTAGGGTCATAAAATCTGTATATTTCAGAGAGTTGTTGAACCCAGGTCTACCTGGCTCCAAGGTCATATCTCTGTGTACTTCATCATATAATCCTGTGAATTCAGATATGACGTGCCACATTGCTTATCTAAATTCAAGCATATCAGATGCTTAACATTTAAAATTTCATTGTGTTTACCCATTTGACAGTAAGGGTTGAATGTAGAGCTTTGTGTTGAAAGGGATCAGCGTACATCAGCAACATCACTTCATTCAGAAGTAGCTCTTCATAATTTTTTAATGATTGAAAGACTTTCACTTAACAGTCAACATGTTTAGAGTTGAGGAAACAATACTCTATATTCAATTATCACTTCAACTTCTACATTGAGCAACACATGGTGGCATCAACTGCTATTAGTAAAGGGTTTTCCAGTGACATTGTGCAAGTGAAAGGTGGAGATGATAGGGTGAAGGGATTAAGGGAAAGGAGCTTCTGACCATATAACCATGGCTACCGTCTCTCTCCATGTGACTCGTGGACTTCCCTTTGTCATCCTATGCCTGAGAATATATGAAGGGGGCTGGGAAGGCAAAGGGACGTTCAGTTGTCATCATTGGCATCTCTTTTGATCATTGAACTATCATCAATTGCATCTGGATGCTCATTGACGTCAGACTTTTCTTTTCACATTCTGTTTACTATCACTGAATTTTTCATATTTGTGGAGAGAGAACTGCTATCCTCTCCATGTGAAAGAATCAACAGAATGGTAGAAATTTATGGCTGAATGGATGCCACCTCTGCTTTTTAGATAATGATAACAGGTCATATGACAGGAAGAGATTTGCCTAAGGTCACATGGCACAGGTGGTAGTGGAACTCAAGTCTGTTGACTCAAGTTATAGCATTTTTCCCCTTCCCATCATATACCCTTTTACAACATCTGAAATTCAGTATGGTTTGTCTTGGAACCCTAGAGTGGGAAAAGCTAAGATATCCCACAGTGGGCTAATATTACAACACTGAAATCAAAAGATTTGATAATCAAGTTGACCATTCTTTGAGAAGACCTTGAATGTAGGGATGAAAGCTGAATATCTTTGGGCAAAATTCTTATCTTTGTTTTCAATGCATCATGACAACCTGCTAAGTGTACAAGACCAGTTTTCTGTTTTTTGGCTGAAATTTAAAAAAAAAAAATTAAAAAGACCTCATAGAGCATGACTAATGATCCTACAAATAAAGAAGAATTACACATTTCACAATTTACTGATAGAACTGTCAATGTCTTTCTTTTGTAATGATCCAAGATGATAGTTTTCATATGGAAAAGTAGCTTTTATTTTATTTTCCACTAAGACTATCTCAGTTCATTATGTAATGGACAGTACATTGCTATCTCTTCCTTTATGGATGGGTTTGATGTGATTTGTCATCATTAATTAATTATGGGTTTTTTCTCTCACTTTTGTTAAGAAAACACTTAAATAGCAAAAATAATAGATGAGGTTATTGATCAAATTCTAAGAATGAGAAATTAATTCTAATATTGCCACCTCATTTTTAATCTCTGTCTAGTTTTCCTGACTAACTAGCCATGCAAATAGCTTGTGCAAAAGGACAAAATCACAAAATGTTAGCACTGGAAAGAATTTTGGAAATCATCTAGAATAATTTTACAAATGGCGAAACTGATGTCTACATAGGAAATTACTTTCCCAAGGTCATATGGATGTTAAGTAGCTTGGCCAGGACAGATACCAGGAAACCAAAGTACTTCAGAGACTTCTCCATTTACAAATAGATGGATTGAAATGACTCACTGAAGGAGAGGATTCAGGCTCTGTGACACAAAATTAAAAGATATATATATATAGATATATATATATAACTATCCTTTTGGGATTAATCATTTATGAACTGAATAGTTAAAACTGTGTTACCTTTTTCCAGTAGACTCTTTGCCCACTTTATCATATCTCTCTAGCTTTTCTTTTTCTGTATGGAAGTGAGGCCTTTCTCACAGTTCTTGGATGTAAAATTTTTTTCCCAGTTTTCTGCTTTTCTTCTAATTCTTTCTGAACTGGTTTTGTTTGTACAAAACCTTTTTAATTTAATATAATCAGAATTATTCATTTTTGCATTTTACAATGCTCTCCAGTTCTTTTTTGGCCATAAAATCTTTCCTACTCCACAGATCTGCTTTTTTTAATTTGCTTATAGTATCAGCCTTTATGTCAAAATTATGAACCTGTTTCAATTTTATGTTGGTATAGAGTATTGTGTTGGTCAATGCCTAGTTTCTGCCACACTACTTTCCCGGCCAGATCATTTTAGTCATTGACTATTGTGTCTTGTGAACATATTTCATTAATTAACTACTCTTATTTCTAAGCCAGTATCAAATGGCTTTGGTGACTGCTATATTATAATATAATGTTAGGTCGGGTACTAGGCTAGGGTGCCTTCATTTGCATTTATTTTCATTAATTCCCCTGAAATTCTTGACCCTTTGTTTTTCCAGATGGACTTTGTTATTATTTTTTCCAGCTCTGTAAAGTAATTTCTTGATAGTTTGATTGGTATTCCACTGTATAAGTGGATTAATTTAGGTAGAATTATTATTTTAATATATTAGTTCTTCTCACCCAAGAGCACTTGAAATTCTTCCAATTGTTTAGATCTCCTTTCATTTGTGTGGAAAGTGTTTTATAATTGTGTTCATAAAGTTCTTGACTTTGTCTTGGAATGTAGACTCCAAAATATTTTATATTATCTACTGTTTTTTTTTTTTAATGGAATTTCTCTTTGTATCTCTTGCTACTGTATTTTGTTAGTAACTTGTAGAAATGCTGATTATTTCTGTGGATTTATTTTATATCCTGAAACTTTGCTGAAGTTGTGAATCATTTCTAGCATTTTTTTGGCTGGTTTTCTAGGATTCTTTAAGTATACCATCTGCAAAGAGTGATAATTTGATTTCCTCATTGCCTATTCCTTTAATTTATTTTTTCTTCTCATAGCTAAAATTAACATTTCTAATAATATATTGAGTAGTAATGGTGATAGTGGGAAACCTTTCACCCCTAATCTTATCAGGAATGTTTCTAGTTTATCCCCATTTTAGATAGATCCTATTGATCAGTTCAAGCAAAATTCCATTTATTCCTCTGTTCTCTAGCATTTTTAATAGAAATTGGTGTTGGATTTTGTCAAATGCTCTTTCTTCCATCTATTGAGATAATCATTATTTTTATTAGTTTGGTTATTGATTTTAGATTAAATTATGCTAATAGCTTTTCTATATTGAACCAGCCTCTTGCATTACTGGCATAAATCCTATTTGGTCATAGTGTATTACCATAGAAATAACTTGCCATATTTTATTTGAGATTTTTGCATCAATATTCATTAGGAAAATTGATCTGTAATTTTCTTTCTCTGTTTTAACTCTATCTGGTTTAGGTCTCAGCACTATATCTATGACATAAAAGGAATTTCATAGGATTCTTTCTTTTCCTATTTTTCCAAATAGTTTACATAGTAAACTAAATGTTTGGTAAAAAAAAAAATTAATGTGTAAATCCATCTGGCCCTGGAGATTTTTTTCTTAGGGAGTTGTTTAATAGCTTGTTCAATTTCTTTTTCTGAATAGGACTATTTAAGTAACTTTTTTCCTCCTCTGTAAATCTAGGCAATCTATATTTTTCTAAGCATTCATCCATTTCACTTAGATTATTACATTAACTAGCATACAGTTAGACAAAATAGCTCCTAATTATTGTTCTAATTTCCTCTTCATTAGTGAAAAGTTCACCTTTTTCATTTTTGATACTAGCAATTTAATTTTCTTCTTTTCTTTTTTAATCAAATTAGCTAAATGTTTATCTATTTTGCTGCTTTTTCATAAAAGCACCTCTTAGTTTTGTTTATTAGTTCAAAAGTGTTCTTATAATGTTGGAGGGGATGTGGGAAAACTGGGACACTGATACATTGTTGAGTTGTGAATTGATCCAACCATTCTGAAGAACAATTTAGGATACCCAAAAGGCTATCAAAATGTGCATATCCTTTAATACAGCAGTGTTTCTTACTGGGCTTATATCCCAAAGAGATGTTAAAGGAGGGAAATGGATCCACATGTGCAAAAATGTTTGTGGCAGCCCTCTTTATATTTTATTGTAGAGGGCTGAAACTATTGGGTTGATGCACTGAGGTCGGAACTGCTGAGAGCTTGAGGCTAACTACTGATTGGACAATACTCTATGGGCATATGCTTGGAAAATGGTCCTTTCCATTATCCATACTGGCTCAATGATTGGTTTATAGAGGATTGTAGGAGGGACTAGGGGGTGGAGCAAAACTAGCCAGGACACACTCTCTGCGGTAGAAGAGGGGAAAGGTGGGTCGAGGAGATTCTGTATCCATCCTGTTCAATCCTGCATCTAAGACCAAGAATAAAGATGGACTTTTGCTTATCCTGACTCCAGCTGATTCTGGGGTGTCCTGGGTGCTAGCACGGTCGTTACATTTTGTAGTTTGATTTATATAGTAGTGATAGAGGGAAGTTGAGATCCCCCACTAATATTGTTTTGCTGTCTATTTCTTCTTGTAGCTCTCTTAATTTCTTCTCTATAAATATGGATGTTATACTACATGGTGCATATATCATCTATGGTACCTTTAGCAAAATATAGTTTTATTCCTTATCTCTTTTAATTAGACCTACTTTTGCTTTTACTTGATCTAGGAATCATTACTCCTACTTTTTTTTTTTTTTTTTTTTACTATAGCTGAAGCATAATAGATTCTACTCCAGCCATTTACCTTTACTCTGTATCTATTACTCTGTTTTAAATATGTTTCCTGTAGACAACATATTGTAGGATTCTAATTTTTAATCTAGTCTGCTATCTGCTTCCATTTTATGGGAGAATTCATCCCATTCACATTCACAGTTAAAATTCTAACTGTATTTCCTGCCATTTTATTTTCTCCAAGGTGTAGTTTTTCCTTTCCCTCTCCACCTCCCTCAATCTACCCTCCCCTTTTAAAGCCCCACTCCCCCTTTCTTATCCCTTTCCCCTTCTAACTTCTGTCCTTCCTTTTATTACCTCTTCCTTTCTTTTCCTTTTTTCCCTCCTTCTTCCCTATAAGGTGAGACAAGTTTCTATATCAAATTAAATATGTCCAATATTTTCTCTTTGAACCAAATCTGGTGATCAAATGATGCTCATCCCCTTCCTTTCTTTCCATCAACTGTAATAGGTCTTTTTTGTCTCTTTAAGTGATGTAATTTATCCCATTTTACCTTTCCTTTCCTCTTCTTCCAGTACAATTCCTTTTCTACTCCCAATTTTTTTATATCATCACAATAAAGAAGTTATAGCTACAACTTCTAAGTATACCCCTGACAAATATGCAGTTCTTTGGAACGATCAGTATGGAACGATCCAGCCGTTAGTTCTAAAATACCCAAATTGGAAAGTCATAGCAATTCCCCTGCCTGGAGTTTGTATGGGCAGGAAGAGAGTGACACTCTGAGCCCTTCCTGCTTTGATGATTACAAAATATCCAAAGACTGGGCAGCCAGCACCACTTTTGGTAATGTGTGCAATCAGCAGCCTCTGGATTTATCTAGTGGTGTAAAGCAGAATCTGAGTTTACAGGAAAGGCCCAGGTCCCTTGGGAATCTGTATTGGATCTTAGTGTGAATAAGAAATCCTGTGGTGACGTGGATATCAGGGAATACAAAGAGAACAATTCAGCATAGCCTACTTGCAGTGGCATAAAGAAGAAACTAACAACCTGCATGTTACAGAAAGTTCTTCTCAATGAATACAGTGGCGTAGATTTAGCTGTGGAAAAGGCTCCAGATGAAAATAGGAGCCCGAGCCCATGTAAATAATTAGTTAAATACATCATCTCCCTATATAGATAGGAATATAAACTTTATAACCTTTAAAAAACATAATTTTTTCTTCCCTTTTACTTTTTTATGCTTCTCTTGAGTTCTATATTTGAAGATCAAATTTTCTATTCAGCTCTAGTCTTTTCATCAAAAATAAATGAAAGAGCCCTATTTCACTGAATGCCCATCTTTTTCCCTGAAAGATAATGCTTAATTTTGCTGGATAGTTGATTCTTAGCTGCAGTCCAAGTTCCTTTCCCCTCCAGAATACCACATCCTAAGCCCTTTCAATCCTTTAATGTGGAATCTACTAGGTTTTGGGTAATCCGGATTATGGCTCCTAGATATTTGAACTGCTTCTTTCTAACTGCTTGCATATTTTCTCCATATGATAATTTTGGAATTTAACTATAGGATTCCTTGGAGTTTTCATTTTGAGCTGTCTTTCAGAAGGTGATCAATGGCTATTTTACTCTCTGGTTCCAGGATATCAAGGCAGTTTCCTTGATGATTTCTTGAAATATGTTGTCTAGACTCTTTTTTCATTGTGATTTTCAGTGAGTCTAATAATTCTTAGACTGTCTCTCCTGGATTTATCCAGGTCAGTTGTTTTTCCGATGAGATATTTTAATTTTTTTCTTTTTTGTTTTGTTTTGTTTGACCAGTTCTTGATGTCTCATTAAGCCATTCGCTTCTGTTTGTTCAATTCTAATTTTTAGTGAATTATTTTCTTCAGTTAGCTTTTTTACTTTCTTTTGAATTTGGCTTATTGAACTTTTAAATAAGTTGTTTTGTTCATTAGATGTTTTTCCATTTCACCAATTCTAATTTTTAAAGTGTTGTTCCTTTTTTCCCTTTCACCAATACTGTTTTTCTTTTCTTTTCTTTTCTTTTATAAATTTAATAGCCTTTTATTCACAGGTTGTATGTATGGGTAACTTTACAGCATTGACAATTGCTAAACCTCTTGTTCCAATTTTCCCCCTCCTTCTCCCCACCCCCTCCCCCAGATGGCAGGATGACCAGTAGATGTTAAATATATTAAAATATAAATTAGATACACAATAAGTATACATGACCAAACCGTTATTTTGCTGTACAAAAAGAATCAGACTCTGAAATATTGTACAATTAGCTTGTGAAGGAAATCCAAAATGCAGGTGGGCAAAAATACAGGGATTGGGAATTCAATGTAATGGTTTTTAGTCATCTCCCAGAGTTCTTTCGCTGGGCATAGCTGGTTCAGTTCATTACTGCTCCATTGGAAATGATTTGGTTGATCTCATTGCTGAGGGGATGGCCAAGTCCATCAGAATTGGTCATCATATAGTATTGTTGTTGAAGTATATAATGATCTCTTGGCCCTGCTCGTTTCACTCAGCATCAGTTTGTGTAAGTCTCTCCAGGCCTTTCTGAAATCATCCTGTTGGTCATTTCTTACAGAACAATAATATTCCATAATATTCATATACCACAATTTATTCAGCCATTCTCCAATTGATGGGCATCCACTCATTTTCCAGTTTCTAGCCACTACAAAGAGGGCTGCCTCAAACATTTGTGCATATACAGGTCCTTTTCCCTTCTTTATGATCTCTACCAATACTGTTTTTCTAGGAATTGTTTTCTTTTTCTATTTCATCAAATCTATTTTTTAAGGAGTGGTTTTCTTCAGACAATTTTTCTGTTTCCTTTTCCAAAACTCTCTTCTTCTTTCTCCATTTTTTCTAACATATTTAAATGGATTTTTATAGGTCTTGGTCACTGAATGGGCATTTTGCCTGAGATAAACTGAAAAATGAGAAAGACTTTAATTTTAAAAGGTTACCCAGCACATCCCAGGCCATTGCCCATCCTTTTAACTTTTGTCTTGATACTGCACTCTGATGACTCTGAAGGAGAGTGCGGATGATGACTCTGTCCAGCTCTGCCCTGAATTGGATTTAAATCCAATTCATGTACAATTCAAGATGTTACCACATGATATCATTGGTCCTCTTTGAGAAGGATGAAAACAACAAACAGAAAACAAAGTGAATGTGAGAAGACAAGGTCTAAAGATATAAGAGAATTTGTTATCATTTAATAAGGGTTTCAAAAAATATAATGGAAGTGGAGGAGAAAGAGAACAGGGGTAAGTGAGGGCTAGGGTTGAATTTATTCTGAATTGGAGAAAAGTGTTTGTGAGCTTTATAATAGAATAGCCCTGCCTTCACCACTTGCCCTCCATCTGCCATAGATTCTGAATTGGCCCCAACAATGGCAGATAATAAATAAATAGGTGCATAGTGGATAGAGTGCTAGGCCTGAAGTCAGAAGACTTATCTTCCCAAGTTCAAATCTATTCTCAGATATTTACTAGCTAAGTGAACCTAGAACCATTATTTAACTCTCTTTGCCTCAGTTTTTCATCTGTAAAATGAGAAGGGGAAAAAAAGGAGAAGGAAATGGCAACTCCAGTATCTCTGTCAAGAAAACCCCAAAAGGGATCATGAAGAGTCAAGCACTACTGAACAAATGGCAGATGGTTTGAGTTGGAGCTGGTGCAAAAGAGTCTTCCTATCTTAGTTTGGGGAGAAGGTGAAATTTTCACCCTACACAGGTTCTTGAGACCCTTCTTCTCTACTCATTTAAACCAAGTGTCAAGTTAGTCCTCATTGTTTGGGTTTTGATGTCTTAGAATGAGTTTAAATGGAAAATATTTTCTGTTCTGATCAGAAACTCTGAAAGTCTTCCACTTCTAGATTGATAATTTTTGTTATATTACTAATTT
Organism: Sarcophilus harrisii; assembly: GCF_902635505.1. Classification (NCBI taxonomy): domain Eukaryota; kingdom Metazoa; phylum Chordata; class Mammalia; order Dasyuromorphia; family Dasyuridae; genus Sarcophilus; species Sarcophilus harrisii. The sequence continues at coordinate 290,079,648 of NC_045426.1, read as the reverse complement.
TTCTAAGTTACTAGACTATCAATTCTTACCTAGCTCTTAGTTACTGAATGGTTATTTTGTCTGAATCAAACAGAGAACCGGGAAAAACCTCAATTTTAAAAGGCAAATTAATTAGACTTTGCATATGAAACCGATGCTTATTTTAGAGGAATATGAGATTTCTTTCCAGAATCATTTAGGGATACTCTAAATCATACAAAAGACTTTGAAATTGATATTTAACAAAACTTCAAGGCACTTACCATGTAATCACTGAAATCAAATGAGATGTTTTATAAGTCACTTTGCAAATTAGGATTTGCCATATATAATAATATATATACTTTAGTATAAAATATTATATAATATTTTAGTATATTAATACTAGCTATTCTTAATTAGAACAGCTAGGTAGCACAGTAGATAAAGCACCAAGCTTGGACTCAGGAAGACTCATCCAAGTTCAAATCTAGCCTCAAATATTTCCTAGCTATATGACTTCAAGTTTCTTAATCTTGCTTACTCAGTTTCCTCATCTATAAAATAAACTGAAGAAAGAAAAGGTAAATCATTCCAGTATCTTTCCCAAGAAACCCCCAAATAGGGTCACAAAGAGCCAGACATGACTGAAACAACTCAGTGACAATAGGAACAATTATTATTGTTGTTTGCTGCTGCTGCTGATATTGTTATATATACATAGCATTATCTATACTGGCATTTCATCACCATTCTATAGTCTTAGTTCCCTAAAGATAGGAAATGTCTTAGGCAAGATTTTCCTTTTCCAGCTGCCTTTCACTATGTTTTCTGCATTTAAGTACTTAGTAAATATTTATGATTGCACTAATGATACTTTATTTACTAATATTTATCCAAATTCCATTTTTTCCCTTTATTTTGGCCTCATTGTTGTTCTTTAACTGCTTGACTTTGTTTCCTTATTTCTCTGAATATCTTGGATATAAGATGAGATGATGTAAATGGAGAAAAAATACTAATTTATATGCAAAAAAAAAGAAAAATAAGCAAACGATATTTTCCATTTTAAGCAAAGAAGTTAATGTTATGATAGCTAAGGGATAGCTTGCAAATTCATATTACTGGCTGAACTTTGTAATTGATTATGTCATGTAACAGTTGGGAAGATTAAGGAAACAAAAAGTTTTCAGTCTAAAATGAAATATTCTTAATATGGAGATTTCAAAGAAAGCATGGGGAAAAAAGGAAGAGACAATTTATTGGACTATGAAAAACTAGGCCTAATGTTGAAATTTTTTTTTCTTAAATAGGAATATTGGTTACAAATTTAATGTGGTTGTGGGTTTTTTGTTTTTTGTTTTTTGCTTAGAGGGGTGCTTTGGGATGGAAAGAGGGACAAAAAAAGGGTTCCTTCAATAAAATGAGAAAAGAGCAAATCTCAAACAAATAGGGAAGTTTTAAAAGATACTTATTCAATTTAGTATCAGTTTTAAAAGAAAAGCCCTGCCTGCAAGATTTGCAAGTAAATATGATCATTTTGTTTGGTGGTTTTTAAATTCAGAATTGTGGGGGAGAAGACTAGTCCTAGAAAAAAAAAAAAAAAGACAGATATTTCCCCTGATTCTCAACGATAGCCTGGAATGAGTGACCACAGAGATGTAAATGTTCCCTTAGGCTATTATTTCATTTCACATGTTATTTTAGTTAACTATAGCATTGATGAGACTGTAGTAGGATTTAGAGATCTTCATAAAGTTGAGCAATAATATGCTAATACCAATAAGGACTTATAATTTTTCTGCTGCTTTTCCCCAGCTGTCTTAGATCTGTGGGGCTAAATAATCCACTAGACTGATAAGTAAGGACTTGATTACAGTGAAGTGAGTGAGTGGTCAAATTTCACTTGAAATTTTATCCTCTGTCAAGAATACACAGGCAATAGCTATATCAGATCTAAAATTATATTATAAAGCAGCAGTCATCAAAACCATTTGGTACTGGCTAAGAAATAGACATTGATCAGTGGAATAGGTTAGGTTCACAGAGCAAAATAGCCAATGACTATAACAATCTAGTATTTGACAAGCCCAAAGGCCCCACCTTTTGGGATAAGAATTCACTATTTGATAAAAACTGCTGGGAAAATTGGAATCTAGTATGGCAGAAAGTAGACATAGACCCACACTTAACACCCCTAACACCAAGAAAATGTCAAAATGGGTTCACGATCTAGACATAAAGAATGAGACTATAAACAAATTAGAAGAACATAGACTAGTTTATCTCTTAGATTTGTGGAGAAGGAAGGAATTTGTGATCAAAGAATTAGAGAACATTATTAATCATAAAATAGACAATTTTGATTATATTAAGTTAAAAAGTTTTTGTACAATTAATGCATACAAGATTAGAAGGGAAGCAATAAAGTAGGAAAACATTTTTACATCCAAAGGATCTGATAAAGGCCTCATTTATAAAATATTTAGAGAATTAACTCAAATTTATAATAGTTCAAATCATTCTCCAATTGATAAATGGTCAAAGCATTTGAACAGACAATTTTCAAATGAAGAAATTGAAATTATTTCTAGCCACATGAAAAGGTGCTCCAAATCACTATTAATCAGAGAAATGCAAATTAAAACAACTCTGAGATACCACTACATACCTGTCAGATTGGCTAAGATGACAGGCAAAAGACAATAACCAATGTTGGAGGGCATGTGGGAAAACTGAGACACTAATACATTGTTGGTGGAACTGTGAATAGATCCAACCATTCTGGAAAGCAATTTAGAACTATGCTCAAAAAGTTATCAAATTGTGCATACCCTTTGATCCAACAGTGTATCTACTAGGATTATATCCCATAGAGATCCTAAAGGAGGGAAAGGAACCCACATGTGCAAAAATATTTGTGGCAGTCCTCTTTGTAGTGACAAGAAACTGGAAACTGAGTGGATGCCCATCAATTGGAGAGTGGCTGAATAAATTATGGTATATGAATGCTACGGAATACTATTCTTCTGAAGGAAATGACCAGCAAGATGTTTTTAAAGAGGCTTGGAGAGACCTACATCAACTGATGCTAAGTGAAATGAGCAGAACCAGGAGATCATTATACATGGCAACAACAAAATCAATGATCAATTCTGATAGAAGTGGATCGCTTCAATATTGAGATGATTCAAACCAATTCCACTTGTGCAGTGACAAAGAGAGCCAACTACACTCAGAGATAGAACCATGGGAACAGATTGTGGAACACAACATAGCATTCTCACTCTCTCTGTCCTTTTTTGCTTGCATCATGTTTTCTTTCTCAGTTTTTCTTTTTCTTCCTTCTTGATCTGGTTTTTCTTGTGGAATAAGATAATTGCATAAATATGTATACATATATTGGATCTAACATGTATTTCAACATATTTGACATGTAGTGGACTACCTGCCATCTAGGGGGTGAAAGGAAGGAGGGGAAATTTTGCAACAAAAGATTATGCAAGGGTCTATGTTGGAAAAATTACCCATGTATATGCTTTGTAAATAAAAAGTTTCAATAGGAAAAAAAAATACACAGATAATCAGAGGAAAGTAGAGTTCTCTTTTACATCACAACTTTCGCATTGCAGTTTTAATATGTCATGGGTCAGCATAAGAAATCAAGTGGGAATTTTCAGGTAGTTTTGTGGAAGTGACAGACAATGCACAAGAGTCAGTTGATGACACAGGAAAAGTCTGGAAATTCAGAAATACATAAAATATATGCATAGTATTGAATAATATCAATATATTTTATACATTATTATCATAAATATATACAATTTCTTTTTTAAAGTTAAAATAAGTAGAAAGTTAAAGTTTACAAAAAGAATGCAAAATCTAGCAGACAACAGAGGCCAGAAATATAGAGATATCTTTAAAAGTTTAATAACTTACAAATTAATAATTTAATACTGTTATATATAGTATTACCTGTATAGTATGTATTTTATTGTTTCATAACAAAAATGAACAACTACATGACTTTTTTATTAAAGTTTTTTATTTTCAAACCATATGCATGGATAATTTTTCAACATTGATCCTTGCAAAACCTTGTGTTCCAAATTTCTTTCTTCCACCCCCTCCTCTGGATGGCAAGTAATCCAATATATGTTAAACATGTGTAATTCTTCTATATATATTTCTACAATTATCATGCTACATAAGAAAAATCAGATCAAAAAGGAAAAACATGAGAAAGAAAAAAAATGCAAGCAAACAACAAAAAGAGTGAAAATAATATTGTTGTGATCCCTCACTCACTCAGTTCCCATAGTTTTCTCTCTGGGTATAGATGGCTCTCTTCATCAGAAGACCATTGATGTTGGTCTGAATCATCTCATTGTTGAAAAGAACCATGTCCATTTTTTTTAGAATTGTTCATCCTATAATCTTGTTGTTGCCATACACATACATTACTCTTTAAAAAAATAATAAATTTGCTGTAGAAGAATTGCAATTCTATGTTTACAGAAGCCAACTGTAAATGGAAGTCTCTTATAAAACATGACAATGTTAATTTCACCGGGATCTTTGCAGCTCAAATTTCTCCTTTCTTTTGCTATTTAAATTGCAAGAAAAAATTTATGTGGATTTTCCAGATCACTAGGGAACTCTCTAACCTCTGCTATATGAAAGGGATTACTGTAATCCATTAAATATCTCTAGTGGAAACACCAGCTTAAATCGCCATGCTATACTCTATTTCATTTTATTTTAGCAAATAGTATTTTATTTTTCCAAATAAACATAAAGATTGTTTTCAACATTCACCTTTGCAAAATCTTGTATTCCAAATTTTTCTCCCTCTTCCTCCCACTCCAAGACAGCAAGCAATCTTAAACATGTGCAGTTCGTCTAAACATTCCCATAATTGTCATGCTATGCAAGAAAAATCAGATCAAAGGAGGAAAAAAAAGAAAGAAAAAAAAAAAGCAAACTAACAACAAACCTAAGAAAAGTCTCTCTATTGATGCAGATAGCTTTTTCCATCACAAGTCCACCGGAATTGCCCCAAATCACCATACTACCGATACGAACCAAGTCCATCATTGTCGATAATCACATAATTTTGTTGTTACTATGTATAGTGTTCTCTTGGTTCTACTCCCTTCACTAAGCATTAGTTCATGTGAATCTTTCCAGGCTTTTCTAAAACTAGCCTGCTCATCATTTCTTATAGAACAATAATATTCCATTACATTTAGATATCATAACTTATTCAATTATTCCCCTAGTGATGGGCATTCACTCAATTTCTAGTTCCTTGCCACTACAAAAAGGGCTGCTACTAACATTTTTGCATATGGCTACATTCTATATCTTTTAAAAATGTAATTAAATAGTTTAAATCAGGATTAGAAAATATGGATAGTTTACAATCTGCTTTGTTGAAGGGAGTACTCACTTCCTGAATAAAATACCAGGTTCACTGAAATATCAGTATTAGCAAAGGCTCACTTGTACATATGGTTAGCAATAAAAAGTATAATTAAGCCTATGGGGAATCTTAATAATTAAAAGATTTAAATTACCTTATTGGATATAGAATATATTTTCATTGTTTGGGGGCAGTGTAGCATAATTGAATGATCTGAGTTTGAATTTTGGCTCCATGTCTTCCTACCTATGTGACTTTTGGTTAATCAATTAAATTATCTGAGCTTCCATTTCTTCTTTTGCAAGATGAAGGGATTAAGCCAAATGATTTTTATATAGTTCCTTCCATCTCTCATTCCTATGTGAGAAATTATTCCGAGAATAATTCAACTGAAAAAAACATTACTTTATATGGATATATTTCCAGAAAACAGAAAGGGGATAATATCACAGGATTTAATCATCAACCTTTGTTTAGCTCTTTCTCCAAAGTTGTAGGTTAGGAACTGTTTTTTCCTTCTGTTCTTCATTATCAGAAATGTTGAACCTGCAGTTTGAGAACACCATATATCAAAGTCTGCTCTGGATATTATTTTCATCAAGGCTTTTAGCCACAGTTTTTAATTTACATGGTTAAAAACAAGGCATGCACAAGAATGAATCTTCCTTCTTGAGTTTCCAAATTCTTGTGAGGAAAGAACTAGGAGTAATACTGTGTGTTTCCTTTCTACATACATCTGTCATACCCATTTCTAGCTTCAAAGCCAATGAAAAAAAGGCTAATTTGGATATGCTGTTCTTTTCTTTTGAAACCAAAGGTATTTGTAAACCAGTCAATCATTGAGCACTAATCAAGCATATACTGTGTGCTAGGCAATCAGTCAATAAGCATTTATTAAGTATTTACCATACTAAGCATCAAAGATACAAAGAAAAAACAAACAAAAGGGAACAAAACAGAAATAATTCATGTCCTTGAGGACCTTTCTTTCAAATGAGAAAGAAACAGGTACACAAGTAAATGCAAAGATAATTTAGGAACACTGGGTAATAGGAAATGGAATAAACAAGGTCTTATACAGGAGGGAGCACTTGATATGAGTTTGAAGGAAGCTAGGGATTTTAAGAGGTAATGGTGAGGAATGGAGAACAACATAAGCATAGAAATGAGAGGTAGAATGTTGTGTGTGAGGAGTAAGTGGCTAAAAAGTCTCCCGTGGGCACCTGCTCTCTTTCTTTAAGGTATTTCACATGTTAAAATCCCATGGTGATATTGAAGCAAATTAATTGGATTTAAGATTCTGTGTAAATATACCTGAGTTCAAATACTAACCAAACTAGGTATCATACCAATCAAAGTAGAACTTTCCTCTCCTTCCCATTCAAGCTAGGATGATGCCCAATTAATTTGGATCATCACATTTGCAGGAGAGGAGAAGGGGGCATTATTAATTCTTTTGGGAGGGAAGGAATTTTAGTGAAGATAACCAGAATGGTGAAGGTCCTTGATTTTATACCATCAAATGGATCATTTGATGGAACTAAGAATGTTTAGTCTGAGGAATACAGGGGAGAAGGCAAAAGAATGAGACACACAAGTCTTAAAATATTTTAAGGATTGATTGTCTTTTGGAAGAGGAATTAGACTTCCTATTAGCACTAGAATGTGGAAATAATTTAACTTAATGAAAATTGCTTAATCAAATTTTGATTGAATTAATATAAGCAAAAACTTTCTAACAATTAAAACTAGCATAATGGGCGGCCTCATTACTAATTACTAGTTAATCAATGCTAATTACTGGCATGGTATGCTCTTTAAGGTTTGTATAATATATTTGACATGTTATCTCATTTGATTGCCATAACAATCCAGTGATGTAGATGCTATTATTGTCCCCATTTCACAGATTAGGAAATTTCATGTGAGAGTATTTTAATAACTTGTCTTGAGATACAACTGTGTGGAAAAAATGATATAGAGGTCATTTGGATTAACTCCCTCACCTTATAGAAGAGGGAATGGAAGCTCAGAGGGATTAAATGATTTGCTAAGGGTCATATAAGAAGAAATGGAACCCCAAAATTGAACACAGGTCTATGACTCCAAATGTAGTTCTCTTTTTCATAAAAGTGTGAGGTAATGTTCAAACTTAGGTCTCTCTGATTCGAGGCCTTGCACTCTATCCACCTTATCATCAAGCTGACTCATTCAATGGTGATCTTCCAGTGATCATTTACTTGTTGACTGTTTTGTAAACAAGATTCTTATTTGTATATGGGTTGGACTAGATGGCTACTGGACTCCCTTTCTACCTCTGGATTCTGTGATTACACACCCCTAAGGAACAGAACCTGTGTTACTAAAACAAATTATACAGCCATCAATTCTATTAAGAATGAAGAAGTATTTGCTGAGGAAGACTCAGTATTTTTCTCCTTGAATGTGTTACTACATCTTGACTATATTTTATTTTTATGTTTTATATTTTATTTTTTTATTTTGACTGTATCTATACTATATTTTGACAAATTGCAAATAGAAGAATCACTAGATCCTTCTAGTGTTACTGAAGTATCTAGTGAAGATACTGAAGTATCTATTGGCAAGAGCAAAAATGTGACTTAGGTTTTTTTTAATGTGCTATATTTTTTCTACTAGCTTGTGTAACATATTTTATCTATTTAGCCATAGAACTATTGTGGTACATGAAATGTACATGGTACATATCAAAGTTAAAATACTTGGGTTCACATTTTACCTGTGAGATTTGCTTCCAATACAGGCAAGCACTTAGCCTCTCCCCTGGGTATGTGCTCATTCTCTGAATAGGCTTCAGGAGAGGGGGAGATTTAAACTAGCCAGAAGGAAAAAGGGAGCTGGGAGATTAAAGGTGCCATAGTCAGGGGTGAATGAGCAGCAGCTTTAGCTGCAAACCCATTCCCCTTGGCTTGAAGTGAATCTCCCTTCTGGTGTCCTTTACAAAATATGACTGAAACTTCTCTGGGTTTATGAACAGCCAGTAGCTGTAGAATTTCTCCTGCATATTTAATATTTAATAGAAGAGTTCTTTGCTATCAAAAGTCACCTTTCTTTCCATTCCCTGTGAGCATGCAAAATATGAAAAGCATATCTGGAGTGAGTATAAATGTTCACTCTCATTTCCTTCCCCAATTCCAAAGCTCTGATTAGAACAATGAGTTCAGCTTTCTGGGTAGAAGTCCCAGGGGGCAGTGATTTAGCTTCCAGGGTGCTATTGAGGGTAAGCCTCCCATTAGTAAGCACTGATGCCCTTTGACTTCTAAAATGCTCTGGTGTCCTAGGGTAAATTTTGAGGCTTCTTCTCTAAGGCACAAGAGCCATTCTAGGGAAACTGAGTCCAGTTCCTTTGAGAAATAGGCAATGGGTCTGGGATCCCCCAGGGTCTGACCCTGCTTTTCGGAACTGCAGATCAAGATAAGATTGCAGTTAAATGGCTCCAAATCTCTTAACTCTTTAGCTAAAAGTTTGTGCTTAAGAAATTTCTCAAATCTGACTAGGGCTGGAGTGGCCCAAATAGAGAAATCTATTTTTTCCAAGATTTCAGAGGGAATATGGGAGGGCTTTGAGAGCAGCACAAAAAGACGATCTGAAGGTCTGAGAAGAGAAAATTGGGTCCCCAGTTTCATCATTAAATCACACCTCAATAAAGGATCAAAATAGGAGGGAATAAGGAACCAGTGTTTAAATAACAGTTCACCAAATTGGCAAGGCAAAGGGAAAATCTCCAAACAATTCTTAAATTCCCCTTCTAATCCCATTCTATGGAGGGAGGGGCAAATGAGACCAGAGTGCCCGAGCAAAAAGGAAGAAGTCCCCATGGGAAAAAGAAATTCAATGGTCTTACCGGTCACATCTGGGAAAAACCAGGGTTCCGCTGCTGTGGTGGAGCGAGGGGGAATTTGACCAAGCTCCAAACTCCTGATGGAGAGCAGGGCATTAGGAGGACAGCTTGTCCCCTGTAGACCGTCCCTTCTCCAATACCCCTCCTGATTGCACTTAGGGCAAGGATTGGGGAGTTTCCTCGGTGGACAATTTCAGGTGTGTCCTGTCCATAACACCTAAAGCATGAACTCCTAGGTTTCCCAGAAATGTTAGTAGCCAAAATATGGGACTGTTCTCCATTTCTCGCTTTAACTCTGTGGTTTTTTTCATTATTAAAGACTCTTAACAGCTGAGTGGGAGAAGTATGAGGGGCCCAAAGCTGGCTTCTGCACCTTTCTCCCTTTATCTGGGGCAGATTGTTTAACATTAATATCTCCCCAGGAGAAATCAAGGATGGCATTGGCCTTGGACCCCTCAAAAGACTGAGTGGGGTTCTCAGAGTAATGGCCAGGTTTTTCCTTAGTCTGGGAGAGATTTGACATTGAAAGAGGCACCTCTGCTCTGAGTTTCTCTTTCTAGAGTCTGCTGCTTTGCCCAGGGAGCAGAGATATCAATATCCTGAGGAGGAGAAAAAGGGATCCCACTCTTTGTATCAGTGGGATTGAGGAGTGGAGGCTGGGAAGTCTCAGGATCTGGTTAAGGTGAAGGGGATGGAGTTAAAAAAAAATATTGTTGGACATAAGATCCTGTTCTAGAAGAGATTCAAAAGCCTCCTGATAAGGGGTGCAGAGGATGGATCCTGTGTCCCTAGAGGAGCAGGAAGGAGGGAGTTGTTTAAAAGGTTTGATTTCCCTCCAGCAAATTTAAGCAGTATCCTGCAGTGCTGTTTTAATTTAAGCTTTTACATTTTGAGATCTTTTAAGCTGAATTTGTCTCTGTTTTAAAAAAAACTGCCTAAGGAAGAATCCTTAGGGATAGAGACAGAGGTACATTGTCCCATTTTGCCACGAGCCTTAGATTTCCTACAGTCTATAGCACCTTGTCCTCTCTTAGGCATCCCCACAGAGGGAGAGATGACAGAAGTTCTCTGAGTAAGGGGACTTTTATCAGAAACATAAGAATTCCCAGTCCAGGTGTCCCCAGCCAGGGAATTCTGCTTGAGTGTGTAGCTCCCAAGTCTTCCTGGGTATTTGAGTGCCCTAGCTATAGAATAGCTAATCAGTAAGAGAAGGTTTACCTCCTTAGCTAGACTTTCGGAGATCCCTGTTAACAGGCCATCAAATCATGAGGTGTGAGAATTGAGGATTGAGAGATCCCCTAACAGCAATAGGATCCTCCTTAGCTAGTGGCAGACTTTGAGAAACTCTAAATTCTATATGAATATCAGTCATTATTTTTATCGGTATGTCATGTGCATATTGACTTAAACACCAAATCCCTATGAATACAGGCTCAAGGTTTATGGCAAGAATGGGTTTATTTATGCTAAAATGTTTTCCTAGTGGACAAATTCCTGATAGGAATTAGCAAAGATGGATTGACAGGCCTTTGGTTTTATTGGATTTGTCCTGGCTGGGAGCTGGGGAGCAGTTTGGCAGAGATTTCCAACTGAAGGAGATTATTTATCTGGGAGTTGCCCTTATGGACAGAAGGATGGGCCCCTCCCAGAGACCAGGAGGATTTGAGACTCAGGGCCACCCTTCCTCCACAGTTTATATCAGGGCCTTTCTAACCCTTCCCCCACAGATTAAACTGGACACAATTTACTATTCATTTTATAGATCAGGAAATTGAGGCAAACAGAATTAAGTTACTTGACCAAGTGACCCTAGTAAGATTCTGAGACCAGATTTGAACTTAGGGAAGATGAGTCTTTCTGGGTCCAAGCTCAGTATTCTATCCACTTCACCATCTAGTTGCCCACTTTTAACAAAAGAGGGCTCTTATCAGGGATCATAGAGAGAAAGAACAAAAAGAAAAGAGTGGTAAAGAAACATTTTTAAATGTCCAGAAGGAAGTTCAGAAGAGATACAGACAATCAAGGAAGTAGTGGGACTTTCCTATTAATTGTAACTTTCACATTAACTGTAATACACATTAAAAATTAAACATTAAATATTAGAGATCCTGGGTTTCATGTGCAGTCCATTTCTGTTCTTTATATATAAAAATATTTATATCTGTTAATGTTACTTAAGTTCATCATATAAAGAAAAAGGTAGTTAAAAATGTTTTGTATAAAAAAGAAGAAAATAATGCTGATGCTTTTAAAAGGAAAATAACATTTATATTTTTAACCAAAATATTGGCCTATGACTTTCTAATGAAAGAATACATGGTGAATACTATGTATTGTGTTAGAGGCAGAGTAGTTAAAGCAGTGCACTCTTGGCCTTAAAGAAAGAAATGCTTCCCAATGACAAAGTCAAAGAAAGAAACAATTTTTTTAGGGATAGAATTTTTTATTTATATTGAGTTCTAAATTTTGACATTTCTGTCTTTGTGCAAGTATAAAGAATTCAAAAACTTGCATCACATGATTATAAATCTAGGCTTGAAGAGACTTCTGCAAACCTAGTCCAAACTTTCATTTTACAAATAACAAAACTGAGACTTAGGGAGTTGTATTTTGTCTAAGTTCAAATATATAGTAAATATAATAATTTGAATTTGAACTCAGACCCTCTGACTCAAGTATCAGTACCTTTTACCTTCAATGACTCTTGGATGGAAATGGGAATGGAACTCAGTGGCAGCTGAGAAGCAATTTAAACCAAAATGGTATCCAAAAGGTACCCTGTTTATGTAAATAAGAACAGTTTTGGAGGTATTGTAGAAATGGTAAAAGTATTTGAGTGCCAGATAAATAAGCCTGGTTTTAAAAGACACATATATATGACATATATATATATATATATATATATATACCTATATATGTCATAAATTTTGAATTTTCACTTTCACTTTCACACTATTTTCTTGTCAAAATTTTCCTTTGGCTTTATGAACACATAGTGCTTTCACTTTTCCTCCACTTATACCCAGACTTATTCATCCATTGAAAAAAAATTTTTCTTTTATTTTAGTGTTATTTTTATTTCAATAAAATATTCATCAATATTTTAAAATGTACACCACAATAGTGTGCAAATTAAATGATACAAAGTAAAATATTTAAAAGCATTGAATTGTATGGTAAAACTGGAATTTTATCTTTACTTTTGATAGCAATATATCCATATCTTGCTACTGTCACTTGTTTTACACAATTTTTTATTGGATTCATGATATTTTGACACATATTTGATTCTCAGTCATTAAACCACATTAAACCACATATTAAGTATACCTTTCGAAAATATTACATTTTCCCAAAGCTTATACCCCATAGATTTTCCTAAAACATAAAAAAACTTTTATTTCAATTAACAAGCATTTATTTTCTTGCTCCTCTCTTATATTTTTAAATGGGATTTAAATCAAACAAGTTGTCAAGCCAATAACACACTTTATCTCCATCTCTTAAATAAGTTACTTACTTACCATGGCATAAGGAATGGTGCTAAGTCATGTGGCAGAATTCCATCTCCATTTGGGAATTTCTATAATTTTGGAATAAGTATGTCAGTATATTTATTAGAGCTTATAATTCCCTCAATGGTTCAGAAACTTCTGGACTCACTGGAAATAAAATATCCCACCCCCATCCTATGCCCTATTTTTTCTGAATATGAATTTTTTTGCAGTCTGATGAAGATTCCCAGATTTTACATGCTCATACAGATTTCTTTAGACAATAGTTTTGACATAGTTTTATCTTGAATAAAAAAATGTTTCATTAGTTAAAATTATCTTTCATCAGTCTCAATATTCCAGTCTTTACATTGGCTTTTTCAAGGCAGACCTTTTCTTTCTATTTTTCCAAATTCAAGAAAACCATTCTTCCTGATAGAGGAATCAGTATTGATTATTTCAGTTGAAGGCTGGGCCTTTCTAAGATAAAGATACTAGTTATACTTCAGAATTTGTAAGAAGAAAGCTCACTTAGTGGAAACAAGTCTGGATTAAGAGTCTAAATTCAAGTTCTGAATCACCCACCTAGTAGCTTACATGATTAATTTAACTTATATAAACCCCATGAACTTTCGTCATCTTAAGTAGACCCAATCTGCATTATTTATTGAAGCCCAGTTTTCAGTTTCCACTCCATTAAAAAAAAAAAAATGTAAATCATCCTCTTTCCTGTGTTAGACTTTCTGTAACTTTAATATTTCATATAATATTCTTAGACTTTTTGAAATATGATTTTATGGTCAATTAACAGAAATAAACAGAAAACTGTATGCAGATCATAACCCAGAAATAATTTGCATCATTACAACATTTACCAGTTTTATTCCAGTGAGCTCAGAATTTTCATTCTTCTCAAACTAAGTATAGGGATGTTGCAATAGAACAATACTGCTATGAAAATAGAATAACATGCCTTCCTTCCAAAACTATGAGGCAGATTGTATACATATGGATCCTCTATCTAAGCTGCATGTTTCAATTGAAAGATGAAAATATTTGTGAAAAAACTAAATAGATTTGTTTATTATCATTTTAACATTAGAAATGTTCTGAGATTTAATTTCTTTCTTGCAGCTCAGAGTATATTTTCACTCTATTCCTAAGAAGGAACATCCTGTACTTCTTTTTGCAAAAGAAAAGAACCATTAAAATATTTGACTACTAACATTCTTGTATTCATTTCTGAATATTTTTTAAGTAAAAAAATTTATTATATGCCAAGAATATTTGTCAGGAATATACTTCTGTATTCTAAGTGGAAATCTTTAACTTTATAGATTAGATCATTTGAGGGGGGAGGGAAGCGCAAGAGAGAGGAATAGACCCATAATTAGTTTGCAGCCATCTCCAGTGACACTGGTTTCCATGCTGTTTTTGACATAAATATACCCCTACTCCCAACTCCAGCATTTTCACTGCTGTCCTGATGCTTCAATTATCTTTCTTATATCTCTGCCTATGGTCTTCCCTTGCTTCCTTTGACTTTCAACTAAAGCCTACTTTCTGCCACTTTCCTGATTCCCTGTGATATTAATATCTTCCCACTAAAATTACCTTTAATTTTTTTTGTCTATAAGTTGTCTGTCCATATTTCTTTTCATGTCATCTCTCCTACAAGTCTATGAGCTCCTTGAAAGCAGTCTCTTTTTTTTACATTATTTTATATCTACAGCTCTTAGTTCAGTACTTTGCACACAGGAGGTATTTACCAATATTTGTTGACTTGATGACTCACAAAACTACATATTTTCCAGGATTCTGCATAATATATCCAGTGCATCAAGAGTCAGATCCTAAGACCATCATTTATATTTCTTCATTTTTATACATATTTCTCATATAAGACATGTTATTGGTCAGTTTAATGACTCCAATAGAGCTTAGAACTTAAAAAGAGCTTTTTTCAGAACAATTCTGTCAGTTTTGGTGTACACATGTTATTCTCATTTTGTAGCCAATCAAATAACTTTTATTTAAATTCCTACTATGTGCTAGGCACTGTGCTAAGCACTGGCAAAAGACAAAAAAGATCAATTTCTGTTCTCCAGGAGCTCACAGTCTAATTTGGGAAGAGGGAGATGATACACAAATGATTATCTAGTATCTATTGAAGCATAGAGAGCGTCCTAGGAAGATTAGCACTTCCATTGTGAGGGATTGATGAACATTTCTCAAAACTACTCATCACACTTTGGTAGCCAGCTTCTCTTAACTCTCATCTGTGGCTCTCAGAAGTTTTGATATATACAGCAGTACACCTGGGTAAATTATCTTGGCAGACAGGCTAAACCAGATTGAGAATAACAAACAGACCTCAAATCCATCAGTGAGTTGAAATGTCTATCTCAAGCAAGTGAACATTTCTTCTAATAAAATGGGTGGATGAGAACAATTTGTCCCAACTGCTATGAAGGCAGTTTTGAAGTTGCCAGCATCATCCACTGCATTCTGGCCCATCACCAGTTGTAAAGTCTGGGCTAATTTTCTAGAGGGCCTCAGGTTCAGTCAGAGTCTGGATCAGTCAAAGTCCTTGGTCTTTAGGGAGAGAAGTGAAGAGGCAGACAAGCTACCACACAGCTTGCAAAGATGTATCCTGGATTCTGGAGTCTGGAGTCTCCAGCCTCTCTCCTCCTCGTCCTGCAGCCAAGAGACCCTGACCTCTCCCTCAGCCCTCCAGTCCTTGCCTATGATTACCTCACCACCACACATTCAGCAAGTGTCAATCCTGAGGAGAGCCATCACATCACCATCTTATCTAAATATATGCTTATAGAACCATTATCTCATGTCAAATAGGTAATTAGCCTTAAGTGCTCTGCTGTCTGATTCAAGTACACCTTTTCAGAGTTTCAGCCCTCTACAACCAGTTATCCTGACTTTTGTCTTGCCACTATATTTCTATGACCAAAAGAAATAGTGAGATTGATAGTGAGACTGATAACTTTGTCACTCTGCCTCACTTAAATACAATTTACTTTAAGTCAGGACATTAGTCCTATGATATTAGCCCTCTTTGAAAACAAAGGACAAATAACAACATGTACAAACAAGATACAGTCAGAATAAATTGAAGATAATCAACAGAGGAAAGGAGGACTGAGAAAGACTTCTTGTAAATATGTGAACTTTAATTATGACTTGAAGACGGTAGGCAAAGTTGGAGGTGGAGGTATGAATGAAGATGGAGTGTCCTGATCAAAGAACACCAAGGGAGCCAGCATCCCCTGATCTCAGTTTGTAAAGGACTTAAGAAGACTAAGAAGGTAGGAAGGGGTCAGGTTAGAGTGGGCTTTAAAAGTCAAGCAGAGAACTTCATATATGGATTCTGGGTATAATAGGGAGCCACTGGACTTTATTCAATGTGGTCAGACAGACCAATGCTTTAAGAAAAATTTTAGACAGTGAGAATAGAGGGAGTAGAGAGAGGCATGAGGCAAGAAAACCAACCAGTAAACTTTTGAAATAGGACAGGGGTGAGGTGATAGGGCCCTGTTCCAGTGTGTATCAGAGAAGAGAAAGGAACATATAGAGAGATGTCATAGAAACAACAGAACTTGACAATACATTAGAAATTTGGGAGAGGACGGGGTTGAAAATTGAGGAAACAGCCTAGAGAGGTTAAGTGGTGTGTCTACTGTTAGAATCTTTACAAAGTGTTAAGCCATTGGAGTTGATAGAGACAATAATTATCTAATTTAGCATGGTTCAATATGATTGATTTGATCTTAGAAGGAGATATTTTGAGCCAGAACTTGAAACAAGGTGTTAAGTACAACTGATAGAAGCATGCTTGTATTCACACCTTTAGAGAGCTCACAAGTATCTAAGTACTCAATGGAGTTCACACATTTGGGAGATTTCAGGGCTTAGATATCCGAATTCACACCTCTCTTGAAGTTCTTAGGGCCAGAGAGCATGCTGGGAGATATCCCACAATTCCACTCTCAGAGAAGTAGCATAAATACAGCTCCAGTGAGCCACTCCAAAGAGTTTCTTGGGAACATTGACTGGGGTCGGAGAGGAGTACTCTGGGAGGAAGCCCACAAGCCATCTATCTTCGAGGCAAAAGAGATTCATTGCATCTTCCAACTTGGTGCTGGCTGAAGGCTGAAGAAAGCAGAGGCAGAAGCCAAGGACAAAGCTGCAAGATCTCTTGGAACCAAGCAGAGAGACAGGCCTGAGCTAACAGGCTATATTGAGGGACACAATAAAAGATCTGAACTTTTATCAACTGGCTGCGATTTTGGACTAATTTTTTTTTTTAATTTAATAGCCTTTTATTTACAGGTTATATGCATGGGTAACTTTACAGCATTAACAATTGCCAAACCTCTTGTTCCAGTTTTTCACCTCTTACTCCCTCCCCCCTCCCCCAGATGGCAGGATAACCAGTAGATGTTAAATATATTAAAATATAAATTAGATACACAATAAGTATACATGACCAAACCGTTATTTTGCTGTACAAAAAGAATCAGACTTGGAGTAATTTTTTACTTGTAACTGAAACTAAGGCTGCCTCCAGAAAACCTCCCTGAGAAACCTGCTTTCTCCCAGAGAGAACCATCTTTATTATTATTTTAAAGAAGAGAAAAACACCAACAGTCTACATTTTTTGTTATTGAATCATCTCAATCTTTGTAACCTCATCTGGTGTTTTATTGGCAAAGACACTAGAGTAATTTGCCATTTCCTTCTCTAGCTCATTTTGAATTCAGGTCCTCCTAACTGCAAAGGGTTGGTGATCTAGCCACTGCCCCATCTAGCCACCCTGTCTATATTTATAGACTTATAAATGGCAGGACTAGGACTTGAACACAAATCTCCGGGCTCCAGTTTCAGTGTGTGTGTGTGTTTTAACCACAATTTTATGGTTTGGCTATTTTGGCTATTTACTAAGGATGCAATGGATCCAATGCTGGGCTCGGAGTCAGGGAGACCAAATGTAGCCTCAGATACTTGTGGTATGACTCTGGACAAAGTACTTATTTGCTTGCCTCACCTTCTTTATAAAATGGGGATAATAACAGCACCTACCTCCCAAGTTTGTTGTGAGGATCAAATAAGATAATAATTATAAAACATTTGGTATATAGTAAGTATTGTATAAATGTTAACTATGATTATTATTATCATTTGGGGTTCAGATGAGACAACATATATAAATTCTTCAGCAAACTCAATTCTATATAAATGTCAGTCATTATTATTATGAGTATATCATGTACATATTGACTTAGACACCAAACCTATGATATTATTGGTATAGGGAATTTCCAGGTGAGGAAACTCCTTCTACTACAAGTAGAATACAAGTAAAAGTTAGCACCTCCTCTGTATTCTTAAAGTTCCCTGAAGTACTGAGGGGTAAGTGATTTTCCAAGGATCACATATGTTTCAGAAGAAGGATTTGAACCCACGACCTGCTGCCTTTAAGGCTAGCTCTCAACTATCCCACATTGCCTCTAATTGTAAATGTTATTATATGTTACATATATTATATATAATATATAAGTTGATGTAAGTCTGAATATCTCTATTATTAACCGAGCTGAGAGTAAGATGCAATCTTTCTTAAATTAATTCTTTTATGCCAAAATAAAAATCATTGCTGAAAAACTGATTTTGGTTCTTGAAAACATTTTCTTACCCTGAATCCTCAATGTCCAACCAGTCTTATTTCAAGACAACAAAGATATACCCCTATTTTTAGGTAGTCTAGTCTCAGTGAAAATTAACTTTCAGCAGTATTTTACAATATCCAAAGAGAAGCATTCTTTAGAGACTACTTTCCCTAAACAACTATATCAATGGATGCTTAATCCATACTTAGAGGCCATTCCTAAATCTAGAATCCTTTAAGGGAGCTGTTGAATTTACAAGTGAAGCCCAGATGTGTTTATAGCTAAAATGATTTCCAGAGTTTCTTCCAATTATATAATCTTGAATTAATTCATTCAGCAGAGATTTGGCTTTTCTTAAAAATAAACCAAACTCATCATAACTCTGAAATGAAATTCAAGTGAAAAAATTTCTGAAAATAACAAGGTTCCATAATTCAGTAGTTATGATAGAAAATGACAAATTTTGATCAGTCAATGAAATTAACATTTTTCCTCCCACACCCAAAATATATATTTACAGAGGACCCCAGAGAAATTTAGATTGTGTTGCTAATCTTTCCTGATTGTTCAATAATAAGTTTGTATTCTGAGACACATCTATTTTGAACAGCACTTTCAGAAACACCTAATGATGTTTTCACAAAGTTAAGCGTTGTTTACCTTAGTTTTTCAAATGTACTGTATTCTTTGTTTTTATCAACCCCAAGTCAAAAATATGCATGCTATGAATGGCATTCCATATACAATAGGTCTTCATGAACTCTTATTTATGATCCTCTTAAATATAAGACAAACAAAGAACATAGAACATGGAACCAGTGGGAAAAGTATGAAATTTGAAATTAGGAAACCAGGGTTCAAATCCCAAGTGACTTTGAGCATATCTCTTAAACTCTCTAGGATTCAAGTTCTTATCAGTAAAATTAGGGAGTCATACAAGATTATCTCTGATTTTTTTCTGTTCAAAATATTTGGTCCTGTGATCTTTATTTCAAATTAGTGAATACCCACAAAACATTTTTATTCCCATTCCTTTGGGAGAAATTTCTGAAATCTCAAGAAACAAAAGGTAACTTTCCACCTTAAGTAATTAAATTGTACCACCTTGGGAAAACTTAACTTAGCCACAACACTGAACATTTTCTAAAAAGCCAAAAAAACCTAACTCAGCATTAGTTTTACATATAAAAAACTCTTATAAATTCAGAAGGTACAATGGTACCAACATTAGATGTTTGAGGGAACTAATTCAAATACTTCTAATCAAGGGCTATAGATCAAATCATTCATTCTCTCTGTGCCTCAATATTTTTTTCAAATTTAAAATGAGTAATGTTGTAAGAGATAACTGCTGAAGTATCTTCCAGATCAAAATCTAGAATTCTAAGAATGCATAATGATTCTTTCATCATATTCCATAAAATGACAGTTACCTTTCTCATAGATCTACCTACAATTTTGTTGGATTGTTATATAATCTCTAAATATCCTAAGTAAGTAAATCTCTTAGAATATAATTTTTAGGTTTGCCCATCTACATTGATAGAAGACATTTCCACATCAGTATTCCCTACACACAAATAAAACCACAGAAACAAAGTATTGCTGATTATGAAATAATTTGTCTCTGAACATAATTAAAATGTTTTGTATGATATAATAATTTGGGTATAAATATATGCATAATGTGTATATAATATTTGACACTGCCTAAGATAGAAGGAACTAATGATATTTCATCTTAAAGTGTTCATTAAGATAGTATAATTATAATTATGACATAATTATAACTTTATAATTATCGTATAAATATTAACATAACATTAATACCATATAACAATTGCATAATTGTAATTTTTAGCAATAACCTGGTATTGGCTTGCAATAACAGATATGGAAGCAAACATTCTATCTCACAATTATGCTAATTTTAAATCATGAAAGCTTTATTCCTTATGTGCAAGAAAATATCTCAGAGGTTATCTAATCTGTCCCTTAGCAAGATTCCCCTTTCCAATAGCTTAAGTGGTCATGAAATCTCCATTTGAATATCTACAATGATAGAAAAAAATCACTATTTCCTACCCTCCACTCTCTTGACAGTATATTCTATCTTTTTATAGCTCTCATTTTGGGGAAGGTTTTCCTCTCATCAAGTGTAAATCTATCTTACTTCAGCTTCCTTCATTTATCCTCTACTCTATATTTTTAGGACAAAGAAAATAAATCAGAATTATTTTTTGTGTTAAAGCTCTATAAGTACTTGAATCCAGGTCTCATATTCCCCCTACTTATCTATTCTCCAGTCTAAGTTTACCCAGTTTCTTCACCTCCTCTTTATATATTGGTATCTTTGCAGTGAGGAATACCTCACAGAAAACTCTGAATCTTTAGACATGCCTAGAACACTCCTTATTTCCATCTTTTGACTTCCCTGGATTGCTTCAAGTACCAGCTAAAATGTCCCTTCTACATGATATCCTTCCTGACCCACCTTAACACTAGTCTCTTCTCTCTGTGTGATCACTCTAATTTATCCTGAATATAGTGTGTTTGTGTATAGTTATTTTCCAATAGATATGGGGAAGCAGAGATTATCTTTGGCCTTTTTTTGAATCTCTACCTCTTATCACAGTGCCTGGCACATAAATGCTTATTGACTGACAATCTGAATTCAAGGACCCTCAACAAACCTCATTCATCTTCTAAGAGAATACTCCAGTTTGTCAGTGATGATTATTGCTTAACATAATTTTCATGTTACAAATAAAAAAATAGTAAGGAATAAAAAGTACAGAAAAGAAAAATCCAGATACTAAGGTGGGGAAAAGGAGAGGTAATCTGATCCTTAGCTTTCCTTCTTGTTCATATAAAAGACACTGCAGATTGGTTGAGGGTATGTTTATGTGATGAAAAACATTAGATTCAAAAAAGAATGATTGATTGGGTTGTCTTGCACATATTAACCAGTTCCAACTACAGCATAAGCAAGCTGTTCAATCAAGACAATTTTCTATATATCAAAAAATCATTGTGACAAATAGAATGCAGAAGATCAGCTAGAATTTCTTGATGTCTATACTGGCTCTCATCCCAAGAAAAATATTTAATTAAAATATGCCATTCAAATGAGTGCATTCTATCACAAGTAAGGAAGTTATCCTGACCAAAAAAAGTAGAACTAGGAAAACTTTTTGGAGTCTTTTTTGCCTTCTACTAATTCAGATAATTCAGAAAGAAGATGGAAATTCTTATCCCAGAATCACCCAACTTTTCAAAAGTTGAGCTATTCCCAGATGTGACCATATATGTATTTTCCAAATAAATTCTTGTTTTTTATTTTTCTTTTTTGTCTTTAGAAACAACTATAAATATCTCAACAAAATTATAAACTCCTGGATGACAGAGACCATGTCTTGTTTATCTTTCTATCTTCTTCTGGGCCTAATAAAATGTTTTATATATAATTTACATATAATATATAATAATAAACATAAATATGTTTATTAATATTCTCCAACACACAATGATTATATGAGATAGTACAGTTGGGAAACGCCTTATAGTGACGTAACTTTAAGCACTGAAAAAGAGAAGATTTTACCATTTTTTATTGCAACTTTGTGTGATATATCAAATCTTTCCATAGAAGAAGTAAATTGTTATAACAATATTTAGATGATTAATCATCAAGGTGCTTTTTTTATAATAATTGGTTCAATTCTTGCAGCTACATAGTGCAGTGCATAGAGTACCTAGAGTAGGAAGATTTATCTAAGAAGATAATCTGGCTTTAGACACTTGGTTGTGTGACCCTGGGTAAGTCATTTAATCCTCTTTGCCTTATTTCTTCATTTGTAAAATGAGCTGGAGATGGAAATGGCAAATCACTCTAGTATCTTTACCAAGAAAACCCTAATGGGTCACAAAAAGTCCCACATAGCTGAAAATGACGCAACAACAATGGGTCCTTACAATAACTTAAAGAGGAAGAAATATCTCTCTCTTTGTCAAAGATATTATCAAAGCAAAGGATCACCTTTCCTCCCAGTACTAAAAGAAAAAAAAAAAATTAAGAACTTTTCTCCTGGTAACCATTATAACTTCTATTTAAAATGCCACTAGGAAATTTGTTTTTGTTAATGTAGACTGAAAGCTACACAATATATTTACAATTCCACCCCAACAATGTTTATTTAAGCATCTACTATGATAAGGTATTTATACTAGTAACTATACTATACTAGTGTAATAATGACTAGTTATTGGAGCCAAGATGAAAAACAGCACAATCCCTGGCTTATAGGAGCATAAAGTCTGCTAGAAGTATAAAATGTGAATGAAAATAGAGCAAGATTAAAGGTAGAAAGTGACTGGAAAAGACATCTAATCTAGGTGTGCCCTTTTATATACCATTCAATTGAAATTATCTTTTTCAAAGTTATTACTCTTACTACTTTTCCTCTTACTACTCCTTTTCAAGCTCCTTCATTGAAACTTCATCCATGTCCTGCGTCCAACTGCAAGTATCCCCAGAACTCTATCATTGGGCCACTTTTCTTCTTCCAGTATACTTTATCACTTGTTGTTCTCAGCATTCCCATTTGTTCATTTATTACCTTCATGCAATTGATTCCCACCTATTTCTTCAGTCCTAATCTTTCTCCTGAATTCCATTTCAATCTCAACATATTCATAACAGAAATCATTAACTTTCCCCCTTCCTAAACCCTCCTCTTTGCAACTTTCTTGTTGATCTCCAAGGTTCCCAATCTTAGTGTCATTGTTTACTCCTGACTCTCAATCATCTTACATCCAATATGTTGCTTAATTTTGCTTTTTTCTATCATCTTTCACATATATGTCATTTTCTCTTTTCTTCCACAGTCACCACCCCAATACAATCTCTGATCGACTTCGACTGTATTGAGCACCTTTCTAATGAGCCAACTTGTATCAAATGTCTTTACAATCCATCCATCCTTTTGTTGCCAAAGTAATTTTTCTCATTATTCAACAAGTTGTAGTAGCTCTTCATTACAATCAGGATAAAAGATAAAATCCTTTTTTGCCATTTAAAGCTCTTTATAACCTGGGTCTTCCTAACTTTATATCCTTCTTATACCATATTCCCCTCCATGTTCTCTACAATCTAGCTTTAGTGAGTCACACAAAACTTCTTCACATACATCTCTCAGATCTACATATTGACTCTTTCTTTCAATGTCTGAAATGCTTTCTTTTCATCTAAGGTTTTTAGTCTTCTTGAACACTATTTCTGACTTTTGCAGGAGGCCTTTTCTGGTCCCCTTTGTTGCTAAGGTTTTCTCTCTGAAATTTTTTCCTACTATTTTCTATTTATTTCATAATTAATTACACTTACATGTTGTCTCTCTAATTAGAGTGTGAGCTTTTTTTAGGTCAAGGATAATGTCTTCATATTACCTTATATCCCCAGTATTTAGCAGATTGTCTGATATTTAATTTCTAATGTAATTTTTTTTTTACTTACTAGTTAGGATAACCACTGAAACTTATGTTATTTTTTTAAATAGCTATTCCTAATTATCTCATCTTGATATATTAGATACAGGATAGGAATTAATATCCTTATTTTAAAATAAGGAAATCTGAAATGTAGAAGAAACAGCTAAAATGATTTTGCTCAGGATTGTACTAGTAATGTGACATGGAAAGAACATGGGATTTAAAATTTTATAACCTGGGTTCAAAGGCATACTCTATTGATTACTATTTATTATGACTCTAGGCAAGTATCTTTATTGAATAATAGTAATAGTACTACTAATAATAATAATAGTACTATATGCCAGACACTGTGCTAAATGCTTTATGATTATATCATTTGCACCTCTGGGAGATAGACATTATTATTCCCAATTTTACAGTTGAGGAAACTAAGGCAACAGAAATTAAGCTGTACACAGTTAGTAAGTGTCTGAGGCCAAACCTGAATTCTTGTCTTCTTGACTCCAGGTCCAGTGTTTATCACTGAACTATCTTACTACCCCATCATCTCTCAGGGCTTTAGTTTTCTCATCTGTAAAGTAAAAGTGTTAATAGTTGATCTCAAGAGTTGAAACTGAAACTTTTCATGTTTTAAGCACTATCTCCTAAGTTGTGACTTTTTTTTTTTCTCTTTATCACTACTTTGCGAAAGGGCTATAGTCCCTTTTTCCTGATAGTTATCCACAGCTATTAAGTAGGAAAACATGTTCTCTTTACTTAGCTGACACTGAGGGTAAGCCTACTGATCTTTCTGGTATGGAAATTCTGGTGCCAGCTAAAGAGCTAGCTTTACACATGTTTCCTTAATAGTTTGTCTCTTCACATGCTGTACTTGTGTAAATGCAGTTTATATTTTTATTTGTTTTCTCTTTGTTTCTTTTGGTGTGCTGGGCTTGCGTTCTTTTTTTTTTTTTTCTCCTCTTCTTTTCCTTTTTTAATACAGGAATTGGCCAAGGAGTTCCAGTCGTGGCCCTCATTGTAGAAGGAGGACCAAATGTAATCTCCATTGTTTTGGAGTATCTTCGAGACACTCCTCCAGTTCCTGTTGTTGTCTGTGATGGGAGTGGTCGGGCATCTGACATCCTGGCATTTGGGCATAAATATTCAGAAGAAGGCGGGTAGGTAATTTATTAGGAATGCATAGTTCTTTCCATGCATAGATTGCTTTTGAAACCTGAGACTTAGTATGGTTTGTTAATTTTTTTTCTATCTCTGCCTAACCTCAACTAATCCTGATTATTAAAAAAATAGAGGCTTAGGGATATATCCAATATGTGCATTGGAAAAGAAAATCTCATACAAACTATGCTGTATTATAATGAAAATAGAGAGGGAAATTGAAGTGGAGTTTATATGCAAATAGAACCTCCTTTTCTTCGTTTTTTTCTTTCTTTGCTTTTTCTAGAATGGGAAGATAGAAATAAGAATACAAGTAGACAGAGGCAACTAGGTGGCACAGTGGATAGAGCACCAGCCCTGAAGTCAGGAGGACCTGAGTTCAAATCTGGTCTCAGGCACTTAACACTTCTTAGCTGTGTCACCTTGGGCAAGTCACTTAACCCCAATTGCCTCAGCAAAAAAAAAAAAAAAAAAAAGAATACAAGTAGGCAAGATCAACTAAGCCGTTACAACATTCCTGGAAAGACAGTAAGTAAAGGTCACAAATTCATATTACTTCTTACAAACATAAAAGGATATCCTAAAAGTCTTTAATCTAAGACTTTGAGGACAGTCTTTACTTATTGTCATACCAGAGGATTCCATTTTCCATGAGACATAACTTTATTTTGTGATAAATAGGGTTGTATATGTTAAAACAGAACTTCAAAGGCCATGGGAGTTGTTATTTTTCGAAACTTAACAAGAATGAAAACCTTCTTTGTCCCAGTTCTAGGACAGGAATTAGATAGGAAGACATGGAGCTGAATGTCTACCATCTCTCTCCTTTTGCTAGCCTCAGATACTTGATGCTCCTTCATTTTCCTCTGAATGTCCAAAACTTCTTCCTCCCATTCTAACCTCAGTATTCTATCAAAGAACAGGTTAAGATGAATTTCAAATGATGTGCAATCAAACTCCAGTATAATGCAAGGAACCTTCAATCCCTTTTTCTCCTCACTGTGGGGTTCTTTAATCAATTTACCTTAAATCAAATTTACAATCAATCTAAGGTTGTCCATCAGTCAGCTAACAAACATTCTTTAAATGACTACAATATCCTAAGCACTATGCTAAGGGTTAAGAATAAAAAGAAAAGGGGAAAATCAGTCCCTGTCTGTAGGGAGCTGACAATCTAATGGGAAAGACAACAGTCAAATAACTATATACAAATGAGATGTAGAAAGAATAAATTAGGAGTAGTGTTAGAGGGAAGGTACTAGAAAATTAAGGAGGACTGGGAAAAGCATCTTGCAGAAACAAGGTCCTTAGCTGAGACTTGAAGGAATCTCCAAAGCATTCCAATTATATTAACCAAATAGAAACCTCTATTTGATATGGTATCTTCAAAGATATTTATCTTTGTGGAATCCTATTTACCTCTGTTTCCCTTGTTTTATAGGCAATAATATCATCTGACTTCTGTAAAGCAGTGAAGAGATCATATGAAATGTACTGTAGATATATCCCATAGGCCATACTTCTTGTTGTTATACTGTTGAAATGAATTGTCTTTGAGAAACTTTAGTTCCTTAGTGAACATTCAGTAAAATTGTCGTAGGACATTTCCTAATATCAAAGAATTAGACAAAAATTTAAAACCGGGTGCAAATTGCCCTGTTCTGGATTTCAAAAGACTGCTTATAATATATTAGATTTTGTATATTTTGAATTGAAAATTTTCTAGTAATAGAATTTTCCCATGGATTCTTCGAGCTGAAAGGAGTCTTGGAAGTTAACTGCTCTCTGAGTAGCATAACAAATAACGTCTGTCTTGAAGAAAGTTGTACAAAAATATGACATATTGGGAAAGTGCTTCTTCTCTTGAACCCCAAAAGTCACTGCCTCAAGGAAGCTCCTTTTTTATTCTTGCTGCCCCCAATCATAAAGAAATAGCACCAGATTGATCTGGGATTCAGCTGTGAATGCTCATCCCTCTTCTGCTTTGGATTTGTTACTTTACAAAGCTAATTACAAATGGATTATAATAAAAATGAAGTTTATGGGCCACCTGGAGAATTGCCAGTTTTGATCTTATGCTTTTAATCAGATAGGAACAAACAGCCTCATAAACACAATGCATTTAAAAAGTGATTTCAATAGAAGATTATTGTACAATACTATCAGATTCTTCCAAACTGAAAAAGTTTTCAGATCAGAATTTGTTTGCTGGATAGAATTGCTCCTTAGATTTCCATATTTGGGAAAGAGATAATTAAGGAACCTTTCAAAAACATCATCATCATCATTATTAACATGTGTATACATATATTTAAAGAGAAGAGTAAGGTTATTATATCTATCTTCATCACCAAACAAACAAACAAAAAAAAAACTAAGTCCATAATTTTAAAAAATCAGGAAGTAGCTTTAGTACTTTGTAAAGCAACCACAATCATTTATTTAATTGTAATTTTCCCTTTTTACTCAATAATTTAGACTTTATAAGTACTCTATGTCTAATCAACTCTGATAGAAATGGTTATACCTTATTTCTTGAATGAATTTTTCTAAATCAAAAGAAAATTTATTGGTATATATTAGCAATATTTTGACATGCCAAAGTAGTTAAATCAGAGTAAAAGGATTATTATATTAGTCTATTAGTGCATTTTAATTCATTTTTTTTAATTAAGAGAAATCTATTTTTTCTCTCTCCTACTACCAGGGAGAAAAAAAAAAATCTTTGTAACAAATACATCTGGTCAAAGAAAACAAATTCCTTCATCATCCATGTTGGATGTACAAATACAGATAATATGGATACAGATCTAGAGATGAAGATATCATTGTGAACCCTAAATCTATCACCTCTCTATTAGGAATCCTGAATCTGAAATCATTGCATTGACAACTTTCAGGATTATTTATTTTCACAGTGCTGTTTTGACTTTTAAAATTGTTCTCCTGATTTTGCTCATTTCATTCTTCATCAGTTTATTCAAGTCTATACAATTATTCATTTTAATAATACTTTGACTAAATAATAATTTAATAATAATAATAATCCTTTTTCTATCTCTGCCACCTCACTCTGTATTGATTCATATAATTCTTTCCATGTTTATTTGAAATAATCTATTTTCTCATTTCTTGTAGCATGTTTTATACATATAAGAACATTCATAACATCATATATTTTACATATAATATATAGTATTATTTATTATATTTAATATACATTACTCTAAATTCTTATACTAAACTGATGTACATATCCATTTATTACAGCTATTTTTTTATTATTATATTCATTATCATGCATTATTCATTTCATTAATATGTCATGATTTGTGATTAATTAAAAAACAAAAAAAAAAAAAAAAAAAAAAAAAAACCCAGGACTTTCCCAAAGACCTTACTCATCAAAATTTGCCTTTCTGGTCTGAATCACAATTTTAAGTTGAATTTGAATCTAGCATTCTCAAGTGTAATCACTATGCACAATCAATCTGGACTGCAATTCATTGCTTGCACGATATTAGATTTTGTACATTTTTAAGTGAAAAACCTGTAATAAGAGAATTCTCCCAAATTTCCTCTGTAGCATAATACATGAAATCTTTGAGCTGAAAGGAGCTGGGGAGGATAACTAAAATCAATGGACAAATAATTATTTAGTATTTATTAGATGACGAGTACCTGATCTTGGAGATAGGGAGAATAGGCTAGCTATTTATTTGTCTATCTATCTATCTCCATATGTGTGTATATATATATATATATGTATATATATATATATATATACATATATATATGTGTATATATATATATATACACATATATATGTAGTTATATGATAATTTTGAGAGCAAGACATTAAAATGTCAGGATTTCAGGAAAGCCTTCATGTAAACTAAATCAAGCTGGAAATTTAGGGATCTAAGGAATGTTAGTTTGTTCCTTTGGCATTTTAATATATACTAGATGTATTTATACTAAAACTATATTTATATCATGTGAATTTTTTTGCTTCTTTTAGCATTTATGATTATTCACTTTTGGCTTTGAATATCCTGAGACTATTACCAAGAATATAAATATAACAACAAATTTACTTTGGAAATAAATTACAGTGAGCAGAATTAAAAATCTTTTAGGGACAAGATTGTTTGCAGCTGAGAAAGACAAACTTTCACAATGCAAAAACAGCCTTTCACAAGACAAAGTGATCTAAAGTTTATAAGGTTCAAATGAAATTAGTGGTTAATTTTTTCTTCTTTTTTAACTTATTCACTTTTATCTCTGCTCTTTATTGTAACTTCAGAGAAATTGACAAACATCTTTCCTTGATTGATTTCCATCATGAAACTGAATTGTATGATGCTCCAGCTTCAGAATTTTCAATAAGTCACAAAATAACCACAAGTCATTCAACATAGCTATAATATTTCAATGTTTGATTAAGATTGTCAAACTGTTCTTTTAGAATCTTAAATCAACACAATGCTTAGCAGATTTATTAATGTAATCCAACTATGATTGTGTATGATAGCACTTTTTTCCTTTGGTAATGATTGGGTTTAGGACTTGATTTCTTACCCTTTGAACATAAGGGATTCCATTATTTTGCTTTCAAAGGGCAGACTGATGAGCAAGAATATTGTGCATGTTATGGCCCTTTGAAATGAAGACTCACTTTAAGCAATTCTTTTCAGCTCTATCCCCTACAGAAAAAAGATTGTGAGTACAGAAAAAAATTAAGCTGGTCCCTAATTCTCCCTTCAGTAAGCAAACACATGCTACACACACACACATACACACACACACACACACACATACACACACACACACACACAAAATACTACAATGTTTAAAAAGCTATGTGAAATAAAATATCTAATCTTTGAGAATCTGCAGAAAGTTTCCAGATTTTAGGTAAATTTTATTTCATCCATTTTTATACAACATTTATTTAAATATTATATGTGTGTGTGTGTCTCTCTATATGTGTTTTATCCATTAATGGTCATTCTGAGTCTGTACCCATTACTATTTACCTGGATTTCTACTTAATTTTCTCAATATATAGGGTCTTAGGATCAAGATTCAGACCCAAAAGGGACCTCATTGTTGTTCGGTCACTTCAGTCATGTCTGTCTCTTTGTAACTCCTTTTGTAATCAAAATATGATTATATTTTGAAATTTTGAAATTAATGTATAACAAATCACTATAGTTCCTTTTATTCAATTGGTTTAAATATCCTTGTTCACGCAGTGTGTATGCATGTAAACACACACACATACACACACACACAATGGCAAAGATTCTGGAGTTGTCTTTCTTTCTCCATCGCATTTTACAGATGAGGAAACTAAGGCCAATAGGGTTATTATCTTGCTCAGTTTCTGAGGCTAGATTTGAACTCGGCTCCTTCTAATAAAGTCTGGCACTCTCTCTAATGCAACACCTAGATATCCCAGAAGGAACCTTAGCTATCATCTTGTCTAGTACAGGTGTCTCAGATTACAAATTATTTAAGTGATATATCCAAGACTACACAAGTTAATATGTGAAATTTCTTCTAAAAGATACAATAAGTTCCCTTTGAAATTCCCAACTTAAATATGATCAGAGAGGCAGTATGGTTTATTGTCAATCAACCCTGGAGTTATGAATATCTTGGTTCAAGTATTGCCTCCCAATCATACTCTAGGCAAACCAAATAAACTCTGTGTCCCTGGGGAAATCTACAATGCTGTAAGTTGTAACGCTTCACTGGGTTTTTTGATCTTTTTTATGTTTCCATCACTTAGCATAGTGCATGGCATATAGACACATAATAAATACTAGTTCTCTAACTGGAATTTCCCAATTCCAATATAACCACATGCATACCCAGCTAAAAAAAATAAACATAATCATAAGATAATCACTGATATTTCTGATGATATGATAAGGGGAAAATATTTCCAAATAAACCTTAATACAACCAGAGAACAAACTAATAAGACATTCTAGAAAACCAGCCTTAGTAGATCTAATCCAGAATCTCATCATCTTTGGGCACTGAAACAAAGCCATGAGATATTGCCATGCATTTCGGAGTCACAAAAATTTTTTCCTCCCCTCAAAAGACATTTCCATCTGAAGCAGGAACATGTCAGAGTCCCATTTGTCTCTATCAAATCTGCTAGAACAAAGTAATTGATCCAGTGCTTTGCTTGCCAGCTTGGTTTAGACATGCCAGGAAAGTAAAGGAAGAAATAAATATCACACATGTTTACATTAGGTGCCTATTCTTGATTTATTAATTTCCTGGTTCTTTTCTTTGGGAATTTTCTCTCAGAAACTATGGCAAACTTTAATGCAGTCCCACAGTGTTTACTGGCTGTCAAAATGAAAAAAAATTAATTGAGCTAAAGTAATGTAGAGTAAGAACCAACAGGATGAGATGCCTTAAAGAGAGAAATTCCATAAGTGGCATTATTTAAAGCTGTTAATATAACATCAGACTTAGAAAGATTAGAAGCAGTAATAATAACATTTATATAGCTCTTTAAGGTCTGAAATACACTTTCCATACATTCTCTCTTTTGATCTTCACAACAATCTGATAAAATAGGTGGTTTTTTACTATCATTTGAAAGATGAAAAAACTGAAGCTGGGGGAGGTTAAATAACTAACTCACTATGTTAACACAACTAGTAAATATCTGAGTTACCATTCCAGCTCAGATCTTACTAACTTCAAGTCTAATATATCTTTCCATTGTCACCTTGCATACCTTCCTACACTTAACTATCCACTAAATTAACTGCCCCATAACTTATGTAGGGAACATATATTTAAAACAAGTTAATAAAATTTCATATGAGGTTTCAAGTTATACTAAATTTTGGATTGGATACTAAACTATGGATGAATTGCTGAAAATTCATCTATCACCTGCCTACCACAGTATTTATTCTTACAAAAAGAACATTGTGAAGAAAAAAAAAAAAAAAAAAAAAGAACAAAATACACAATGCACTCAGATTTCAATTTTATAATATAATAAGTGCTTCCCATTTTTTCATGTGATGAGGCAACATCACCACAGAGGTGATAACTTACCTCAAATTTTTGCAGAATACTGCATAATGATTCACTAACAGGTTGTAATTTGCATTAGTGTGGAAATATATATTAATATAGAAGTCCCATTTGAAATTATTATAGCCCATTCTTTGCCACACACTATTATGACAATTAAATAATTTCAAGAGACATAATTTCTGGGTAATTTAATCATCGTATTAATAAGGCAAGTAAGTAATTAATAAAAGACTGGTCCTTTGACCATCTCTCTTAGACCAAAGGCAATCATGACAGCAGGTTCACAATTCATATATTTTTCAAAGAGTAGATATTCCTGAGAGGTGGCACCCAACTTCCTTGAATAATACAAGGGGAGATGTGTGAAGACCGAGCTAGCACCCTGGATACTTTGAAATCAGCCGGACTCAGGATAAGCAAAAGTTGATCTTTATTCTTTGTTGAAGTCAGAAGTCACAGGAATCTCCACACCTCTCCTCTTGCTCTCTCAGCCAGGAGTCACCTGACTTGTCTTACTCCACCCTCTAATCCCTTCTCCAAATCTCTCTATATACCAAAATATAGAGCCAGCACAGAGTGGTGGGGTAGGTCATTTTCCAAGCAAATGCTAATAGAGTATTGTCAAATTGGTAATTAGCCTTAAGTGTTCGGACCTCAGTGCATCAACTCAGTTTCAGCCCATTACAGAGGTGAACATATTAAAATGAAGTTGTGAGTGGCATCATGTTGCCTTTGAACAGAAATATTATGTCTTTCCCTGAGCACTCAGAGCTTTGGGATATCTATTCAAAGAATGTATATGTCTCTTATGCCAGAACAGAACACGATACCTTCCACCAGAGTAGGATCTTGAACAAGAAAGTCAATCCAATCACATTATCAGCAATGTCCTTCAAGGGCCTGAGCTTAAAATCAGAACTTTGGAAAAAAGGGAGAGCTCTGTCTCTCTCCAAGATATTAGTTATTAATAATCATTTCTCTCACTATCCTCTTTCTTTCACACTTTTTTTTTAACTAATTATTTTTGTTATAGGATTTAAAGCTGTTTAAGAAATCATCTTATCTAACACACACATCTTTCCTTTTTTATGAATAGGGAAGGTGAGGCCATAAAGGGAAAACACCTTTCCTAAAATCACAGGATTGATATCTATCTATGCCAGGATTCCAGCATAGATTAGATAAACAGAATCTATATATGTTTTGGGCCTCTACAGCATTTTTATCTTGATCTTTTCATCTTTAACAAAGGGCAAAAAGCTTTTTTCATAGCCTTGAATACTTCTAAAAATATTAGTCTTCACTGTACTTAATTTCTCTGCCTTAGAAAGAATGTTACCTGAGTCGATTTGACTGACATTTAATCCTGTGGTTGCTGCAAAGTTAGTGAAATAACTAAGCCTGCAGTTTCATTAATAATAGAGAATTCTTTGGCCTTCCCTAATGCCTTTCACCCTAAGATGCCAAAGCAGCCCATGAATATTAATGAACTACTCCTCTTCTTTGGTTCATGTGCATCCAGCTATAGCTTCTGACTGAGTAACCACTTCTTTCCCACCAAAGAAACCTCTGCATCAAAGTAGTTGTAGCAATGTAAACTTCAAATTGCATGCCTGTTCTTTGGTAAGACCTCTGAGCTTTTCATTTATTTATTTTCATAATACTCATTCATTTATGAGTTGCTTTACTGGCTTTATGGATTTTTTATTCGTGAAGTAAAAAGTCAACAGAGCAGCCTGTGATTGGGAAAGAAGCTGAATCTGAAGCCAGAATACCTAGATTAGAATCCTGGCTTTGCTGATGACTACCTACATGATTCTTGGAAAAGTCATATCACCATGAAATTACTTTTCAGTAAAATGAGGACATTAGATTATATAATATCCAACAGTTCTTCTAGTTCTAAATCCTGTGTTCTTTAAATTAATTAATGATAAATTCCATATAACAATAACAAGAAGTTGCTTTTATATAGTTCTTCAAGGTATTGCAAGTTGTTGTACATATCTGTATATAACCTATCTGATTGTCACAACAATTATATGATAAGTGTTTTTATTATCCAAATTTTGCAAATGAAGAAACTAAGGCTGAGACAGGTTAAAGGTTTTGCCCAAAGTCACACAGCTAGTACTTGTCTGAGGGAGGATTCAAATTCAATGTCTTTCTGACTCCCAACCCCATATTCTATTCATTGGCCACCTGACACATATATTTAAAACAAGTGAGAAAGAACTGGATCACCAAAACCCATGTAAGGTTACAACTCCACAAAGACTCCCCATGCAATGATATGTGTAAAAGGAGACTTTCTAGAGCCCACAAAGGGATTGCATAGGATTAATGGTCTGTCCTCTGTTACCTGTACCAATGAGCCAACCACTTTTGTGTGGCAAAAAAAATGAGACTAAATAAGCCAAACTAAAGTATTGGGTTGAATCTAATAAGATCAAATTCAATAAAAATAAATGTATAACCTTGTACTAGAGTACAAAAATCATCTTCACATGTATAAAATGGGAGAGGCGAATAGAAAAAGCAGCTCTGAAAAAGAACTTGCAACTTAGTGGAATGCAAATGTAATAGAACTGAGTAAAATAATATGGCAGCCAAAAATGCTAATGTGATTTTGGAGCTTAGCTTTCAGAGATGAGTATCTAGAACTAGGATAGTATCAGAGGAGGATATCCAGAATGTGAGAGGTTTTGGGTCACTGATAAGAAGATTGGTTGAAAAAAACATGGGTAGAAGCAATAAAGACAAATTAAAACTTGATTCAGGAAACACTTTCTAATAATTGTGTTCAATCATTTCAGTCATGTTTGACTCTCTATGACCCCATTTGAAGTGGTCTGCTATTTTCTTATCAAGTGGAGCCCATGGGTCCAATTTTGACAGGCAATTAGAAGTTAAGTGATTTATCACAAGCTAAGAAGTGTTTGAGGTTGGATTCGAACTCAAAGTCTTCCTGATTTCCTTAGCCATCAGCTGCCTCTTCTAATAATTAGAACTATTGGGGCAGCTAGATGGATATAGCTGGATATAGCACCAACCCTGAAGTCAGGGGAACCTGAATTCAAATCTGGCCTCAGACACTTAACATTTCCTAGCCAAACAGACCATGGACAAATCACTTTACCCCAATTACCTCAGCAAAATAATAATAATAATTAGAACTATCCAAAAAAAGTGGAATGAGTTGCCTCAAGAGGTTTCCCCTCCTTAGAAAATGTCAAGCAGAATCTGGACAACCACTTGTCATTTATGTTATAGCCTTTGGTGTGTGGATTAGAATAGATGGTTCCTTCTATTCTTCAAATTCTTTGATTCTATTCATATTACAAGCTTGAGACTACTCCCAATTTAGCCTGCATATACTTGTTTTCATGGAGTCTCCCCATCTGACTGTGAACTCCTTGATAGCAGAATTTTGTATTCTCAGGATTTACCACAGTGCCCTGTACCAGTAAATACTTAATTGTTCATTGACTAACTAAATGACTGCAGTGGTGGGAAGAGACTATTTTGGTTTTTGACTTTGTTTTCCCAGTAATTACTTAGTAGGTCCCTAAAAGTATGGATTGAATTGAAGGCAGCTGGAATTCAGAAAAAAATGGACTTGGGTATATTTTGTGGGTCTTTTCTTCAGGGAATTCCCTTATTTTTGACATTTGACTTTAAGCAACATTAAGCAACTCTGTCTGTCTTCTCCACTGTTTTTTTCTTGAATAAAATGACTCTGATTATGAATTACTTCTTTCTTTCTCCTTGATCTAGTTTCACCTACCCCTCCTCCTCCATTCATCTCAATACTCTTCTCTACTTTCTGAAAAATTCTCTTGATTTCTGCCTGAGGAAGTAGCTGTCCAAAGTACTTAAACTATGGAAAGAAACTGTGTTCTTTGTTAAAGTATTTTTAAATGTTTGGAAACAGCTTGGGAAAGTATTTGTAAGGTAAAACATTTCTAGTGCCCTTGAAGTAAATAGTATAGAGTTAATTCTTGAAGTCACAGCATGGAGGCATTTCCATACTCTACCCAAGCACCAAGCTGGCCCAAATAGTATATCTTGGAAAAGAAATTGGGACAGGGCTAGTTTTATAATTTATAGAATAAAGAAGGCAAGTTTATATGAATCCAATTCTGTGTCCAAGAATCAAGAATTAGTTGTATTTATATACATACACACACCACACCACACACACACACACACACACACAAAATGTGTGTTGTCTTGTTTATTTTTTAAATTTTCTGTTTTCCCTTTCAGAATAAGTCTATCTTAGATATACATTAGTTCAGTTCACTGTTAAGCAGATAATCTGCTCCTAGTCTTTTAACACTTCCTTAAGCACAACCAAGCCCCACTGCAGCTGCTAGCGACCTTCCCCAAAAATTATCTTCATTTATTTTGTCTAATTGAAATTTTATATGTCTGACCATCTCACCTCCAGCACAGTCCTCTGTACATTAATTCGTAATTATCAAAATAGTTACTAGTTTTTGAACAATGGATTAAGCAAATTTTAATAGCTTAAACTGTAAGACTGAATAAAATCCATTTTTTCTCTGAAAAGAAGCAAAATACTCAGAGCCTAAAATCCCTTATTGTTTGTTGAATTAGAGTGGAAAGAGTTCTAGATTTGTAATGAATAGAGGCTAGACCTTAGACACTGTGTATATGTGGCAAATCACTTTCCTCATCTGTAAAATCATAGTATTTTCCTTAAAAAGTTTTTGTGAAGAACAATTGACCTAATATATATATATGATATATATACATATATATATGTAAAAAAAAAGTCCTTTGTAAACCTTAAAGCTCTATCTAAATATCAGTTATTATTATAACAGCCATAGGAAAACCTGTTCACAAACAATGACTGAAGTAATTTTTATGAAACTTTCTTTAGCTTTGTTTAAGGGGTGATTGCTGAAGACAAAGAGGTTTTTCTCCTTTATTCTTGAGATAAATAGTTTGGGAATAATCTTTTTAATTTTACAACCAACTGAGGCAACATATTGCAGTGGAAAAGGGACTGAATTTGGAATTAAAGAACCTGAATTCAAATTCTTTCCCTATTACTAATACATGTATGATCTTAGGCAAGTCACATAAATTCTCCAAGTCTTATTTTCCTGTAAAATTTTTTTCTGTAAAATGAGGAAGATAGAATAAATGGCCCCATCTTAGGGCCATTCTCAGTTCTAAATCCATCTTCTCTTTTAGCTGAGAATACATGATTCCCAGAAATACTGATTTTCACATCTATCATGTATAATTATTCCATTACATTTAAAAACTCTGCTGAAGCTTAGAGTTAGACTTTGCTAAGATGCTTTTCCTAGCCATGATGACCAATAGCATTTGCTGTCAGGAGGAAGGGTTAAAAAGTCATAGAGGTAAAGAGTCTGAGCGTCAATTCAATCCTCAGGTGTGGATTTGTGATTTGATTCACATGGAGAGCTCCCGGAAAGGAATTTGCACATATTCTATAATTTAAAGAGTTCACTAGATGGATAAGAATTTGTCACTTGCCTGATGTGTACAGCAATAAATATCAGAGGCTAAGCTTTAAGCCAGGCCTTCCTGAAGCTGGTATGTGGGTAGCTTTGTGTAGATGTGTGTGTGTGTGTGTGTGTGTGTGTATGTGTGTGTGTGTGTGAGAGAGAGAGAGAGAGAGAGAGAGAGAGAGGAGAGAGAGAGAGAGAGAGAGAGAGAGAGAGAGAGAGAGAGAAGTGGGAGGGCAGGTACAAAGACAGAAAGACAAAAACAGAGATAGACAGAAATGGAGACATAGATGAAGACAAAAGAGAGACAGATAGTCAGGGAGAGGTAGAGAATGCAGATGTATGCAAAGTTTTGTATTGAGTGGAGAGTTATATTTGATTTTCATTTTTGGTGAACTTTTTACATTTTACATCTAGGTATCTTAGTTACAGAGAAAAAAATGAATGGTTTAATTTTTTAAAGGACTTTCTCAAAAATCAAAGTGATAGACAAAAAGCAAATAAGGAAAAAAAAATGAATAATTTCTAAAAATCTTGGCTATTCCTTCCAGCTCCAAAACTGAGTAAAAACCAATTGTTCCTTAAGTAGTAAAAAGGATGAGCAAATTAGAAGAAATTGAGCAACTTCTACAAAGCAGTTCAAGTAAAATTTGTTGATCTCTTGACCCCATCATTTCCAGAATCCACAGCCTACTACTGTTCTCTCTTTTCAAAAATATGGGACTCAGATTACTTCATAGGTGTTATTTATTTTATCAATTAGCATGAGCAAATTGAGACAGCTAAGGGAATAAAAAAGGATTACATTCATAAATATATTTAAGTGAAGACTTCACTG
Organism: Sarcophilus harrisii; assembly: GCF_902635505.1. Classification (NCBI taxonomy): domain Eukaryota; kingdom Metazoa; phylum Chordata; class Mammalia; order Dasyuromorphia; family Dasyuridae; genus Sarcophilus; species Sarcophilus harrisii. The sequence continues at coordinate 290,041,128 of NC_045426.1, read as the reverse complement.
ACTAAAAAGAATTTAGTCACGATAATAATTTTCATTTATAAGGCTGACTGGTTAAATTCTTATTTGGAGGAAATATATTGGATAGACTCACTGTTTTATTAATTAATTGTATAAAACAGTAATAAATGGCTGATTTTGGAGTCAGGACCTTAGTTCAAATCCTAGGTGTACTATTTACTGTTTGTATGACCTTACAAAAGTCATTTAAACTTTTTCCAAGAGTCTCAATTTCCTCATCAACAAAATAAAAAGTTCAATTAGATGACCCTCCTTGTTCTAGTATAAGTGACTCTAAACCTTTTTTCTGTACCTTACACTCCTTTGTCAGTCTGGTGAAGCTTATGTGTCTCTTTCAAAATAATGTTTTAAATGCATAAAATAAAATGTAGTATAAAGGAAAGAAATTATAACGAAATTACTAACAAAAGTTCACAGATGCCAGGTTAACCTTTTACTATAAATCAGTATAAGACTTGCAGCCACATCCAGAGAAGTCACTTATCAGGCACATGAAAGACGTCTTCTTCACATTATTTCACTATAACAGAGTTCCTGAATCTCCTCTGCCTGTTTAATAACAAAGACTCTAGCATAATTTTCAAATCATTAATGACTTTTAAGTTCTAGTCAGTGATCCATTTAGCAGGCAGTGATGGTGATATTTAGCCCTAGTCAGGTAGCAAAAACCATTTAGGATTCTCAAATCAGCTCAAAGCAGCTAGATAGCATTGTAGATAGAGCACTGGTCTTAGAATCAATAAGACTATCTTCATGAGTTCAAATCCAGCCTCAGACACTAGATGAGTGACCCTGGCCAAGTCATTTAACCTTGTTTGTCTCAGTTTCCTCTTCTGTAAAATGAGCTAGACAAGAAAATGGTAAATGGAAAAAAAGAAATCAAAAAATGTAAAAGTAAATCTTCATCAAGAAAACCCCAGATGGGGTCCTAAAGAGTCAGATATGATTACAACTGCTGAACAATTAACAATAAAAAAGTCTGTGTCATAGGCCAGATCTGAACACAGGTCATTATGATCCTAAGTGATCCTAAGTAAGATCCTAACTCTATAGAATGAGTCATTCTACCTTAAACAGTACCATTAAACATTATTCCTTCACAACAAGCAAATACATTGTGTCTTAGGTTACTGCCTTGGATGTCATTGATTTTCAGTTCCAAGCATTCTTCATTTCTTCTCCAAAGGAGTCATATGACTTACTATTATATTCATTTATATGTTATTCTGTTTTTGTCTCATATCTAACTGACACATTTTCTAAGGAGGAAAGTGAGAATTACTATTTAAATGATGAATGGATGTGGGTAAGTTCAACAACCTTTTTGAGTCTTCCTTTTCTACTTAGTGATCATACAGACAAGATGATTTAATGGGTAAAAGACTGCACCAAAGGAATACCTGGATTCAAAACTTGCCTCTGTAACACACTGACTTTATGTCCCTGACCAATCACTTAATGTTTATATATACTCAGGGCAATTTTATTAAAACTGTAAGTTGCAATATAATAGGTATCATATTTCTTCACTTCCCAGTGAATAGAGGAGAAAGTGAAGGAGTGAAAGAATGTGAAACTGAAAATACAAATAAGATCAAAATAAATGAATGAATAGTTTAGGTTCTTTTAAGACTATCATATGCAAAGCAAGTAATTAATGGAAAAACCAAAACTTTCCATTGTCCTCAATCAAATGTCTAATTTAATTTGAAGAAAGGACTACATCGATGATTTCATTGGCACAGAGAACTCCCCATGCCAATGAAGGCAAGGTTTAATTACTTTTCTTTAAAGCACTTTGATACTCTCCAGAGGAAGATGGCCTATTCATACCAAAGTGAGTTGTTATTAATGAATCTCAATGCTTAAAGACAGTCCACAGGTTTCCCTGATGATAACTGTATAAGATAAAAGAGAGTTGACTCTTTTTTTCCCTTCTTGGCTCCAAAGCCATTATCCTCAGCCTGGTTTTTTATTTGCTCACCAGTAAGAGAACCCAATAGGTTCTCTCTAAATTGTAAACACATTTATCTATTTTTTTCACTTGAGAGGGGGAGAGAAATCATTCCACTGGCATTCAAAACCCTTCTTGTAGGTATATAAGTTAGGATGATGCTGCTGATGTTGTCTATTCTAGAGCAGAACACAAATTTCAAACACATTCAATGCTGTTGGTTATACTTAATATTTGATGAATATTTACCTATTTTTTTTAGAATAGCATTATGACTCATCTAATAAATTCCAGACCCATTCCAATAAAAAAACAAATGTGGTAATATGCAACTTTTCATACTCCAAAGGTTACATTTCCTAAATTACCAAACTCTCTAATTAGAGGTATGGTAGGAATAACAATACAACATACAGAACAACAAATTAATAGTTACAGTCATTAGACATGATTTTATCAACCCCCCAATCCTTCCCTTCAAGGGCTGAAACTATAAATAATATGATTATTGGTTTCTGGTGTCAAGCAACTTTTAAGTGCTAATCTAAGTGACTCCAAAAGGGAAGCTAGAATGGATGTTTCAATATCTACTGATTTCTAATTATCTCAGTCCGAATGAGAAAAATAATAAACAGTAGAAGTGGAAAGAAGAAATGAATTTCCCTAGATCTTAGGAAATTTCCCAATTCCAGAGTAAAGAATAATATGTTTTCCTCTTCTTCATCATTTTTTTCTATAAAAACAAGTTCTTTGTTATATGAGACAATATTTGTAAGCTCCTAGTGGAGTGCCTTGTAGGCAGTAGGAAATATACAAATGCTTAACCTCTTTTTCTATATAGAATGACTTTCTTAATGGAAGACAAATACAGGGGAAATTAAAGAGATGTAAAAATAAAGGCTATGAATAAAAATGTATTTATTACAAAGAGTGAATATACAGTGAATTAAAAATATGATGTATTACCAAATAAGTTAAAGAGTAGGTAGAATAGGGAATAATGATGCATGGTGCATAGAGTAGTACCTGTATTACCCTGAATGATCATTCAAGTAGTAAGCACATATTAAGTACCTACTGTGTGCCAACTTCTTACGTAGATATTTCCTGGGGATGCAAATACAAAGAATGAAATAATGTATACTCTCAAGAAGCATTCTATCAGGAGAAATGATGTACAAATATTTGAAGATATTCAGAATAAATATAAATAAACTCAAAAGTCAATAAATATAAGTTAAGGAAAGGAACACTGAAAGTGATAATTAAAGGGATTCAATGAACTGGAAATAATGGAGTAGATTGTAGGCATGGGGACAGCTAAGGCAAAGATACAGAGATGAGAGATGGAATGTCTATCATACATAAGAAAGAGCATGAAGGGTAGTTTAACTAGACCTTAAGATGAATGAAAGAGAATAATGTACAGAAAAGTTGGAAACATAGGTTGTAGCCCCATAGAAAGGACTTTAAAAACCAAACAGGAGTTTAAATTTATCCTAGAGCCAAAAGAGAGTCACTGGAGTTTATTGAATAAGGAAATTCCATAATGGAATTTAGCCAACTATGCCCATTTTACAGAAGAAGATTCTGATACTATCAAGGCTTAAGTGATTTACTTAGGGTCACACAATAAAAAGTGTCTAAAAATGTCTGGATTTGACCTTGTCTTCCTGACTCCAGGACCAGCACTCTGCACACTGTGCCAGCCTTCTGACTCCTAAGTATTTGCTACTTTGGTCAAATACATGAAGGACATAATGGAATAGGGAGGAATTTGAACTGGGAGGCCATTGCAACAGTTAAGTGAAAAATGGAAATAGTTGTGTGAATAAAAAAGAAAATATCAAATGTGAGAGATGTGGTAGAGGTGGAAATGGCAAGATGGCAACTGATTGCTTACATGAAGGTGAGACTGATTTGTAGAAGACAAATCCCTTGCTTCATTAGTTCAGTTTCCTCACTGATAGAGTGAGGGGGCTGAACTATTTAATTTCTGTAGTCCCTTGTAGTCTTACTTGACCTTGCAAATAGTTCTGAAATATCAACAACAAAAATGATCTTCATCTCACAAAAGTTTGCATTGTCCCTGTTTCCTTTGCCTCTCACTTCATTTCTTCCTCAATCGTGTGAATTTGGAACTGAGGTCTTGAGTTTTAGGACTGTGGAACATTAAAAACATAAAACTTAGTCTTGGTTTTATCATCTGTAAAAGGAAATACTGGGGCTACAATGTCCTCATCCCACTCAATACATAAGGACATACAAATTCAGTCTCAATTTCTTCATCTATAGACATTTATATATAATCTGAGGAGAGAGATACATATAGATATAGATAAATAGATATGTATAGATATAGATATATAGATAGAGAGAGACACTATAAATAGATTTTATGGGCTCTGAGGTTACCTGCAGCTCCAAATTCCTGATCCTATCAGTCTAAAAGACTCTACTTTCTCCTTATTCATCTTAGTAAAAGCATCTTTCTGTAGCACATACATTTAGGTTGGTACAGGAGTTATAGATTCTCATTTTTTAAAAAGACATTGAGAGAATCAAGGCAAATGTGCTGTCTCATTCTCATTAGGTCTGTCTTTGTTTTATGTCATTTTGGACATGTGAACTTCTTTCTATGATCTGACTAGTAACAACATTCAGAGACTGTGTGATAATGCTCTGGTTCAATCCCTTCTCCCAAAGTCAGGGGATATAACTAGTAGGAGCAATCTGTTGGTTCTTGCTCTCTTACTACACAGTGCTTTTTGGAGCACCATCATTCATGTGGCCTTGGCAGTCCTGTTAAGACTCTTCACTCTGCTTTTATCATTTGTTACTCATTGATGTAACCCAATGCCCTCCTGTTTCACAGATATTTTAAATGACAAATATGAAAAAAAAAAATGGATAGCACAGACAATTTTCCCAAAGAAGCACACAAATTTAAAACATTTTGAGATTCCATGCTTTAATAGGTGTCTCTCCTCCAATCCCAAATGCTTAAGCCATTTCAATAAAAATATGATATGCTTTTCACATGGGACCTTTCATAGTATCAGTCTATCAATAGGCATGATGTTAAATGCTAGACATTTGGGGAGACAATTACAATGAATGAAATCACCTTTCCTATCAAAAAGTTTACATGCTAATGGAGAAATGTAACATGATATGGTAAAATTATATCAAGGGGCAAAATGATGTAGTGAAGAAAGAGAATTCAATTTCCAGCTCTGATACAAAGTAGCCTATGATGATCCCTAAGCAAATCTTTTAATCTTTCAATTATCTAAACAGGTCTCCAAGAATTGAAGGGGAGATTCCATTAAGTAAGGAGTTCCTTCATCTGGGAATTCCTTATATTACCCGGGTGAAATCACAGAGATATTCCCTACCATGATCCCCTGCTAAAATGATAATATAGTGTAGAGGATTACCGATAGTTGAGAACCCTGGATGAGGTATAAGACTCTTTAGTCCAGTAAAAGGAACCCTGCTGACAGTGTCTAGTTTGGCTCCCCATCCCCTGCTAAGGGCTCTCAGCCTTCCTGAAAAGTCAGGGGGCAGTGACAGCCTGTGTGATAATTAAAGCAGAGTAATACTAAGTGGCAAAGAGACATTTACACACAATAGCAAATTGTTTATGTGGTCTCACATGCACAGTGTTCTATAGTTATGTAAGGGTACATAAGGGTGAAAGAATTTGGAATAAAAGAACTCCATGTTTGATCATCCATGTGAGTCCTGCCTCTTCACTTCTTTTCTAAGATCAAAGACTCGGGCTGGTACCAAGATCCTCCAGTGAGCTAGTCTGAACATTACAATATTGTTGTTGTTCAGTAATTCTGCTCATGTCCTGTTCTTCATGATTCTATTCGACATTTTCTTGGCCAAAGTACTAAAGAGATTTGCTATTTCCTTCTCTAACTCATTTTGTACATGAGGAAACTGAAACAAATAAGGTTAAGTGATTTGCCCTAGATAATAGAACTAGAAAGTGGCTCACACCAAATTTGAACTGTGGATTTTCTGACTCCAGACTCTATCCACCCTACTACCTAGTTTCCCGAAATAATATAATGCAATAGAATATTAAAAAATTTAGTATTATTTGAAAATATAGTTATATAGTATATGTATGTATGTGTGTGCATGCATGTATGTATGTATATGTTTATGTATATATAAACATATAAGTATATCTGTATAAATAGATATTAGAGAAGCATGTGTGATATACATGTATATGTTGAAGACAAGTCACTTGCTCACTAGTTTTCAGTTTCTTCTTCTTAAAATAAGGATATTGGTTTCTACAATCCCTTCTAATTCTGCTTAGACTCATAAATAGTTTTGAAGAATCAACAAGGAAAAAGAGCTTCAGTGCATAAAAGTTTGTACTCTCCTTACCCTGTGAGCTAAATAGACATTATCTAGATATTCACTTGGGTTAAACATAGATAGTGCTCCATACAAGGAAAGGGAAGTAAATACATAGAAAATTACTATTAACTAGTGTCCATCTTTGAATATAATCTTTGATAGATTTGACAAAAACAAGGGCCTGGTTGAATTGAATAAGTACCTGACTACAGAACATCCTAGTCTCTGGACCTTTTGTAATGCCTTTACTCAGCAAGTTCGAACTGATTGAGAGAGAGATTAAGTAATTTGCCTAGGGTCACACAAACAGTTATTGTCTGAAGCCAGGATGAACTCAGCTCTTTCTCCTCCAGACCCTTCTCTATTGAACCACCTTTGGGAGCTTCGTTTTGATCTTCACAATCTTTCGTTTTACAAAGAAAGAATGGGCAATCGATAACAATTGTGAAGAAGAAAGAGCATGCTTAACTTTTTAAAAATCTGGGTTTCAGATTCCTCATCTGCAACATTTGGAGGTGGTATTAGATTTTCTCTAAGGTCTCTGGGGACACCTACCATTCTATCATTCTCATGGTTAAGCAGGATGACAAAGGAAAAGAAATTTTGAGACAGTAAAAATTTTAAAGTGTGCATGCAGAAATAGCTATCCTAAGATAATCAGAAATATTTCATAAAAAATATGACAGTATGAGTACAAAGTTCTCCAGAGTCATTTGCATTCAAGATTTGTAAAATATTACAATCATAAATGTATAAAGTTGGAAGCCTTGGTATAAGGTTCATAAGATAATAAATCCTAACTGAATGGAATGCCAGAGACCAATCTCCTAATCTCATTTTAGTGATGAGGAAGCCAAGATCCAGGGATTTGCGCAGGGTCACTAGTCAATATGTGTCATAGATAGGACTTGGATTTACTTCTTTATGTACTCTAAAGCGAAATCTTTATATACTATGATGCATTACTAATCCCCATTTTATAGATGAGAGAACTGAGGCCAAGTCAGGTTAAGTGATTTTCCAGTTAGTCAACAGGCATTTATTAATATGCAACTACATAGTGTCAGTTATTGTGCTAAGTACTAGAGGTAAGAAGAAATGAACTGAAAATAGTCCAAGATCTCAAGGAACTCACAATCTGAAGTAAGATTCAAAGTCTGGCTTTCCCAATTCCTAGTCCAAGGCTTTGCCTCTACGTTTATGCTCCTTTTTTTTTTTTTAATAGTTTTTTATTTACAAGTTATATGCATGGGTAATTTTACAGCATTGACAATTGCCAAACCTTTTGTTCCAATTTTTCCCCTCCTTTCCCCCAACACCTCCCCTAGATGGTAGGATGACCAGTAGATGTTAAATATATTAAAGTATAAATTAGATACACAATAAATATACATGACCAAATAGTTATTTTGCTGTACAAAAAGAATCAGACTCTGAAATATTGTACAATTAGCTTGTGAAGGAAATCCAAAATGCAGGCAGGCAAAAATATAGGGATTGGGAATTCAATGTCATCTTAGTCATCTTCCAGAGTTCTTTAGCTGGGTGTAGCTGGTTCAGTTCATTACTGCTCCATTGGAACTGATTTAGTTCATCTCATTGCTGAAGATGGCCACGCCCATCAGAATTGGTCATCATATAGTATTGTTGTTGAAGTATACAGTGATCTCCTGGCCCTGCTCGTTTCACTCAGCATCAGTTCATGTAAGTCTCTCCAGGCCTTTCTGAAATCATCCTGTTAGTCATTTCTTGCCGAACAATAATATTCCATAATATTCATATACCACAATTTATTTAGCCATTCTCCAATTGATGGGCATCTACTCAGTTTCCAGTTTCTGGCCACTACAAAGAGGCATGCTCTTTCTTGGTAGCCATCTGATAGGTAGATGTAAGCAAGCTACCAGGATACTGTAGAAGGGGATTTATAGTATTTAACTTGTTTTATGTGAATAATGTATTTACATCTTCTTGTGCTTCTGCCCTTACCAAAAAAAAGCAAAGAAACTTAAAAGTGACTTAAGTCATTTAAACATTTAAAAAAACCAAATAACAAGAAACCTCCTCATGGACCAGATTCTTATTTCTAGAAATTTAGTGAAAGTTCATTACAAGCCATCATTTAATGATTCCAGTTTTGTTGGCAAGTTGGACATATGTTTTCTTCTCCCCATCATAGTGATGACTGGCCACATCTCTATCATGCTGATGACCTCTTTACAAAATAATTTTGCTAATGCACAAAATAAAATACACAGGATTACAAAGAAAATTAATTCAATGTAATAGTTATAATTTTTTTAAAAAACAAACATAGATCCCATATTAAAAATTTTCTATAAACAATTTTGCCAATGGCCTGCCTGAGAAACACCTTTGTTCTTCATTTAAATAACTTTAGGCACTATCCTATCACCAAAAGATTCTTATTAGACATAAGCATTATGAGTTTAAAAAACAAAAACAGAAACAAAACGAGTTTTCCTAACCCAGCTGACACACTGATGTGTTCCACTCAAGCAAAGATTCCAGCTAAAATCAAAATCTAAATGGAAAATCCCTATGTATATTTTAGTTGAGAAATCTTCATAACTGAAAACCAGAAACAGTTTTCTGTCAACCCATGGACAGTCTGGATTTGAAATCAAATCTCAAAGGTTACTTCAAAGACAGTACATTGTTTTCCACTGAACAAATTTGGTTTTCCCATCACTGTCCTCCAAATTTATATTTTTCCCCTTCCTTGAAAAAAGTAGCTGATCTTTTAGTTCTTTATGTATAGTCATGAATTTGATGTTAAGCCTATGTTATATGTACATTTTTATATTTCTTTTGCTTTTCAGCCTCATTAATGAGTCTTTGAGGGATCAATTGCTAGTTACCATCCAGAAAACATTCACCTATACTCGAACTCAAGCTCAGCATCTTTTCATAATACTCATGGAATGCATGAAAAAGAAGGAATTGGTAAGTGAATAGGACCCTGGACCAAATTCTAATTAGGATGGGACAAGTCCACATAATATAACTTATTATCCATGTTCAACTGTTCAACTATGTTTAACACCAACCAACCTTATCAGTGAATTTGTCTCAGGGGAAAGAATCCCTACTTATGACTCTAGTTCTAGATATGTAGAGGCTTTCTCTCTCATTCTGCCTTATGTGGTGACTTATTTTGTTCAATCATTGAAACATTCATTAAGGCTTATTTTGTGCCAAGCATTTTTCTAAGCAATAGGATACAGATAAAAAGCAATAACAATCTATCATCAAGAAATTTGCATTCTAAGTAAGGTAAAAGATAGTGAGTAGTGATGTTGGGAGATATAAGATGGAGAAAAGAGAAGAAAGTCTTGATTGAATGGCTTTAATTTTTTTTGATGAACTTAAAAGTGAAATCCTCACCTAGGAGAGGCAACTGAAAGGGCCCCATGGGAGGTTTAAAAACAAAAAGGAAGGTCTGGGAGAGCCATTATAGTGAGTTAGATAGATAACCGATTAGGCAGAAGTAAATGATTGCCTTGAAGTAAGGGTCCAGTTGAGATTAGATAGAGATGTCTATTTAGTAGCTTCATGATTTTCTCTAACACCATTCAGTATCATAAGAGCAAAGAGTAATATTGGATTGAGGGTTGGAAAAATGTAATAACCAAAGGGGCAAGACATTTGAGAATAGAGGATATTGTAAAGTAAAAGGGGATTGCCAAAGGGTCAAGATTGAGAAGGCCAGAACAAGGATAATAGCCTAGGAATCTACTGAGAGATGTATTTATTGGTGTTCACAATAAAGATGAAGAAAAGAATCAGAGGGGCAGCTAGGTAGAGCAGTGGATAGATCGCAAATCCTGAAGTCAAGAGGACCTGAGTTCAAATCTGATCTCAGACACTTAACACTTCCTGGCTATGTGACTCTGGGAAAGTCACTTAACCCCAATTGCCTCAGCAAAAAATAAATAAATAAATGAGTAAATCAGGAATCATAAAGAGTATGGAATAATGGGATGATCACATAAAGGGATTTGGGGGTCAATATACATGGAAGTGAAACATGTATTGTAATGTCAAGATTATAGTTATTACCATCCTTGTACGTAGCTGAGGTTGAACAGAAAAGTAAATAATGAAAACTAAGGTGTTTGGGGAAATAAATAATTAGGGTATTAAGGGTATCAGATATATTTTGAAAGTTTCTAGTATGAGGACAGGAGTTGGAATCAAATAGATGATT